>NC_090734.1:154436352-154688852 GCF_036898095.1 Palaemon carinicauda
ATAATTGAGAAAATGCAAAATAATAGTTCGAGTGTCATTGCGTTTGTAGGCCTACGTGCAAGTATAAAATTCGTGCAATCACGCAGAGCATTATTTCAAAACAGATGATATCATAGGTCTACTTAAATGAACGCTAATCAGTAATTGGTTGTAGGCCTAGTCTATGCGAATGGCTTAAAATGTTACAAAATTTAGGCCAGAGAGAGAGAGAGAGAGAGAGAGAGAGATTTAAAATTTTCTTGGAATAGAAAAAAATTCGTTTGGCCTACGTTGATCAATATTTCTAACACGATATTTTCAGAGAGAGAGAGAGAGAGAGAGAGAGAGAGAGAGAGAGAGAGAGAGAGAGAGAGAGAGAGATATTCGTTTAGTCTACGTTAACCTCGCACTGACATTTAATTTCAATGTTTCTAACATGAAATTATCAAAATAAATGTAGGCTCCACACATAATCTGGAGCCCTATCATTAGCCTAAGTTAAAAAATTGATAATTCAATTCTACAGGCCTTCCTAGTGCCATTTTCCTTCTATTGCATGACATCATATAAATTTAATAGCAATTTCTAACGCTACCGTAATCTACCAACTACATTTCTCAAGAATGAAAAATTTGCCTGTCATCTTATCGTTAAAAATTGCCCGGGAATTTTCCCGTAATTTTCTGGCGTAATATGTGACATAACGGATGTGTTTATGCACTGTCACAGAGAGAGAGAGAGAGAGAGAGAGAGAGAGAGAGAGAGAGAGAGAGAGAGAGAGAGAGAGAGAGAGAGAACAAAGGACAAAAGCTTATCAAACTGATATGAGACACCTAATCGTTAGCCACTTTAAATAACTGTTCAATAATCTAAAACTTTCTTTAAAACAAAAGAAAACGTTACAAATATAATAAAAAGACTAAATTAAAAAAAAAAAATCTCATATTAGCCATTTACGGACTTCCTAAAGCAATCCTTGGAACATCGGAAGCGTTACCTTGAGCATGCGGTGTCCTCCGTGGGGTGGGTCCCCTGCAAGAGGCGGCCCAGTAGATACCCTTAAAGAGCAGGGTGCTTCGGGCCCAACGCTGCAGACTCCTGCAGTTACCACAGTGATACCAGCTCTAACCTTGACGAGCGAGCTAGCAATTCATCAGAGCTTCATTCTTTTATTTGGCATCGTTACAAGAGTCGAAGGTAATATGAGAAAAGTTGTGTTATCAATGACTTAGGAATAATAATTTATACTGGTTAGTGATTTAAAAGCTTCTGGAAGGCTAGAGAGTTATAGAGAACTGCTACTTGACAAGGTTACACTCAATGCTGTGGACATCTAAGAGCAATTATATCTGCTTATAGTAAGGGCAAGTAGGCATTTAAGTTGTGTTTATACACTTTAATATGACAGTTATGGTATAAGTAGATATAGCTATTAACCCACCTATTGGTTAAGTCGTTTTGATTTTTTAATATACCCGGAAATTCTATATTCTGACTAGTACAGTGGTAACGTGCTCGCCTTGCATCCTAATGGCAGTAGATCAATCCCTGCCCGAGACCGTGAATTTAAGCTGTTTACTAGGGTGGCCACTGCTGTGGTTGGGCCCCACAGTGGGCGCTGGGTTGGAACTGAAACCAGACACCTTTAACCATAGTGTCGTGGAAGTTACTAAAATATCATGAAAACTTTCAGGTCATAATCTAATAAATACCTCATCTAGATTTAACTTCAGGCACAAAAAATATAAATCTACTGTTATATTATTATTTATCATTACTAACAAGCTACAACCATAGTTGGAGAAGCAGGATGCTATAAGCCCAAGGGCTTCAAAAGAGAAAAATAGCCGAGCGAGGAAAGGAAATATGGAAACAGAATAGTGTGCCCGTGTGTACCATCAAGCAAGAGACCTCTAATCCAAGGCAGTGGAAGACCATGGTACAGAGGCCATGGCACTACCCAAGACTAAAGAACAATGGTTTGATTTTGGAGTGTCCTAGAAGAGCTGCTTACCATAGCTAAAGAGTCTCTCCTAGCCTTGAAAAGTGTAGCAGTTAACCCCTTGAGTGAAGAATTTCTCAATTATCTTAGTGTTCAGGTGTATGAGGAAAGAGGAGAATGTGTAAATAGTAGGCCAGTCTATTCGGTGTATGTGTAGGCAAAGGAAGTATAAGCTGTAACCAATGTTGTATTATCTGGCCAGTCAAAGGACACAGTAACTATTATTAATTTTTTACCTGCTAAGGGCTGGGCACTTTTTTAACAACAACTTTAAAAGGGAGACTTAAAGAAAATAGTATGATCATTTTTATTTATTGAAATAAGTATAGAAAAAGTGAAAGAAATTCTATACCTGATCTGGAGAAAAACATAAAAGAATGTAAACTCAAAAATACACCCCAAGATTACTATAGGTGCCATTACAAAGACTATGCTTGTAGTCTTGACCTTGAATCCGAACGAGTCTACGAAGAAGAAGAAGAACGAACGATGTAAACAAAAACAAAGAAAGCCTTCAAATTCCAGTCTCCGACTACAGCATGTGCAATATGATTTACTGCTGTGAGCAAAAGGAACGTACAATAAACATGTAAGTTCTTTTATGAAGTATGTAAAAAATCAACATTATGCCTACAAAAGTATTTTTTCAATATTTAACTTAGCCGGTGATTATATAGCTGCAACTCTGTTGCCCGACAGACAACTCTAAGGTAAAAACTCGCCAGCGATCGCTACACAGGTTGCGGGTGTGCCCAACAGCGCCATCTGTCGTCCAGATACCCAGTACTCAATGTAAACAAAGACTCAATTTTCTCTCTGTCGTGCTATCGACAAGACGTACTTACTCGCTGTTGCTAAACTGGAGTTTTTTCACAACTAATTGGTGAAGTACTTTATTCTAGTTTTGAGCTTTCGCTGTGCAGGGTTTCTCTTCACACAAATCCTTGAACTCTTTTTGATAACGGATTATTTGTTGATGACTTTTTGATAGTTTTTTGAATTTCCCTTTGACCAATTCAAAATGGCTGACCCTTCACAAGTCCCAAAATTTAGGAAGTGCAATGCTAGGGACTGTTCAAGGCGTCTTCCGAAGGCTTCTATCGACCCTCACACTGTTTGTTCCAATTGTCGGGATAAAACCTGTCAATTGGAAGATCGGTGTGAGGAGTGCGTTGGGCTTTCGGAATTCGATTTTATCGAATTCCAAAAGTATACACGTAGGCTAGAGAGAGATAGAGTTAGGAGAAGTTCTTCTCGTTCTATTGATATATCCTCTCCTCATGCCCCACAACCTATTCCTTCCCCTGTAGTGGTTGCTCCTAATCCCCCTCCTGGCACTCAGGAACCTTCGATGGCTGATATGATGCGTGCCATCCAGGCTCTGGGTGAGAGAGTTGAGTCCCTTGCTAGTGACCGTAATCAGCTAATGGCGGATGTGAAGGAGCTTAAGTGCAAAAGTGCAGTGGGAAGTGCTAAAGTGCCGAGTGATAGTGTTGTGGATAGTGTTGCGCTTGAGGGTTCGTCTGTTCGTGCCTGTCGTCCTCCTAGTCCGGGACCTCTTGCAAGCTCCCAAGTCCAGGGGAGAAGCAATGTCGTACGACAAATGGGTTCGAGAGGCTTTAATCAGCGAACAGACGTTCCCTCCGTGGTATCGGGCGTATCTACCCAAGATCGCCCCTGCCTATCTAAGACGAGAGAGCCCATTTATACCTCGTCTTCGGAAGGTGTTTCTCGCAAGAAACCCTGGACCAAGGTCTCACGACCGTTAAAACGCAAGTCGGTCCCTTCCGCGCAAGTCCAACGGCCCAGTTGTAGCCACTGGGTCAGTTCGGACTCGCTGCCGTCATCCGATGACTGCTCACCGCCTAAGAGAGGCAAAGCGGTACCGCTTCAGACAGTAACACCGTCTGTCGCCGCACCTGCTCCCGTAGACCCTAAGTGGTCTCTTCTGCAAGACATGCAGTCTAAACTGACGTCTTTAATGCAGGACTTTCGTGCGGAGAAGGTTGCGGCCGCACCAGCTAGTGCAGTACCTAGCCCACAACCTTCCACACGATCGGTTGTGCGTCCTGTGGACGCTGAGGTAACCTTCTCACGCACACCAGTTGAGAGAGTTCCGCCACCCATGCGTTCCAGTGTGATCTGCCAGCCCCATGTTGACGTTAAGCGACGCACGGAGGTCTCCGTTGACGTTCGAGAGGTTCAACAACCGTCAGAGTTGTTTTGTTTTGACGCGGTGCGTCAACCTCCGCAACCCAGTGTGGTTGCCACTGCGCACCCACATCAGTCCAGACAGTCTGGAGTAGACGCTGTGCGTCCCCGCGCTGCTATGGTTGTTGCCAGCTCACAGACTGGGCAGCAGTTCCATGACGTTGCGTCCGGCTCAGTCACGCATGCACCCGTGCGACCGGACTCAGCGAACCAGCCGTTACCCACTCCGTTGCCGTTTCCTCATCAGTTATCGGATGAGGGACTTTCTGATGATGATGTTGCTGCACACATAGATGAACCACAATCAGAATTGGACGAGCCTAAGTCTACGCAACCCTCTTTGGACTTTAGGAAAGTTTTGGCCATTTTCAAAGAGATGTTTCCGGACCAGTTTGTTTCTGTGGCTCCTCGTTCTCCTCCGTCAGAGTTTGTGTTAGGCATGCCGTCTACCACTCCTGCCTTTACTAGACTCATCCTCGCACGCTCGTCCAAGAGAGCTTTGCGGGTGATAGGAGAATGGTTGCAGTCCAAGAAGAGTTTAGGGAAGACAGCCTTTACGTTTCCCCCTGCTAGACTCTCTTCTAGATCGAGCGTCTGGTATGCCACGGGAGAAGTTCTCGGCTTGGGAGTTCCTGCCTCTGCCCAGGGCGACTTCTCAAGCCTCGTAGACTCTCCCCGCCGCCTTGCCATGAGACGCTCAAAGATATGTTGGTCATCTTCGGACCTGGATCACCTTTTGAAAGGTATCTTTAGGGCCTTCGAAGTTTTTAACTTCTTAGACTGGTGTCTAGGAGCCCTAAGCAGAAAGTTCTCTCCAACAGAGAAAGAGACTTCCTTGCTCATTATGTCCTGCATGGACAAGGCCATACGTGATGGGTCTAATGAGCTTGCTGCATCTTTTGTGTCCGGAGTCCTTAAAAAGCGTGAAAACCTATGCTCATTCCTTTCAGCTGGAGTTACACCGTGCCAGAGATCCGAGCTTCTTTTTGCTCCTCTCTCCAAGTGCCTTTTTCCAGAAGACCTGATTAAGGAAATAGCCGCTTCATTGATACAGAAGGACACTCACGATCTTGTTGCGTCCTCCGCTCGCAAAGCTACCCCTTTGCCTACCTTGTCAGCTAGACCAAGGATGGACACTCCAGCGTCCCGTTTTATTCCGCCCTTTCGTGGCAGAACCTCCAGCAGAGGAGGTGCTCGTGCCGAAGGGAAACGAGGAAAGAAGAAAGGAACCAAGTCCTTTAAGGGCAGAGTCTGACTGCCAGCTTCTTCAGACAGCAGTGGGAGCCAGACTCAAGAACTTCTGGCAGACCTGGGAAAAGAGAGGCGCAGATGCACAATCTGTGAAGTTGCTCAGAGAGGGGTACAAGATCCCGTTTGTACGGAAACCCCCTCTAGCAACGTCTCCCATCGATCTCTCTCCCAGGTACAGAGAGGAAGACAAGAGACGAGCCTTGAAACAGGAAGTGTCTCTTTTACTAGAGAAGGGAGCGGTGGTCAAAGTCTCGGACCATCAAACCCCGGGATTCTACAACCGACTCTTCTTGGTGTCAAAGAAGACAGGAGGGTGGAGGCCGGTGCTAGACGTCAGTGCTCTGAATGTCTTTGTCACAAAGCAGACGTTCTCCATGGAGACCACAAAGTCGGTTCTAGCAGCGGTCAGAAGGGAAGACTGGATGGTCTCTTTAGACCTAAGGGACGCCTACTTCCACGTCCCCATCCACCCGGACTCCCAACCTTTTCTGAGATTCGTTTTCGAAAAGGTTGTCTACCAGTTTCAAGCCCTGTGCTTTGGCCTAAGCACAGCTCCTCTTGTGTTTACGAGGCTGATGAGGAATGTAGCCAAATTCCTTCATTTAGCGGACATCCGAGCCTCCCTCTATTTGGACGACTGGCTTCTCAGAGCTTCTTCCAGTCGTCGCTGTCTGAAGGATCTAAAGTGGACTCTAGATCTGACCAAGGAATTGGGTCTCCTTGTCAATATGGAAAAGTCACAAGTGGTCCCATCCCAAACTATTGTGTATTTAGGGATGGAGATTCACAGTCTAGCTTTTCGGGCTTTTCCGTCGGCCCCCAGAACAAGCCAAGCCCAGTTATGCATCCAGAACATGCTGAAGAAGGAACGATGTTCAGTCAGGAAGTGGATGAGTCTGATAGGGACGCTATCATCCCTGGAACAGTTTGTGTCATTAGGAAGACTACACCTCCGTCCTCTTCAATACCACCTAGCATTTCACTGTAAAAAGGACAAGACGCTAGAAGCGGTCTCGATCCCCATTTCCGAGAAGATGAAGTCTTGCCTGACTTGGTGGAAGGACAGTATCAGCCTAAGAGAGGGTCTTCCCCTGGCTGTTTAGACTCCCAACCACGTTCTCTTCTCGGACGCATCGGACGTAGGCTGGGGCACGACATTAGACGGTCGGGAATGTTCGGGACTATGGAACTCGAGTCAAAGGATAATGCATATCAACTGCAAGGAGCTACTGGCAGTACATCTGGCCTTGAAAAGCTTCAGGTCTCTCCTTCAAGGCAAAGTGGTAGAAGTGAACTCGGACAACACCACTGCCTTGGCGTACATCTCCAAGCAAGGAGGGACCCACTCACTGACGTTGTACGAGATCGCAAGGGACCTGCTCATCTGGTCAAAAGGTCAAAACATATCACTAGTTACGAGGTTCATCCAAGGCAACTTGAATGTCATGGCAGATTGTCTCAGTCGGAAGGGACAAGTAATTCCAACAGAATGGACCCTCCACAAGGATGTATGCAAGAGACTTTGGGCCACTTGGGGCCAACCAACCATAGATCTCTTTGCAACCTCGATGACCAAGAGGCTCCCAATATATTGCTCACCAATCCCGGACCCAGCAGCAATTCATATAGATGCCTTTCTCCTAGATTGGTCGCATCTAGATCTATACGCATTCCCACCGTTCAAGATTGTCAACAAGGTACTGCAGAAGTTCGCCTCTCACGAAGGGACAAGGTTGACGCTAGTTGCTCCCCTCTGGCCCGCGAGAGAATGGTTCACCGAGGTACTTCGATGGGTAGTAGACGTTCCCAGAATTCTTCCTCTAAGGGTGGACCTTCTACGTCAGCCACACGTAAAGAAGGTACACCAAAGCCTCCACGCTCTTCGTCTGACTGCCTTCAGACTATCGAAAGACTCTCGAGAGCTAGAGGCTTTTCGAAGGAGGCAGCCAGTGCGATTGCTAGAGCAAGGAGAACATCCACCCTTAGAGTCTACCAATCGAAGTGGGAAGTCTTCCGAAACTGGTGCAAGTCAGTATCTGTATCCTCGACCAGTACCTCTGTAGCTCAAATAGCTGACTTTCTCTTATACCTGAGAAAAGAACGATCTCTTTCAGCTCCCACTATCAAGGGCTACAGAAGCATGTTGGCATCGGTCTTCCGGCATAGAGGCTTGGATCTTTCCAACAATAAAGATCTACAGGACCTCCTTAAGTCTTTTGAGACCACGAAGGAGCGTCGTTTGGTTACACCTGGTTGGAATTTAGACGTGGTACTAAGATTCCTCATGTCAGACAGGTTTGAGCCGCTACAATCAGCCTCCCTGAAAGATCTCACCTTAAAGACACTTTTCCTGGTATGCTTAGCAACAGCTAAAAGAGTCAGTGAGATTCATGCCTTCAGCAAGAACATCGGATTTTCGTCAGAAAAAGCTACATGTTCACTACAACTTGGTTTTCTAGCCAAAAATGAGCTACCTTCTCGACCTTGGCCGAAATCGTTCGATATTCCCAGCTTATCGAATATGGTAGGCAATGAACTAGAAAGAGTCTTATGCCCTGTGAGAGCTCTTAAGTTCTATTTAAAACGAACTAAACCTTTACGAGGCCTTTCTGAAGCTTTATGGTGTTCAGTTAAGAAACCATCTTTGCCTATGTCAAAGAATGCTTTATCCTATTTTATCAGACTGTTGATACGAGAAGCTCATTCCCATCTGAGTGAGGAAGACCAAGCATTGCTGAAGGTAAGGACACACGAAGTTAGAGCTGTCGCAACTTCCGTGGCCTTTAAGCAAAATAGATCTCTGCGAAGTATAATGGACGCAACCTATTGGAGAAGCAAGTCAGTGTTTGCGTCTTTTTATCTAAAGGATGTCCAGTCTCTTTACGAGGACTGCTACACACTGGGACCATTCGTAGCAGCGAGTGCAGTAGTGGGTGAGGGCTTAACCACTACAATTCCCTAATTCCATACCCTTTTAATCTTTCTCTTGAAATGTTTTTATGGTTGGTTTTTTTGGGTTGTCCGGAAGGCTAAGAAGCCTTTCGCATCCTGGTTGATTTGGCGGGTGGTCAAAGTCATTTCTTGAGAGCGCCTAGATTAGGGGTTTTGATGAGGTCCTGTTGTATGGGTAGCAACCCTTGATACTTCAGATCCTAGGGGTCGATCAGCATCCTAAGAGGATCGCGAGGCTCCGTAAGGAAGACGTACTTAAAAGGCAGAGTAATTGTTCAAGTCGACTTCCTTACCAGGTACCTATTTATTTTGTTTTTGTTATTTTGATAACTTCTAAAATGAAATAAAAACTCTTAGCTCATAAAATGTAAACATATATTGCTGGTCTCTACCCACCCCCCTGGGTGTGAATCAGCTATATAATCACCGGCTAAGTTAAATATTGAAAAATGTTATTTTGATAATAAAATAAATTTTTGAATATACTTACCCGGTGATTATAAATTAAAGGACCCTCCCTTCCTCCCCAATAGAGACGCAGTGGAACGAGGAGAAAATTGAGTCTTTGTTTACATTGAGTACTGGGTATCTGGACGACAGATGGCGCTGTTGGGCACACCCGCAACCTGTGTAGCGATCGCTGGCGAGTTTTTACCTTAGAGTTGTCTGTCGGGCAACAGAGTTGCAGCTATATAATCACTGGGTAAGTATATTCAAAAATTTATTTTATTATCAAAATAACATTTTTTTTATAAATTCTTTTATTATTAATAGAAGTGTGTTATTCGATAGAGGTATGGGCTCTTTAATAGAACTGTGGCTGTTAGTCACTATGGTTTGTTCGCAGTTGATTTACATTGACAGCTATAATCAATCATTTAGACTAGACCTTGTTAGGAAATTGTAATACAGACATTATGATGGGCCTGGAAATCTACAAGGTTATTTGCGATAAAATTTATTTCCTTTTGAGCAACTGTCCTTTCATGAATCATTTATTTATTTTGTAAACCTCCTCTCATTCCTGGCCGGAAAAAGGGCAGTTATTAACTTGTGGTTTGGCATTTAGAAAATACTTTCCTGAAGTTCAAACTTTTTGTAAGTGCTTTTCTGTTGAACTGAATGACATAAGTCTCATTTCATAGTTCATATATGTGACTGATCTATTTTAACGGTGTTTCTGAACTTAAAATATTTTATATTTTTTAATCATTACTTACATATACTGTATATAATATATCCATTATTTTCTTATTTTGTTTCTTTAGTGGGCTGCTTTCCCTGTTGGAGCCCTTGGGGTTGTAGCATTTTGTTTTTAAATATTTAACTTAGCCGGTGAATATATAATAGCTGCTACTCTGCGGCTCGACAGAAAACACACTCAAAAAACTCGCGAGCGATCGCTATGAAGGTTGCGGGTGTGCCCACCAGCGCCAACTGTCGGCCAGATACCACTCTTGCATGTAAACAAACCCTTCAATTCTTCTCTGTCGACGTTGACGACAAGACGTATTCATACTCGCAGTAGAACCTGGAGTTTTCTCATCATATTTGGTGAAGTACTTTATTTTGGTTTGAGCTTTCGCAGTGCAGGTGTTTTTCCTCAACATAAACTCTTGAACTCTTTATTGAATCGGATTATTTGTTGATGACTTGGATTGTTTTTGGAATTTTCTTTGACTAATTCAAAATGGCTGACCCTTCTCAAGTACCTAGATTTCGAAAGTGTAATGCTAGGGACTGTAATAGGCGTCTTCCAAAGGCTTCTCTCGACCCACATACTGTTTGTTCCAATTGTCGGGGTAAAACCTGTCAATTGGGAGATCGGTGTGAGGAATGCGTGGGCCTTTCGGAATTCGATTGGCTCGAATACGATAAATATGCACGTAGACTAGAGAGAGATAGGGTAAGGAGAAGTTCATCTAGGTCTGTAGATTTTTCTTCTCCACATGCCCCTGAACCTCATCCTTCCCCTGTAGTGGTTGTTCCTAACCCCCCTTCTAGCACTCAGGAACCGTCTATGCAAGACATGTTACGTGCTATTCATGCCTTGGGGGAGAGAGTTGAAGCGTTAGCAACTGATCGTAATCAACTCATGGCTGACGTGAAGGAACTTAAGTGTCATAGTGCCACGGCGGAAAGTGGGAAAGTGATTAGTGCGCAAAGTGTTGTGAACAGTGTTGCGACCGAGGGTTCGTCTGTTCGTGCCTGTCGTTCACCTAGTCCGGGACCTCTTGCAAGCTCCCAAGCCCAGGGGAGAAGTAATGTCGTACGACTTATGGGTTCGAGAGGCCTTGATCAGCGAACAGACGTTCCCTCTATGGTATCAGGCGTATCTCACCAAGATCGACCCTACCATAAGACGAGAGAGCCCATTTTTACCCTTCGTCTTCCGAAGGATTTTCACGCAAGAAACCGTGGAGCAAGGTTTCTAGGCCTCTTAAACGGAAGTCGGTCCCTTCAGGACAGGTCCAACGTCCTGGATGTAGTCATTGGGACAGTTCGGACTCGTTGCAGTCATCGGATGACTGCTCGCCGCCTAAGCAAGGCAAAGTTGTGCCGTCTCAGACGCTAACCCCGTCGGTTACCGCACCCATTCCCGTGGACCCAAAATGGGTTATACTGCAGGACATGCAGTCTAAGCTTGCGTCCCTTATGGAAGACTACAATGCCGATAAGGTTTCCGTTGAGCCTAGCCGTTTATCTCATCGAGATCCTGGCCTTCAGCCACCCAAACGTTGTGTTGTGCGTCCTGTTGACGCTGGTGTAGCCAAGTCACGTCAAGCGGTTGGGGTAGTACCACACTCGATGCGATCTCATGTGGATTTTCAGCCGCATGTGGACGTTAGGCAACTTGCTGATGCGCCTGGTGACGTTCAGGACGTTCGCCAACCATCGGAGTTGACTTGTTTTGACGCTGAGCGTCAACTTCCGCAACCTAGAGTTGTTTTGACTGCGCAGACTAGGCGGTCTAAGCAGTCTCGGGTGGACGCTGTGCGTCCTCACGCACCTGTTGTTGTTGACAGTTCTCAGACTGTCAAGCAGTTACAGGACGCTGCGTCCTGGTCCGCCACTTATGCACCAGTGCGGGTGGACGCTGCGTGTCAAGCATTGCCAACCCCTTTGCTTGTTTCTCATCAGTTGTCAGATGAGGAACTTTCGGATGAGGACGTTGCTGACCCTCAGCCTGAGGATCATCCTTCAGATATTGATGAACCTAGAGCAGTTCCGCCATCTATGGACTTTAAGAAAGTCATGCTCATTTTTAAAGAGTTGTTTCCCGAACACTTTGTCTCTGTGGCTCCTCGTTCGCCGCCGTCTGAGTTTGTTTTAGGCGTACCTGCTGACATGCCAGCCTTTACAAAACTTGTACTCTCTCGCTCGTCCAAGAGAGCTTTACGGCTGTTAGGCGATTGGTTGGAAACCAAGAGGAGTTTAGGGAAGACGGCCTTTGCCTTCCCCCCATCTAAACTCTCGTCTAGATCGAGCGTCTGGTATGCCACGGGAGAAGTTCTCGGCTTGGGAGTCCCTGCCTCTGCCCAGGGCGACTTCTCAAGCCTTGTAGACTCTCCCCGCCGCCTAGCCATGAGACGCTCGAAGATTAGTTGGTCATCCTCAGACCTTGACCATCTACTTAAAGGCATTTTTAGAGCTTTTGAAGTTTTCAACTTCCTTGACTGGTGTTTGGGAGCCTTGAGTAGGAAAATCTCATCGGCCGATAGAGATGTCTCCTTACTCATTATGTCCTGCATGGATAAAGCCATCCGCGATGGATCCAATGAGCTCTCCTCCTCGTTTACTTCAGGAGTCCTTAAGAAGCGAGAGTCTCTTTGCTCTTTTCTGTCGGCAGGAGTGACTCCCTGTCAACGATCTGAGCTACTCTTTGCCCCTTTATCGAAGTTTTTGTTCCCTGAACTTTTGGTTAAGGACATAGCTTTGTCTCTAGTGCAGAAGGACACCCATGACTTGGTAGCGTCCTCTGCCCGCAAAGGGACTCCTTCGACTGCCTTTTCTGCTAGACCTAGGATAGACACTCCAGCGTCCAGGTTTATTCCGCCCTTTCGTGGCAGAGCCCCCAGCAGGGGAAGTACTCGTGCCGAAGGAAAGAGAGGAAAGAGGAAAGGAGCCAAGTTCTCACGTGGCAGAGTCTGACTGCCCGCAGCTTCAGACAGCAGTAGGTGCCAGACTCAAGAACTTCTGGTGAGCCTGGGAGAAGAGAGGCGCAGATCAACAGTCTGTGAGATTGCTCAGAGAGGGGTACAAGATTCCATTTGTACACAAACCTCCTCTAGCGACTTCCCCCATCGATCTCTCTCCCAATTACCGAGAGGAAGCAAAGAGACAAGCCCTGAAACTAGAAGTGTCTCTTTTGCTAGAGAAGGGAGCGGTGGTCAAAGTCTCGGACCTTCAATCACTGGGGTTTTACAACCGTCTCTTCCTAGTACCGAAGAAGACAGGAGGTTGGAGACCGGTGCTAGACGTCAGTGCTCTAAACGTCTTTGTCACGAAGACAAAGTTCACCATGGAGACCACGAAATCAGTCTTAGCAGCGGTCAGAAAGGGAGACTGGATGGTCTCTCTCGACCTAAGAGACGCATACTTCCACATCCCCATTCACTCAGATTCCCAACCTTTTCTGAGGTTTGTGTTCGACAATGTGGTGTACCAGTTTCGGGCCCTGTGCTTTGGCCTAAGTCCTGCTCCTCTCGTGTTTACGAGGCTTATGAGGAATGTGGCAAAATTCCTCCATTTATCGGGTATCCGAGCCTCCCTTTACTTGGACGACTGGCTTCTCAGAGCCTCGTCCAGTCATCGCTGTCTGAAGGATCTCAATTGGACATTGGATCTGACCAAGGAATTGGGACTTTTGGTCAACATGGAAAAGTCACAGCTGATCCCATCCCAAACTATACTGTATTTAGGGATGGAAATTCGCAGTCCAGTTTTTCGGGCTTTTCCGTCTGCCCCCCGAATAGATCAAGCCCTGCTCGTAATCCAAAGGATGTTGAAGAGAGAACGTTGCTCAGTCAGGAATTGGATGAGTCTAGTAGGAACTCTATCATCCCTGGAGCAGTTTGTCTCGCTAGGAAGGCTACACCTCCGACCTCTACAATTCCATCTAGCTTTTCACTGGAAAAAGGACAAGACACTAGAGGCGGTCTCAATCCCGATTTCCGAAACAGTAAAGGCTTGCCTGAATTGGTGGAAAGACAATATCAGTCTAAGAGAGGGACTTCCTCTAGCAGTTCAGAAACCAAACCACGTTCTATTCTCAGACGCATCGGATTTGGGTTGGGGTGCGACACTGGACGGTCGGGAATGCTCATGTCTGTGGACCTCAAGTCAGAGGAGCATGCACATCAACGGCAAGGAGCTTTTGGCAGTCCACCTGGCCTTGATGAGCTTCGAGAGTCTCCTTCGAGACAAAGTGGTGGAGATCAACTCGGACAACACCACAGCCTTGGCTTACATTTCCAAGCAAGGAGGCACCCACTCCCTGACACTGTACGAGATCGCAAGGGACCTGCTCATTTGGTCAAGAGATCGAGGCATCTCCCTGGTGACGAGGTTTATCCAGGGCGACTTGAACGTTCTAGCAGATTGCCTCAGTCGGAGGGGTCAGGTAATTCCTACAGAATGGACCCTCCACAAGGACGTGTGCAAGAGGCTTTGGGCGACTTGGGGTCAACCCACCATAGACCTCTTTGCAACCTCGATGACCAAGAGGCTTCCAATCTATTGCTCTCCAGTCCCAGACCCAGCAGCAATACATATAGATGCTTTTCTCCTAGATTGGTCTCACCTAGACCTATATGCATTCCCACCATTCAAGATTGTCAACAAGGTACTGCAGAAATTCGCCTCTCACGAAGGGACAAGGTTGACGTTAGTTGCTCCCCTCTGGCCCGCGAGAGAATGGTTCACCGAGGTACTTCGATGGCTGGTAGACTTTCCAAGAAGTCTTCCTCTAAGAGTAGACCTGTTACGTCAGCCCCACGTAAAGAAGGTACACCAAGGCCTCCACGCTCTTCGTCTGACTGCCTTCAGACTATCGAAAGACTCTCTAGAGCTAGAGGCTTTTCGAAGGAGGCAGCCAGTGCGATTGCAAGAGCGAGGAGAGCTTCTACCATTAGAGTTTACCAATCGAAGTGGGAAATCTTCCGAGACTGGTGCAAGTCAGTATCTGTATCCTCGTCCAGTACCTCTGTAGCCCAAATCGCTGATTTTCTCTTATACCTGAGAAGAGTTCGCTCCCTTTCAGCTCCCACGATCAAGGGCTACAGGAGCATGTTGGCTTCGGTCTTCCGGCATAGAGGCTTAGATCTTTCCAACAATAAAGATCTACAAGATCTCCTTAAGTCTTTTGAGACCTCTAAGGAACGTCGTTTGGCTACTCCTGGATGGAACTTAGACGTGGTCCTAAGGTTCCTCATGTCAGACAGGTTTGAGCCTTTACATTCAGCCTCCCTGAAGGATCTCACTCTTAAGACTCTTTTCCTGGTGTGCTTGGCCTCGGCTAAAAGAGTCAGTGAGCTTCATGCCTTCAGCAAGAACATCGGTTTTTCGACAGAAATAGCCACTTGTTCTCTTCAACTTGGTTTCCTGGCCAAGAATGAACTGCCTTCTCGTCCTTGGCCTAAATCTTTTGATATTCCTAGCTTATCAGAGATCGTAGGCAACGAACTAGAGAGAGTATTATGTCCCGTTAGAGCTCTTAAGTTCTATTTAGCTCGTACTAAGCCTTTACGAGGTAAATCTGAAGCGTTATGGTGTTCGGTTAAGAAACCATCCTTACCTATGTCAAAGAATGCTTTGTCATATTTTATCAGATTTTTAATACGAGAAGCCCATTCCCACTTGAGTGAGGAAGACCGATCTTTGCTTAAGGTTAAGACGCACGAGATTAGAGCTATAACAACTTCCGTGGCCTTCAAGCAAAATAGATCTCTGCAAAGTATCATGGACGCGACCTTTTGGAGAAGCAAGTCAGTGTTCGCGTCATTTTACTTGAAAGATGTCCAGACTCTTTACGAGGACTGCTACACACTGGGTCCATTCGTAGCAGCGAGTGCAGTAGTGGGTGAGGGTTCAACCACTACACTTCCCTAATTCCAATATCCTTTTAATCTGTCTCTTGAAATGTTTTTAATATTGTCTTATGGGTTGTTCGGAAGGCTAAGAAGCCTTTCGCATCCTGGTTGATTTGGCGGGTGGTCAAAGTCATTTCTTGAGAGCGCCCAGATTAGGGGTTTGATGAGGTCCTGTTGTATGGGTTGCAGCCCTTGATACTTCAGCTCCTGGGAGTCTGTCAGCATCCTAAGAGGATCGCTGGGCTCCGTGAGGAAGACAGACTTACAAGGCAGAGTAATCGTCTAAGTCAACTTCCTTACCAGGTACCTATATATTTTGGTTTTGTTATATTGATAACTGTCAAAATGAAAAAACTCTTAGCTTATACGCTGTAAACTTAATTAACTCTGGTCTCTACCCACCGCCTTGGGTGTGAATCAGCTATTATATATTCACCGGCTAAGTTAAATATTTAAAAATGATATTTTAATTATAAAATAAATTTTTGAATATACTTACCCGGTGAATATATAAATTAAATGACCCTCTCTTCCTCCCCAATAGAGACGCAGCGGGACGAGAAGAATTGAAGGGTTTGTTTACATGCAAGAGTGGTATCTGGCCGACAGTTGGCGCTGGTGGGCACACCCGCAACCTACATAGCGATCGCTCGCGAGTTTTTTTAGTGTGTTTTCTGTCGAGCCGCAGAGTAGCAGCTATTATATATTCACCGGGTAAGTATATTCAAAAATTTATTTTATAATTAAAATATCATTTTTCCAACCAAGGTTGTAGCTTAGTAAGTAATAATAATAGTCCAGTGCCATTACAAAAAACTCTTGATATTTTGTAACTGATGACCTAAACTTAGAGCAGCTTTAGTGCTTTTGAATATCAGGAATAACTCACAAGTTAAATTTATTCAGCCATGCTTGAGACACCTCGGGATTATGTATGTAATCGACGGATAGGTTTGCTTAAAAGCAAATTTGTGATGCAGACTAATACACACACTAACAAAGCCACTCCAACACCTATAAACATAACAGACACCTTACACGTCTCAAACTGCCTACCTAACCGCGCCAGGATTCCTCTTTGCTGGGAGGAAGGATGCTGGTGACTGGTACAATACATGAACATATGCTACTGGGGTCTAAAGCGATATCAGACAGGGCAGCCGATTGTGACTACGATCTACCCCAAAGCCAAAACAAGTCCTTCAAAAGAAAGCAACCGTGCTGCACTGTAATTGTTCAGTGGCTACTTTCCTCTTGGTAAGAGTAGAAGAGACTCTTTAACTATGGTAAGCAGCTCTTCTAGGAGGACACTCCAAATTCAAACCATTATTTTCTAGTCTTGGTTAGTGCCATAGCCTCTGTACCATGGTCTTCCACTGTCTTGGGTTAGAGTTCTCTTGCTTGAGGGTTCACTTGGGCACACTATTCTATCTTATTTCTCTGCCTCATGTTTTGTTCAAGTTTTTAATAGTTTATATAGGAAATATTTTAATATTGTTACTGTTCTTAAAATATTTCATTTTTCTTGTTTCCTTTCCTCACTGGACTATTTTCCCTGTTGGAGCCCCTTGGGCTTATAGCATCCTGCTTTTCCAACTAGGGTTGTAGCTTAGCAAGAAATGATAATAATGATCTCCCTGAACAATTCTATCCTGTTCTTAATACTAGGCAGGCAGTTAATTCTAATATCCAGGCCTTCTCCATCATGAGGCTCAATACTACACAGTATTCTAGAAGTTTTATTCCAGCTGTTATCAAGTTGTGGAATGATCTTCCTAATCGGGTAGTTGAATCAGTAGAACTTCAAAAGTTCAAAGTTGGAGCATATGTTTTTATGTTGACCAGGCTAACATGAGTCTTTTTATAGTTTATATATGACATATCTGTTTTTGACGGTGTTAATAGTTTATATAGGACATATCTGTTTTGACGCTGTTACTGTTTTTAGAATGATATTTTGTTAATTTATTCTCATCATTTATTTATTTCCTCATTTCCTTAACTCACTGGGCTATTTTTCCCTGTTGGAGCCGTTGGGCTTGTAGCATCTTGCTTTTCCAACTGGGGTTGTAGCTTAGCAAGAAATGATAGTAATACCCCATTAAAATGGGAAAAAAGCTCGTTAGTAGAAGATGCTTGATAACAAAGCAGTCGTTCTTATCATAGTCAACTTAATCGCATCTGATATGGTTTTTTGAATGGAATAAAAATGATCATTGTTATTAGATGATGCTGATAAAGAGGCTTTATCATCCTGGTAGTTGATATGACGATGCTTACATCTTATCAGCAATTGTCATTATTGGCTCAAGGACAGATTACCATGAATGATGTTAAATTTGTTCTATTATTATTTTTTCATATATACTGGAATTCACTTACAGCATTATTAAGTAAGACAAAAGATTATTCACTTACAAAGCAAGCCTGAAAAGAAAGCCCGTAAGTCAAAAAGAAAGAAAGCAAGCCTGAAAAGAAAGCCCGTAAGTCAAAAAGGAAAGAATGGAGGAAAATACTGTATATGTACAGTTCATTACTGTGCATTAATTAAATAACTAAGTAAATTTGAATGTAATATACTGTACTCTATATAATTCATAACTAATAATGATAAATTAAACATACTAGATGTGATTGATAACAAATTATGAACTTATTGTATAATTGTTTAGCTTAAGATTACTTACAGAAGAAAAAAGTGGAGGAATAAAACAGGTTTACTTTATTCTTTATTCTGTGGTGGATAACGGGGGAGGTTGGGCTGTGGCACCCTAGCAGTACCAGCCGAACTCGGTTGAGTCCCTTGTCAGGCTGGGAGGAACGTAGAGAGGAGAGGTCCACTTTTTTTATTTCATTTGTTTGATGTCGGCTACCCCCCAAAATTTGGGGAAGTGCCTTGGTATATGTATGTACTTTATTCTCAATGGTACTATTGAGCCAAAAATATTAAACTGAAGACTGGAAAGTATCAATATTTGATTTTCTCATGTTTTTTTTTTTCCAGGGAGAATGGCTGAACAGCAACAGGTTCAACAACGGAGCACAAAACAGAATTCTCTTGAGGGATTTAAAACCGAACAGATCGTTCCAGATGTAGTTGACGAGATTCCTCCAAATTGCGTCAAGGTTTGTCTTTTGCTAAAAGTAATCTGAGAAGGAAATTTTCACTTATAAAGGTTTTCAAGAAAGGTAACTTGCTAGATAGGGTTGTGGTTGGTTGGTGGTAACTTCCTTTGGTCGCTGCAATCTTACCATCCTTATGAACTAAGGATGGGGTGTTTGGGTGAGCCCATAGGTCTACCTGCTGAGTCATCGGCAGCCATTGCCTGGCTCTCCTTGGTCCTAGCTTGGGTAGAAAGGGGCTGGGGCGCTGATCATATGTATATATGATCAGCCTCTAGGGTATTGTCCTGCCTGATAGGGCAATGTCACTGTCCCTTGCCTCTGCCATACATGAGCGGCCTTTAAACCTTCACACCTATGTCTGGGAAGGTGTGTCATTCATTTTACAGGTTTATTTAAGAGGTTTCTCTGAATTTTCTTAATTACAGAAAGTCCCCAACTTACAGACATTCTACTTTCAAATATTCTGTGATACAAACACGAATCCAAGTGAACTAATAAATTCCAGATGTTGTATCAAAAGTTTGTACACTGTCATTGGATGATGAAATACCATAATAAAACAATATTTTTTAATTTAATACAGTAAGCTAAACAACATTTCCAATAACCTGATATTTACTTCATATGAAACGAGACTATTCATTAACTTTTGCCACTGGAAATCAAAGGCATGGGAGGTAGGTTAGTCCATAATTTAACCAAATTTGACTTACAAACAGCTTCTTGGAACTTATTAAGTTTGTAAGATGGGAACCTGTACCGTGAATATGAATACAAGCGAGACTTCGGTTAAGCTTGCAAGTTGGGAACCTGTACCGTGAATACGAATACAAGCGAGACTTCGGTTAAGCTTGCAAGTTGGGAACCTGTACCGTGAATACGAATACAAGCGAGACTTCGGTTAAGCTTGCAAGTTGGGAACCTGTACCGTGAATACGAATACAGTACAAGCGAGACTTCGGTTAAGCTTGCAAGTTGGGAACCTGTACCGTGAATACGAATACAAGCGAGACTTCAGTTAAGCTTGCAAGTTGGGAACCTGTGCCGTGAATACGAATACAAGCGAGACTTCGGTTAAGCTTGCAAGTTGGGTACCTGTACCGTGAATACGAATACAAGCGAGTCTTCGATTAAGCTTGCAAGTTGGGAACCTGTACCGTGAATATGAATAAAAGCGTGTCATCAAAGTACTCGCATCGCAGAACTATATGGCAAGTAACATAAATATAGACCATATTTGGAATACAGTACCATCTGTATACAGTGTATTACCTAGTTGGATGTGATAATCAAGTTTAAATGCTCAGTGGCCTGATATCTCCCATCTTAGATGCTAGAAGCAAATTGGATTAGGAACTGTAGTTATATATAAAAACTTAAATTTGATTTTGTGACTATTTTTTCCAAGATTTCCTCTTTAGATAAGACCCTCTTTTTATTTTAAACAT
Organism: Palaemon carinicauda; assembly: GCF_036898095.1. Taxonomy (NCBI): domain Eukaryota; kingdom Metazoa; phylum Arthropoda; class Malacostraca; order Decapoda; family Palaemonidae; genus Palaemon; species Palaemon carinicauda. The sequence continues at coordinate 154,456,413 of NC_090734.1, forward strand.
GTGACTTACCTGGTAGTTATATATATAGCTTACGTCTCTGACGTCATGGCAGAAATTTCAAAACTCACGCCAATCGCCGATTGGATAGGCAGGTGTATCACCTGTGCGCCCTAGCGAGGTACCTAGGAACTATCTTTAGATAAGACTCTAGTCCAGAGGACTAGTGGCCTTAAAATTAATATTCAAAATTAATGTTAGCTCCCTAAAGTCTGTGTCAATGAAAATGTACTCACCGAGTCAGATGTTAGAGTGGAGGTCATTGTGTAGCAGACTACACAAGCGTCTGGATGCCATACAGCTAAGTCATCCACTCGGACAGAACAGTGGGCGTGTGAATGACACATGTCATGGCCGCAGGGTTGGAAGATGACAGCGGCACATGCCGTCAATGCAGTGGAGTCGGACATCTTGAGGTAAATCCAGAGAAAAACAGCGAAATTTACACACAACACAAAGTATTGTTAACAAACTGCGTGCTATAAAAGGAGTGACGTCACTGGCGTGGGTTGGTTAGTAGTAGTACGAGGTTGAACGGCGCCTCGCTGTTCGGGGATTCTGACAGGGGACATCTAAATGGTGCGAGGCCTCTGGTTGTGATTTATCGTGCCCCAGTATTATATCGACACCTTATACAGGTGAGCGAGCTGGGTTCAACCTGGCATTCCCATGCAATTTTTTCTCTGGTAATATATAGCAGTTATATACCTTAGAAATGGTGCTATAGGAGCATTTCACTGGCCGACACGGGTCGGAGCCCAGAAACTAAATAAATAAAATGGCAAGTGACAGCTTATAACTAATCCCAGATAATGACTGCTTACAAAAGGTTAACAAATAGATATTCAGTACGCCCTCACTTTTTTATTTAAACAAAGCAGCTTTTTAGAACTAAAAAAGGGATTTTGACGAAGGAAAAATCTATTTCTGGGCTCGACCTTTGTCGCTCCATGAAATGCTCCTATAGCACCATTTCTAAGGCATAGTTTTTGCTAAGTATACCAGAGAAAAAAAGGATGCATGGAATGCCAGGAATAAACCCAGCTCGCTCACTCTATGAGTGTTGGTATAGTAAACTGGGGCATGATAGAACTACGACCATAGGTCCCTCACCACTTAGACCTCTCCCTCATCAACATCCCCCGGAACAACGAGGTGCCGTCCTGCACCCGTCTGCTGCCCCTTACTACGACTATCCTTCCCCACCCCCTTACCTCATTCCTCCTTAGCACCAGCGTTGGTCAGACGTGTTTTGCATGACAGGCATGGAGTATGAAGTGTATTGCTTGAAGGATAAGTTTTACCATATACTCATTATTGTTAATCAGTTTGTCACTTATCAGGATGCTAGACTCCCAAAGCTTCCGATTTGGCCAGAGGTTTCGTTATTAGCGATTACACAAACAACGAGTATAGCAGACTGTCTTCTTAAAAGCGGTCGATATCAAACGAACGTTTGGGGTTACAGCCAAAGCTTTTAGAATATTAGTTACATAGATTGCTAAATGTGGGACTTGAAATTAATCCTGTTGTATAAATATCTACAAAAATATAGCACTCCCTTTGGTAAAAAGAAAAAAAGAAATAATTGAAAAAGTGGATGTTGAGGACGCTAACTATTAACAAAACCCAACTTTTTCAATCTTTAATTCCTCTGTCAAATGTTCTGAGTTATGTAAGAAATAATGTACAGTGAACCCTCGCCACTTCGCGGTTCGACCATCGCGGATTCACCACTTCGCGGATTTTTTCCATAACCCATATATATACAGTAATATATATATTATATATGTATGCATGTATTTATGTATATATGTAGGTATGTATATGTGTATACATATAAATATATTTATATATATATATATATATATATATATATATATATATATATATATATATACACACACACACACATATATATATATATATATATATATATATATATATATATATATATATATATATATATATATATATATATATATCTAAAGTAGGAAGATGTGATGTAGTTCTAAGGGAAAAGTATGGGAAATATGTCTGGGTAATAAGCAAAGCTCTACCTCCAGTTTGTTTCTTCATTATGATCAGAGATAAATGTAAACAAAACATTGGTTGCCATTTTTTATCGTGCTTTTTAGCGTGTTTAGGAAACTCTTGATATAAAATCACCTTTAATATTTGTGCCTGTTTTAGTTTAGGGTACTGTAGTACATGCATTAAGTGTTCTGTACATTAAAGGGTAGTTTGTTAACAGTACTACGTACAAGGGAAGGTTTTAAAAGTCTGAATATACATGTTGAATAAATAGGTAAATATGGTGTCACTACTTCGCGGATTTTCACCTATCGCGGCCGCGTCTGGAACCTATCTACCGCGATAAACGAGGGTTCACTGTACTGTGATCTTCTATTATTTTAGTCAGAATAAAATTTATTAAATATCCAATAGTGATTCAGGCTGGAAAGATATTTAATATTTCATAGCATTATAGTCTCTGTTAAATATTCTCTCCTTGGGATGATTTTAAAGATTGTATATATATTTACAGGTTAAGTTTAGCACCTGTGACGTCTCTTGTGGGAACATAATCACCCCCACTCAAGTATTTGATAAACCTGTGGAAGTGTGTTGGCCAGCTGACTCTGACAACCTTTACACATTATGCATGACAGGTACTGTACCAAAGGAAACCTTGAATAACCTTGGGTTAGAGTTCTCTTGCTTGTGGGTACACTCGGGCACATTGTTCTATATAGTTTTTTATAGTTTATATATGAAAGAATGTTGTTACTGTTCTTAGAGTATCTTATTTTAATTGTTCATTACTTCTCTTTTAGTTTATTTATTTCCTTATGTCCTTTCTTCAATGGGCTATTTTTCCCTGTTGGAGTCCTTGTGCTTATAGCATCATGCTTTCCCAGCTAGGGTTTTAGATTAGTTAGTAATAATAATAATGATAATAATAATAATAATCCCTACTTGTATCCAGTCAATTATTTTTTTTTGTATTAACATCATTTTAGGATATGGGGAAGTATTGAATTAAAAGCTCAAGATAGAGTCAACTGGCAAAATCTAACCGAGGCCCTTTTGCGTCAATAGTTGTATGAGGAGATGATGATGATGATGGCATACTGTATTTGAATTTGTAGGTAGAAATTAGAGTGAGATTTTGATAGAGTCCCACCTAGCCATTACCGCTTGCCAGTATATAGGAGCTTGATGTTTCTCTTTTCGCAAGTGCACGGCGTAGCAAAAACCATCAAGGACTCTATCGAAATATTACCGAAATCTAATGGTTTTAGCTCTGCCGTGCGCTCACTTAGCTCACAATAAAAGAAAATCATCAAGATCTTATGTACTGGGAAGTGGTAATGGCTGGGTGGGACTCTATCGAAATATTACCAAAATTAGATTGGACTGTATGTTCAATAATTTATACTTTTCACTTATTGATATTTATTACCCTTATTGAAAACAAAGACTGAATGTCCATTGCTTCATCCAAGTTATTGATTTCAGATCCTGATGCCCCAAGTCGAGAGAACCCTAAATTGAGAGAGTTTCTTCACTGGCTCGTCGTCAACATACCAGGATGCGACCTCTCGAGAGGAGAGACACTTGCAGATTACGTCGGCTCAGGACCCCCAAAAGGAACTGGTAAGAGGGGTTTTAATTCCATTAATACATTTATAGATTACCTAAAAGAATATTTCCCCCCCTTTATGAATACAAGCACTGTATTGTATCCAAATTCATAACTCTAATTTTGTTAATACTAAAGTCTGGAAATTCATTAAAGTTCCCATTGTAATCTGGATTCCACCGTGAAGTTTGTAGACAAAAATTGTATCTTGAATCTTCCCTTTATAATAAAGAGCAAATATAATATATATGCATAAATATATATATATATATATATATATATATATATATATATATATGTATGCATATATATATATACGTACAGTACATATATATATATATATATATATATATACATATATATATATATATATATATATATATATATATATATATGTATATATATATATATGTATATATATATGCATATATATATATAGATATATATATATATATATATATATATATATATATATATATGTGTGTGTGTGTGTGTGTGTATGTGTATGTATATATATGTATATATATATATATATATATATATATATATATGCATATATATACATATATATATATATATATATATATATATATATATATATATATATATATATATATATATATATACATACACATACATATATATATATATATATATATATATATATATCATACATATATATATATATATATATATATATATATATATATATATATACATATATATATGTATGTATGTATTTCTTACTAGTCACGCTCAGCTCTCCTCATCCCGAGGGTAAGGTGGAGTTGGCGTAATCATACCCTGGTGGGAGGGCTTTGGTGTGTGTGCATATATATCTAAATATTTAACCGTCAATTTTGACAGGACTTGTACAGTAATGTAGTATATTTGTGGTTCTAGTTGGACCAGTATACAGTATTAAAAAATTGACAAATTAATGCGTGAAATATAGGAAACAGGAAAATAGGATTTGCATGTATGATTTCAATTGCATGATTATTTGTTTCCAACAGGTCTACATAGATATGTCTACTTAGCATACCAGCAGCCGGGTCGTATAACCTGCGATGAACCGAAAATGCCGAGCAATACACGTAAGTTCTCGAGTCTTTAAGCTGTTAATTGATTTTATTATTGTTGGTAATTTACAGATAGCAAATGTAGGCCTACTCCAGCAAATTGCTAAGTCAGCATTTTGTAAAGGGAATTGTTTTCACAAACGGCGTACTGTTTGTACTATTGGCATATATGACTAGAGGCTTTCATGTTATTGATTTTATCATTGTTAGTAATTTAAAGTTAGCAAAATAATGTACAAGTACAGTTCTGCAATTTACTGGAGTACTGTAAATTGCTAAGTCAGCATTTTATAAAGGGAATTGTTTTCAGAAACGGCATATTATATGTACCATTGCCATACAGTATTAGAGGAATTCATATTATCTTTGCTGTAGATTACAAGTTAGTACTGCTCATATTTGAAATACCAGTAGCTACAGAAATGAAACTTAATGCATAAATGCAATATAGTGCTGTACTGTACCATTACATGATAATGGTGAATCATATTTCCATTTTATTTTGGTGTTTTGAATGGGAATATAAGAATACGGCAAGGGAATCCATAGTCAGTTTTGCAGTTTCAGTAACTTTAACGTGATAAAAGAGCAAACCCCCTTGTGTCAGCTATATTTTAATAAGTGTTTTAATATTCCATTTAAACTCTAATGAGAGAACTAATCACATTTGTAGATTTTCATAGGACTGAATGATGATAATTTCTTATTTTCGGGAATTATTTTTCCCTTTGATATTTACGACATCAAACATGTAATTTTCCTAAATGTTTTCCTGTTTTTTTAACTTGATATAGTATACTAATATAAATACTATACAGTACTGTTCGGTAAAATGATTTTTAGCTTCAGGTACCATAAACAATTTCTTACTGCACAATGAAAGATAAATTTGCAGGGAACACCAAACGAATATCATTGCTAAGTGAATAAGATCACAGTATGTTTTGTATCAGACAAATTTTAATAAGATTTAAAAGAATTGTTATCGAAGGCTTTTTGGAATTCATACTCCATATATCCTAGAGTTGAATTTCATCTAGTTATTCTAGTATGTCATTGTCGAAGTATTTTTATACTTTTGCCATTATAATTTCAAGGAGAAAATCATTCTTTCTCCCCTACAGCTGAAAATCGGAGGCATTTCAGCATCAGGAATTTTGTAGTTATTCTAGGACAGTATTGTCGAAGTATTTTTATACTCTTGCCATTATAATTTCAAGGAGAAAATCATTCTTTCTCCCCTACAGCTGAAAATCGAAGACATTTCAGCATCAGGAACTTTGCCGCCAAGTATAATCTGAAACTGATTGCTGGAAATTTCTATCAGGCCGAGTTCGACGAAACTACTTACAAGGTCCATCGTCAACTTGGACTCATCCCATAGTGATTGCAAGAGCACCTTATCATATAAGACTTGAAACCCATATAAACCTGAAGAGAATATATCTTTAAAGGGCATCACTCTATACATTGAATATTCCCAAACATTTTTATAGCACTAATGTATTGTCTTAAAAAATTTCATAAAGGTTTATAAAAATTTTCTTGTTTCAAGTTAACCTAAAGTATGAAAGTATTTGTATTAAATGTAATTAGAAATTCATATGCCTTGTTTTGTGTCTGCAACTTATACTGCACTGTATTTTCCACCTGCAACTTATACTGCACTGTATTTTCCACCTGCAACTTACACTGCACTGTATTTTCCACCTGCAACTTACACTGCACTGTATTTTCCACCTGCAACTTACACTGCACTGTATTTTCCACCTGCAACTTACACTGCACTGTATTTTCCACCTGCAACTTACACTGCACTGTATTTTCCACCTGCAACTTACACTGCACTGTATTTTCCACCTGCAACTTACACTGCACTGTATTTTCCACCTGCAACTTATACTGCTGTATTTTCCACCTGCAACTTATACTGCACTGTATTTTCCACCTGCAACTTATACTGCACTGTATTTTCCACCTGCAACTTACACTGCACTGTATTTTCCACCTGCAACTTATACTGCTGTATTTTCCACCTGCAACTTATACTGCACTGTATTTTCCACCTGCAACTTATACTGCACTGTATTTTCCACCTGCAACTTATAATGCACTGTATTTTCCACCTGCAACTTATACTGCACTGTATTTTCCACCTGCTTATCTTATGTTAATGCAGTTCACTTTTTTTTTTCCAACAAAAGTGAAATAAGCAGTTAGAAAATATATATGTGCACTTGCAGAAAATGAATTGAGTCAGTGTTTATCATAAAGAGTAATTCATTTTTGAAAACTGGAAAGGAAAGCATTTGAAAAGTATACATATGTAGAAAGGGAGAGAACAGTGAGCGAAATTGCTAATGAACACGGAAATGGCATTAAAAAAGGGATTTTGACGAAGGAAAAATCTATTTCTGGGCGAGGGACCTGTGTCGCTCCGTGAAATGCTCCTCTAGCACCATTTCTAATGTATAAATACTACTTAATATACCAGAGAAAAAAGTTGCATGGAATGCCAGGAATATACCCAGCTTGCTCACCCTTGTAGAGTGTCGGTATAGTAACTGGGGCGTGTTGAAACCACTATCAGAAATGAGGAGAAAAGAAACCTGGATTGGCAAATTTGGATAGAGGATTTTAACGAGAAATTAAATTTATTACAAATAGATGAAAAAAGTAAAATGAAGACAAACCAAATACAAAATGGAGCTGAAAAAAAAATTACAGTACAAGATTTTCTTATGTAACTCCTCCTCATCATACTGTTCTTGAGAGTAGAGCCAGACTTACTGCAGCCGTGTCAAGAAACCGAGGTTGTAATAATTGCTTATGTTTTATGCTTCAAAGACTTGTTCAAAAAGAAAAGATGTTACCAGAACCATATGGATCCACTTTGAATTTTTTTTTTTAGAAAATAACTAATACAAACTATAGTCTATTTCTTTTAGCGAGGCAGATTTGCACCGACTCGCAGCGGTGCCCTTTTAGCTCGGAAAAGTTTCCTGATTGCTGATTGGTTAGAATTATCTCGTCCAACCAATCAGCTATCAGGAAAATTTTCCGAGCTAAAAGGGCACCGCTGCGAGTCGGTGTAAATATGCCTCGCTAAAAGAAATGGACTATAGCGTATCCTCTCTTAGCAAGTATTTCCTTAGCTGAAGTATCATGTCTTTCAGAGTACGAAGCCTACTATTTTTTGTATTAAAATCTTCTAAATATTCTTAGTACTGCTTTTGTGTAAAAACAAAGATATTGAAATAATTTATTCTCAAGAACGGTAAATCATATATCTATAATGATTAAAGATTGGGTAGAGAATGAGCCAGAATCATAATCAAAATGATAGCCAACCTAAATTACATGCTGTACCAAATTATATATACACTTTACTGGTCGGTAAATGTGTACAATGACAGGTTATTTGCATGAAAAATTTTAACAAAATCTGCAGGAGTCAAACTTACTGCATTTTATGCAAGTTCGATATGTAAGGTAAGATCAAGTGTGGCCACGTGAGATTGAAATTATAACCTGTAAGAACCTAACAAGTTTGGACCGAAACTAAGCTGTATAAAGTATGCATTCTTACCCCTTGGTTAAGGTTTAAGAATGTCAAGAAATATTAGATAATAGTGAAATTATCATATATCATATATTCATAAGCAAAGGTTTGGTAGGGAAGGAGTTACATACATATACCAAAGGCACTTCCCCCAAATTTGGGGGGTAGCCGACATCAACAAGAAACAAAACAAAAAAGGGGACCTCTACTCTCTACGTTCTTCCAGCCTAACCAGGGACTCAGCCGAGTTCAGCTGGTACTGCTAGGGTGCCACAGCCCAACCTCCCACATTTCCACCACAGATGAAGCTTCATACTGCTGAGTCCCCTACTGCTGCTACCTCCGCGGTCATCTAAGGCACCGGAGGAAGCAGCAGGGCCTACCGGAACTGCGTCACAATCGCTCGCCATTCATTCCTATTTCTAGCACGCTCTCTTGCCTCTCTCACATCTATCCTCCTATCACCCAGAGCTTTCTTCACACCATCCATCCACCCAAACCTTGGCCTTCCTCTTGTACTTCTCCCATCAACTCTTGCATTCATCACCTTCTTTAGCAGACAGCCATTTTCCATTCTCTCAACATGGCCAAACCACCTCAACACATTCATATCCACTCTAGCCGCTAACTCATTTCTTACATCCGTTCTCACCCTCACCACTTCGTTCCTAACCCTATCTACTCGAGATACACCAGCCATACTCCTCAGACACTTCATCTCAAACATATTCAATTTCTGTCTCTCCATCACTTTCATTCCCCACAACTCCGATCCATACATCATAGTTGGTACAATCACTTTCTCATATACAGTAGAACTCTCTTTACATTCATGCCCAACCCTCTATTTTTTACTACTCCCTTAACTGCCCCCAACACTTTGCAACCTTCATTGACTCTCTGACGTACATCTGCTTCCACTCCACCATTTGCTGCCACAACAGACCCCAAGTACTTAAACTGATCCACCTCCTCAAGTAACTCTCCATTCAACATGACATTCAACCTTGCACCACCTTCCCTTCTCGTACATCTCATAACCTTACTCTTACCCACATTAACTCTCAACTTCCTTCTCTCACACACCCTTCCAAATTCTGTCACTAGTCGGTCAAGCTTCTCTTCTGTGTCTGCTACCAATACAGTATCATCCGCAAACAACAACTGATTTACCTCCCATTCATGATCATTCTCGCCTACCAGTTTTAATCCTCGTTCAAGCACTCGAGCATTCACCTCTCTCACCACTCCATCAACATACAAGTTAAACAACCACGGCGACATCACACATCCCTGTCTCAGCCCCACTCTCACCGGAAACCAATCGCTCACTTCATTTCCTATTCTAACACATGCTTTACTACCTTTGTAGAAATTTTTCACTGCTTGCAGCAACCTTCCATCAACTCCATATAACCTCATCACATTCCACATTGCTTCCCTATCAACTCTATCATATGCTTTCTCCAGATCCATAAACGCAACATACACCTCCTTACCTTTTGCTAAATATTTCTCGCATATCTGCCTAACTGTAAAAATCTGATTCATACAACCCCTACCTCTTCTAAAACCACCCTGTACTTCCAAGATTGCATTCTCTGTTTTATCCTTAATCCTATTAATCAGTACTCTACCATACACTTTTCCAACTACACTCAACAAACTAATACCTCTTGAATTACAACACTCATGCACATCTCCCTTACCCTTATATAGTGGTACAATACATGCACAGACCCAATCTACTGGTACCATTGACAACACAAAACACACATTAAACAATCTCACCAACCATTCAAGTACAGTCACACCCCCTTCCTTCAACATCTCAGCTTTCACACCATCCATACCAGATGCTTTTCCTACTCTCGTTTCATCTAGTGCTCTCCTCACTTCCTCTATTGTAATCTCTCTCTCTCATTCTCATCTCCCATCACTGGCACCTCAACACCTGGAACAGCAATTATATCTGCCTCCCTATCATCCTCAACATTCAGCAAACTTTCAAAATATTCCGCCCACCTTTTCCTTGCCTCCTCTCCTTTTAACAACCTTCCATTTCCATCTTTCACTGTCTCTTCAATTCTTGCGCCGGCCTTCCTTACTCTCTTCACTTCTTTCCAAAACTTCTTCTTATTCTCTTCATATGACTGACCCAGTCCCTGACCCCACCTCAGGTCAGCTGCCCTCTTTGCCTCATGTACCTTGCACTTTACTTCCACCTTTTTCTCTCTATATTTTTCATACTTCTCTATACTATTACTCTGCAGCCATTCTTCAAAAGCCCTCTTTTTCTCTTCCACTTTTACCTTCACCCCTTCATTCCACCATTCACTGCCCTTCCTCATGCTGCCTCCAACAACCTTCTTTCCACATACATCACTTGCAATCCCAACAAAATTTTCTTTTGCTAACTTCCACTCCTCCTCTAAATTACCAGTTTCTCTTACTCTCACCTCGTCATATGCCATCTTCAACCTTTCCTGATATTTACTTTTTACCCCCGGTTTTATTAGCTCTTCAGCCCTCACTAGCTCCCTTTTACATCCACCTACTCTATTCCCCCACTCTTTTGCTACAACTAATTTTCCTTCCACCAAAAAATGATCAGACATACCGTTAGCCATACCCCTAAACACGTGCACATCTTTCAATCTTCCAAACATTCTTTTAGTTATCAACACATAATCCATTAATGCCCTTTCTACTACTCTTCCATTTGCCACTCTTACCCATGTATACTTATTTTTATCTTTTTTTTTAAAGAAGCTAGCACTTATTACCATCTCTTGTTCAACACACATATCTACCAGTCTCTCACCACTCTCATTTTCACCTGGTACGCCATACTTCCCAATGACACCTACCTCTCCAGCACCCACTCTAGCATTTAAGTCACCCATAACAACTACATAATTCCTTCTACCCAGTCCTTCTACACACCTAGTTAATTCATTCCAGAACTCATTCCGCTCTTCTTCACTTTTCTCACTACCGGGCCCATACGCACTGACAAACGCCCAACATTCCCTACCCAACCTAACCCTTACCCACATTAACCTAGATGATATCTCCTTCCATTCCACTACTTTACCTGTCATCCATTCACTCAGCAATAACGCCACACCCTCTCTCGCTCTTCCCCTTTCAATCCCAGACACTCTACCAGACATTTCACCAAACATCACTTCACCCTTTCCTTTCATCTTTGTCTCACACAAGGCCAATACATCCATCCTCCTACTTCTAAACATACTTCCAATCTCACATCTTTTACTCTCTATCGTACTACATCCACGCACATTCAGACACCCCAAAACTAGAGTGCGGGGAGCAGTTGATATAACTAAAATAAGAGAACTCTAACCCAAGACAGTGGAAGACCATGGTACAGAGGCTATGACACTACCCAAGTCAAGAGAACAATGGTTGGATTTTGGAGTGTCCTTCACCTAGAAGAGCTGCTTGCCATAGCTAAAGAGTCTCTTCTACCCTTACCAAGAGGAAAGTAGACACTGAACAATTACAGTGTAGTAGTTAACCCCTTGGGTGAAGAAAAATTGTTTAGTTATCTCAGTGTTGTCAGGTATATGAGGAGAGAAGATAATATGGAAAAAGTAAGCCCTACTATTCGGTGTATGTGTAGGCAAAGAAAAAAATAGCATAACCTGAGAGAGGGATCCAATGTAGTACTTTGTGGTCAGTGAAAGGACCAAATAACTCTCTAGTGGTAGAATCTCAATGGGTGGCTGGTGCCCTGGGCAACTTACTAAATAAAATAAGTAAGTAAAATATATTGCTTTCATGTGGATATTTTTCATAGTCACTGTTCTTAAAATATTCTATTTCAATTGTTTATTACTTCTCATATAGTTTATTTATTTCCTGGTTTCCATTCCTCACTGGGCTATTTTTTACTGTTGGAGCCCTTGGGCAAGCATCCTTCTTTTCTAAGTGGGGTTGTAGCTTAGATAATAATAATAATAATGATAATAATAATAATAATAATAAATGTTTATAGCATCTTGCTTTCCCAACTGGCGTTGTAGCTTGCCAAGTAATAATAATAATAATAATAATAATAATAATAATAATAATAATAATAATAATAATAACAATCACAATAACAACAACAACAATAATAATAAAAATAATAATAAATGTACATAGTGAAGAGTGAATAATTGCTAACTGCTCACTCCGCAAAATAAGTTTGCGGGCACTCTATCGTACTATAAATAGGTGCAAAACTTCTAAGCTGATTCTTATTATTGTATTTAAGCTTCATTTACGTGTACCATAATTAAATTGATAATGAGATTCTCAATCTTCACTTTTATCCCATTATACCTTGAAATCAGTTGAGAGAATACCTTGCTATCATCAATTTTGGACATTTTAAATTCTTCTCAGGTTCAGGTCCTGGGGTGAGGCATAGCCTTTATAACAGCTCTTCTTTCATACGCATTGCCCTACTTACGTATGCAACCAGATCCATGCTAGATTTTGCAATATACCTACACTTTTGTCTAGCTTCATTAATTGTCTTAATTTTGGGAATGAATATAAACGTTCTGTTACTCTGTAGTATCATCTTTATCTTTGCAAAGGTCACACTAATCAAATGCTCATTTTACTGTATTCATGAGAGACTGTGAACATAATTTCTCTAGTGTAATCAACATTCACATTTAATACATTTCATGATAATGCAAAGCGCATGGTAGACACAATTATATATAATTCATGCGAATATAAGTGTTTCTTCGTGCTCAGTGTGTTGAATGGGTATTGTCATTAACCAATCAGATGATTATGTAGCCATTTCAGAAAATACTTATACATTTTCAGAGTATATCAATAATGTGGATTTTAAAATGCTGTGAGATACTCTAAATATCTAAGAATGTTGTATACAATAAACAATTTAATTTGTAGGTTTGAAGTACACACGGTTTCCATGTTGTAGGACCTGCTAAAATTCGTAATTTATACGATAATTATCCGTAGTTTGGACAATCCTTACTGTTATATAAAACAAAATACATTTTCAAATTATAGTACATTTTATCTGATCTTAAATATTGTACAAATGTGTTCAATTGTGTTGTTCTATAAGGAAAATTAAGCAGACGGTCGTAGTGTTGTGCTATATTGATGGTTTTGATCATTTGTTCATTCTGTTGTTTTGATCTCGCAACTTCGCAAGTTCTAAAGTTCTAAGTGACTCGTTGAGAACATATCACCCTAAAAGTTAGAAGGAAATTTTAAGTAAAGGTAAGAATTTAATTTAAGTTAAAGGCAAGAAACTGAAATTTTAAGTAAAAAGGAAATCTTTATTATATATATTAACCAATCGTAACTCAAAATGCGGTTTCATTGTATATTATTACATGTCAATGTATCCTAGTATTCCAACTACTTTTTCTTATAGGAAAAATTACGCTCCCTTCGAAAATAACACTCGTTCCCGTCGCAAATGAATAGTTACAGAAATATATATACATCTATATCCGCCGATAATGGGGGGACCCCCTTTGGGAACCCTGGGTTTTGGGTGGGGAAAACATACTGGGGAACCGATATATAACCGTAATTCAGTCCTTTTCTTCTCTATACATTTCTTTCTGGTATTTATTATAACCGTAGGAAAAGACAAATCAGTATACCTGGATATATTTGGGAGGAGCCACAAAATTACCCAAAATTGTATATGGCCATCTTGACCATCCTCTGGCTTATTTAGGTATACGTTACTATATAACTATTATCAATCATTGTTTACTTAATTCATGTATAAATACGTGCTTTTGCATAAAGGGGATTCTAGAACCTTTGGCATAACGATGGATATGACCTCTGGCATGTATAGAACACTGCTTAACCATAGATTAAGGGAGCCAGGCTCCCTTAATCTATGGCTTAACTTAAGCCACCCCAACCTAACCTAATCTACAGACTATGTACTCACCTGTCATATTCTAAGGTAGGTAGGTTCATGGGTGAGGCATAGCTTTTGCAACGGCTCTTCCTAAGATTATCTTTGGAGTGTATGTATGATAGCGGCCACGTGTATGTGTTATTATGTCTAAGTTAGAATAACGCCCCCCCGTTAGGTAAGTACACGGCTTGTAGGTAAGGTTATGTGGGAAAGTTTAGGTTAGTTGATGTCCATTTTTAATGAACGTGTGAGGAACTGGCCGCTGATATATAAAGGCTCCGAAAATATGAACTGTTATCGGTTTAATTATAGGTACCTTAAACTGCTCTAATGTAAATGATTTGGGGGAGAATCCATATATTTCAGATTATAGGTGTTTTAAAAGATTAGCTCTCATTACGTTCGTATGTTTGTTCCCAGCTTACTTAACTCCTCCCCATAGCAAAGTGTGTCAATTTTATCCTATATGCGTAGTAGTTCCACCCACTGAACTCCTTTTTCCAATGGAAACGCGATACCTTCTCTAAATGCATTACTACTGTATTAGCTAATGGATTTTGACCTCTTTTGGTCAATGACTAGTTTGTCCATGATAGGTTTACGCATGTGAGACAATTCAGAATGCTTTTATTGCTAAGACATGGAATTCCACTGTAGCAGACCTTAGGTTCGGGTCCTTCTAGATTTCTAGTCTTTGGGGATTAACTGACGATCCTTATCAGACCAAATAACTCTCTAGTCTGTAAGACAGCTGAGGCGGTATCTCAAGCACCTGAGAGGATCTTGCCCTCATATCAAGCGTCAGCTTGTCAGTACGGGCAAGATCAAGGGGAGAATTACAAAAATTACTGTCTCCATGGATTTAACAGGTCATTTGACCACTCACTTAATGAAAGGCGGACAACTCAGAACTCATGACAGTGTCGTAGGTACGTCCCTGGCATTCAAAAGAAACTTCTCGGTGGTACAGGTGCTCCAAGCGGGCGTTTGGAAGAGGCAAACTACCTTCACCACCCACTACCTGCAAGACAAAACCCACAAGACCCTAGATACATTTACTCTAGGCCCTGTGGTGGCTGCTCAACAAGTGGTTTAGCTACCTTGCAGAACTAGTAGCAGTTTGGCGAGGGCAGAAGTTGCAGTGGAGTTAGTCTGGAATGAATGTAAAGGTATGATGCAACACTCCCAACCTCCTTACAAGGGGGAGTTAGGTCCTGTCTGGGTCCAAGTGTGCTTGAGTGTCAACCCACTTATACTCGCCTAGATGAAGTCACAGTACTAGTTTCCTCTCGCTTACCATGGGTGGACAGGCTGTCAACCCTTTGTCATTGACAGGCCAATGGTTCATGAGGTGTCAGGATGCTCTTAAAGGTTTAAAGGTCGCTCATGAATGGCAGACGCAAAGGACAGTGACATTGCCCTATCGAGTAGGACAATGCCGTAGAGACTAACCATATATACATATGATCAGCACCCAAGCCCCCTCTCCACCCAAGTTAGGACTAATGAGGGCCAGGCAATGGCTGCTGAAGACTCAGCAGATAGATCTATAGGCTCCCCTAAACCCCCTATCCTTAACTCACAAGGATGGTAAGGTTGTAGCGACCAAAGAAACTAACGACTTTGAGCGGGACTCGAACCCCAGTCTGGCGTTCACCAGTCAGGGACATTAGCCTACCACATCGGCCACCACAATGCTCTATTGAGTTGGGATTTATATCCCGGGGAAAAGTTCTTCAGCCAGTTGGAATAGGACTTCCACCCACCTTAGGGTGAGTCTCCTGCATGAAGAACGAAAGTTGTATTTGTGCAGGAACATATGGCAAATTTGGAAGTATTTTGTATTTTTTCTAACTATACAAATATGAACTCTTTACACATACTTGTCCCGCCATCACCTACCTCCTTGAAATCCTGCTTGCAATAAAAAATGAAGAGAGGTCACTCGGTGTCTGTGAGCGGGTGGACTGGCGTAACACTCCCTCCCCCCTGCTATTCAGCGGAAGGTCAGTAACACCTCGCATTAAAGTTTTTATGGCTAAATCAGCTCGTGCTGAATCCTCTCACCTATGTAAAGATCTCGGATTTGTATAGTTATGAAAAATAAAAATTACTTCTAAATTTTGTCATACAGTATTACTATATATATATATATATATATATATATATATATATATATATATATATATATATATATTTATATATATATATATATATATATAAAAACTCATGTCTGCTGCAATCTGTGGAGTATAAAAATATACCATGTTTCAATTTCATCTACTTCCAATTTCAGACACTGGAAAAGTAAAGAGACGGTTTTAGAGGAGCTTCATGAGAACATTTTAGAGAGAACAAGCCTCACGAAGATTGGTGTTGTAAGGGAGAAGCACAATTGTTCATATTGTTAAATGTAGGATTTCTCTGGAGAAAGAATGAAAAAGACTTTTAACTTGAAATTTGTGGTTGCTTAACTGCGATAGTATCTGAAGATGCTATGGGAGGTTCCTGCTGATTGAAAATCCTTTGGAATAAATGTGTGTTTCTTGTATATAAGAATAATATTGTCCAGTCTATGAATTATAGAATTTTTTTTCACCATATCCATTGAAAAAGACTACATGTTTAAAATTCTAACGTGATATTTTTCATAGGTAAAAGTCAAAATGAAGGCTTGAGATTGTGGGTGAAGGTTTTATTACCTCAAAATTTGAACAAAATCATCTGACCAGCTTTATCAGAAAGTGTTTTGATATGATACTTAAATTGATTGATTCTCTTTAGATCTAAAATAAGTGTTTTTTGCTTATTGAAGGGAAGGGATGATTTTAACCTCTTTAATTAGGTTTTTTGTAGACTAGTAAAAATGTGACCTAGATATTTGATATTTAGAACTTGTATAATTTAACATATTCTTTGAAAACAGACATTAAACATTAAAATAGTAATAGAATATATACAGTACTGTATACCATCAGTGGAAACAGTTGTAGGTACTGTAGACCAGAATCACCAAATATTATGAGTGAGGAAATCTTTGTTCCTGGGATGTGTGCCGCCCAAAATCCATTTGCTTGTCAGGAATGTGGAACAGAATTTGGTTTGAAAGCTGCCCTCTCCATGCACAGGAAAACCCACCACCAGAAGAAGAACTCGTGCCTTTGCCAATTTTGCGGGAAGGGCTATGCTACTAAACAGCATCTTGCCAAACATGTCAAATCCCATACCTGCAGAATATGCGGAAAAATGTGCTTTGAAGGTACTCTCACCGCTCACATGGGAACGCACGACCACAATGTGGGGAAGAAAGTCACTTGTGAAGTATGTGGGAAAACCGTGAGTGGGAAAAGGTTAGTTGGCCACGCAAAATGTAAGCCCTATTTTTGCGAGCATTGTGGTGAACGATTCCACTTCAAGGAAAGCCTGACCAAACACCTCGAAGAACATCAGGGGCCAGAGTGGTATTTTTGCGTTCATTGTGGGAAGCAGTATGACTTGAAAGAGTCCCTGGAAAAACACATCAAAACTCATGAAAGAAAAAAAACATTCAGCTGTAAGGAATGCGGAAAGAAATTCATTGACGAAAATTATTTTGCAAAACATATGAAATTCCATACAGGAGAAAAGCCTTTTTCCTGTCAAAAGTGCGGAGAGAAATTTGCCCTGAAGCGTTCGCTCACCAGCCACATGGCCGTGCATCACAAGGAAGAGCCGCTGGGTTGCCGAGAGTGTGGGAAGAGGTTTTGTCAAAATGTACACTCGGGAAGCCACAGTGGAGAGAATCAGTTTGTGTGTCTGCGGTGCGGAGAAGGGTTCAGTAACCAACGCTCCTTTACAACACATGCAAAAATTCATAGAAGAAATAAGTGGTTTACGTGTAATGACTGTGGGAGGCGCTTTGCTTCGAAATTAAATTTAGAGGTTCATTTGATGATCAAAGCTGGTGTACGCCGTAAAGGCTCTAAAGGCCGTAAAGGCATTGAATGTGGAAAGGAATTTGTTGGAGAATCTCGTCTAGATACTCCCGTCCAAATTCATGCAGCCGAAAAGTCATCGATTCTTGATGATGAAGTTGGTCTCTCGTTGAATAAGGAAAATGATACCAAAGACTTTAAAGTGGAAGATGTGATTATTGAAGACAGTGATACCATTTCTGTAAAATCAGAAGATGAAGGAGACGTATTCCCATTTCAGAACATAGAAGCAGTGTTTGTGAACGGATAAAGACATTGTACCATTTTTACTACTATTTATATGGGACCCTAAGATGCACATCCATCGTATAAACAGTTTTTGTATAGTCGGTTTGTATGATTTTTAGCAGATTAACCATGTTATTGGAAAAAGTAATATTTCTAAGTAAACTATTTTTATTGAGTAAATTATTATTTTTTATCCAAAGTCTATATTGATGGTGTACTGTACTGTACAAACATTTGACCAATCAATTGTATGATCTAATTTCAAGCTGTGTTGCTACTAGTAGCACATTAAGATCGGGAGTTGTAATGTCTCTTTCGCCCACGTTTCCTACCCCATCCCTTATCCTTCGAGACTAGGTTAACTCTATTCTGGTAAGGATAACCATGGGTTGTTATTAACACGTCCCTGATTTATACATGATATCTCTCGGGATCTTCGCTCCGGAGGTTAGAACTCTGTGATAACCTCCAAGGTAAAATTTTTATGGTATATCACTCGCAGAAATATCCCAAGTAGAAGCTGTCAATGAGGAACCTCCATCAGGACAACATGGCTGTCTCACCCAAATATAGATTATTCCTATGTCAAACTCCATTTGTTCCGTAACTGGAATACAAACCACGCTATGTATTAGGGGTATTACTTTCTGCGAAGCTGAAATGACGAGCCATTAAAATTTAGCGAGGGTTAACTACCCATACTGCTAGTTAGGGGGGGTGGGGGTGGATAGGGCGGTAGCTTGCTACCACTCCCACTCACACACCGGTGATTTAGCCCACTTTACTTTTGGGTCAGATGGAGAGCGGTTGTATCCGCTCTTCCTCCTCGCCTATTCTGGACTGCCATTAATTTTCGTCTTTTAACTTACTTTTTCTTATATGTATATATATATATATGAAAACATTCTAAATATTTATGTATACTGTATATATATATATGTATAGAAATGCTGTAAGTTTCCTTTTAAGTGTTTGTGCTGTGCATGTGATATATATATGACAGGTTCTCAAGACACTTGCCGACCTCTCCCCCCCTTGTCCATCGGTCTTCCCATCGGCATATAACCTACCATTGACTCGGACGTCGCTGCAGGGGAATCGTCATCGTTTGGACCCTCCTTGTTCAACTGTTGTCTTCGCCTTTCCCTCTTCCTACGGGAAACATGGAATACTGAGCGTAGGGAGTGTGGCCTCTCAGAGATTGACTACAGTCTTTCTCTTCTCTAGATCGTTTACCTTTCATTGGCCTCCGACAGTGTACTAACGGGGGGGGGGGGGGGGAGCACCTTTCCCGTTCGCGGGTTAGGTTGCGTTTCTGATTGTTTTTCTCAATTATTTAAGTGAAATTATAATTGTTGTAATTTTAACTTTTCAGCTTCTTCTCCGTGGGGAACACTTCCCTTGGGAGGATCAGAGGTTCTTCCTATTATTGAAAACTTTTAGCTAATTTAAATCTTGTGATTCTTGTTTGATTACAGTTACTCTCCGTCCCCTTCTCCCGTCGATGTTGACTGGGGAAGGGAGGGCCCAATACTTATTTGTTCCGTAACCAAAATACAAACCACGCTATTTACATTGGGTTTACCTTTTAGCGCAGCTGAAATGGCAAGCCATTAGAATTTAACGAGGGTGTATTCCGCCGCGCTAGTTAGCGGGTGGGTAGGGGAGTGGTAGCTAGCTACCCCTCCCCCCCTCACACACAGGTGAATGCTCACTTAAACTTTTGGCTCGGACTGGGACAGACGTCTCTGTCTTGGTCCTCGCTTGGCAGCCATTGTTTGTTTTGTCTTTACTTAATCGCTTACTTTTCTTTTACTCAATATATATATATAAACATGTTTTCATGTTTGTATATATATTTGAGTATAGAAATCAGTAAGTTTCCTTTTCAGAGTTGTGTGTGTAGTGTACGATATCTCCGTGGAGTCCTCGGCAGTTAGGCCACCACGGCGTAATTTTATGGGTTGCGATCGAGTTTGACTTCGGTCTTTCTCTCTCTCTCTCTCTCTCTCTTGAGGTCGTTCACCCTTTTACTACGTGTTACTACGCCCTTATAGCTTCCTTCCCGTGTGGGGGGGTTGCTACGCCGTACGTTTTGTCTCAATTAGTTTATGAATCTAATTGTAGTTGTTTTTTTCAGCTTGTAGAACGATTCCTTTCGGGGTTTTCGTTCTTTCTTTAGTGTTCATTCATTTTTAAATTACATAATTACATAGTTTCATAATTATAATTGTTATAATTCTGTTTTGGTTACAGCTCTCCTTCCGTGAGTGTAAGTGGCTGTGAGGGCACATGCCTGTGGTGTAATTCTTGTTTCCTTTCCCTCGGGATTCCTCTTCGGAGCCTTCCCGGGGGAATGAATGTGTACTAATGTTTTTTGTTTTTATTTTTTCACAGTTACCGATCTAGTTCGTTTCTGTAATATGGCTACGGTGTGAGCTGTCTTGTGGAGGCCTGGGGATTCGGCTGTTGCTGCCTCCCCTTTGGATTTTCGTCAGGGGCGTGTCTCCTTCTACTGGAAGTACTCCCGTGACGATTGACAGCTCTCCAGTTCATTTTAGAACTCAGGAGGCTTGCCTCCTTGGGTGGGTAACTTTCCTTCCAAGGGAAGTTTTTCCTGTCCAGGCTTGAGTTTTTCCCCTTTTGGGGGGTTCTTCTCTTGCCTTTTTTTCGTGCGACTATGCTCTTGGTGCTGAGTGGTCACACCTGCAGTTTCGCTCAAGGGGCCGGGCAACTGCAGGAGCCCCTCTTCGGAGGATTGCTCCTTTTAGGTCACTGGCTGACCAGTCTCTTCTACGAAGTGTTTCTCTTTTGTTCGCGAGAGAGTACGCTCCTAGAGACTCCTCTTCGGAGGATTCTTCTGCTGCTGTTGCTGTTGGCCTCCTTCGCCGTAAGGCTCACCGTCCGCCTCGTCGTAAGGGCCTCTCATCTCCCTATAAGGGTGCTAAGAGGCGCCTTTTGAATCTACGTTTGCAGCCTACAACTCCTTCATCCGCCCTGATGCAGATGGACAGCAGTCTGACGGGCAACGGTCTTCCCGATGGACAACGGTCTTCCGACGGACATCAGTCTCCCGGCAGACAGGCAACGGTCTTCCGGCCTGCTCCTGCTCAGTGTTAGCGCACAGGCGCTCTCCTGCTCGTCAAGACCCTCCTGCTCGTCGGCGCTCACCTGCTCGTCGGCGCTCACCTGCTCGTCGGTGCTCACCTGCTCGTCGGCGCTCTCCTGATGTTCGCCCTCCTCGCCAGCGCTCTCCTGCTCGTCAGCTCTCTTCTGAGCGTCAGCGCTCATTTGAGGATCATCGCCCTGCGGTCTCTGACCATCCTACAGTTCCTGCTGAGCTCCCTGCTCGCCTTCAGTCTTCTGACCCTGTGGCTACGCAACATCGTTCAGCGCGTGTGTCAAAGCACATGTTCGGCAATGCGCCTGCGATCTTCCTGTTCCTGCTCGTGAACGCGCCGCGCCACCTGTCCCTTCACAGGATCTCACGCGTCGACCTCCTGCTCGCCAGCGATCACCTACGCGCCAGCGATCACCTGCTCGCCAGCGTTCACCTGCTCGCCAGCGCGCACAGGCGATTTTAGTATCGCCTATTCGCCAGCGTTCTCCCACGCGTCAACGATCGCCTACACGCCAGCGTTCACCTGCTCGCCAGCGTTCACCTGCTCGTCAGCGCGCACAGGCGATTTTGGTATCGCCTATTCACCAGCGTTCTACGCGTCAGCGATCACCTGTTTCTCGGCGATCTCCGGACCGCCCGCGTGTGTTACAGCCTGCGCGCCAACGTTCTTCAACGCTTCATCAGCCGGAGGTTCTGAAGGGACATGATTCGCCAGCTACTAGCTCGCCATCGCGCGATCGCTCACCGGCGCATGCGCCAACGCGTCACCATGCCATAACGCGCCATCGCCTACCTGCGTGTCAGCGCTGACCAGCTCACCACCGATCTCCTGTTGATCCACATCGCCAGCGGTCTTCGTCACCCACGCGGCAGCGTGTTTCCTCGCCATCGCGCCAACGCTTGCGTTCGCCGCCTCGGACACACGCTCATTCACCTGCCCACCCTCGCGCCCATTCTCCTGCGCGACCGCTCGCCTGCACGACCGCTCGCCTGCGCGATCATTCGCCTGCGCGCCCGCGCGACCGCTCGCCCGCGCGCCCGCTCGCCTGCGCGCCCGCGCGACCGCTCGCCTGCGCGCCCGCGCGACCGCTCGCCTGCGCGCCCGTGCGACCGCTCGCCTGCGCTCCCGCGCGACCATTCGCCCTCACGCGACCATCGTTCGCGGCGAATCCCGCAGCCGGGGGTAGCAGCAGGAACGCGTGTTCCTAGACAACGCTCGGGATCACCTCCACCCAAACACAGGTTGGTAGTGCAGGACAAGGATACTACTGAGGAGAGGTTAGTACATCATTCTTCCCCACCTTCTTTTTAGGCAGGTACTGTGGTGTCCACTCCAAAGGATCGCCCGATCCCTTTCCCTTTATTTGTTCCGTAACCGAAATACAAACCACGCTATTTACATTGGGTTTACCTTTCAGCGCAGCTGAAATGGCAAGCCATTAGAATTTAACGAGGGTGTATTCCCCCGCGCTAGTTAGCGGGGGGGGGGTAGGGGAGTGGTAGCTAGCTACCCCTCCCCCCCTCACACACAGGTGAATGCTCACTTAAACTTTTGGCTCGGACTGGGACAGACGTCTCTGTCTTGGTCCTCGCTTGGCAGCCATTGTTTGTTTTGTCTTTACTTAATCGCTTACTTTTCTTTTACTCAATATATATATAAACATGTTTTCATGTTTGTATATATATTTGAGTATAGAAATCAGTAAGTTTCCTTTTCAGAGTTGTGTGTGTAGTGTACGATATCTCCGTGGAGTCCTCGGCAGTTAGGCCACCACGGCGTAATTTTATGGGTTGCGATCGAGTTTGACTCCGGTCTTTCTCTCTCTCTCTCTCTCTCTTGAGGTCGTTCACCCTTTTACTACGTGTTACTACGCCCTTGTAGCTTCCTTCCCGTGTGGGGGGTTGCTACGCCGTACGTTTTGTCTCAATTAGTTTATGAATCTAATTGTAGTTGTTTTTTTCAGCTTGTAGAACGATTCCTTTCGGGGTTTTCGTTCTTTCTTTAGTGTTCATTCATTTTTAAATTACATAATTACATAGTTTCATAATTATAATTGTTATAATTCTGTTTTGGTTACAGCTCTCCTTCCGTGAGTGTAAGTGGTTGTGAGGGCACATGCCTGTGGTGTAATTCTTGTTTCCTTTCCCTCGGGATTCCTCTTCGGAGCCTTCCCGGGGGAATGAATGTGTACTAATGTTTTTTGTTTTTATTTTTTTACAGTTACCGATCTAGTTCGTTTCTGTAATATGGTTACGGTGTGAGCTGTCTTGTGGAGGCCTGGGGATTCGGCTGTTGCTGCCTCCCCTTTGGATTTTCGTCAGGGGCGTGTCTCCTTCTACTGGAAGTACTCCCGTGACGATTGACAGCTCTCCAGTTCATTTTAGAACTCAGGAGGCTTGCCTCCTTGGGTGGGTAACTTTCCTTCCAAGGGAAGTTTTTCCTGTCCAGGCTTGAGTTTTTCCCCTTTTGGGGGGTTCTTCTCTTGCCTTTTTTTCGTGCGACTATGCTCTTGGTGCTGAGCGGTCACACCTGCAGTTTCGCTCAAGGGGCCGGGCAACTGCAGGAGCCCCTCTTCGGAGGATTGCTCCTTTTAGGTTACTGGCTGACCAGTCTCTTCTACGAAGTGTTTCTCTTTTGTTCGCGAGAGAGTACGCTCCTAGAGACTCCTCTTCGGAGGATTCTTCTGCTGCTGTTGCTGTTGGCCTCCTTCGCCGTAAGGCTCACCGTCCGCCTCGTCGTAAGGGCCTCTCATCTCCCTATAAGGGTGCTAAGAGGCGCCTTTTGAATCTACGTTTGCAGCCTACAACTCCTTCATCCGCCCTGATGCAGATGGACAGCAGTCTGACGGGCAACGGTCTTCCCGACGGACAACGGTCTTCCCGACGGACAACGGTCTTCCCGACGGACAACGGTCTTCCCGACGGACAACGGTCTTCCCGACGGACAACGGTCTTCCCGACGGACAACGGTCTTCCGACGGACATCAGTCTCCCGGCGGACAGGCAACGGTCTTCCGGCCTGCTCCTGCTCAGTGTTAGCGCACAGGCGCTCTCCTGCTCGTCAAGACCCTCCTGCTCGTCGGCGCTCACCTGCTCGTCGGCGCTCACCTGCTCGTCGGTGCTCACCTGCTCGTCGGCGCTCTCCTGATGTTCGCCCTCCTCGCCAGCGCTCTCCTGCTCGTCAGCTCTCTTCTGAGCGTCAGCGCTCATTTGAGGATCATCGCCCTGCGGTCTCTGACCATCCTACAGTTCCTGCTGAGCTCCCTGCTCGCCTTCAGTCTTCTGACCCTGTGGCTACGCAACATCGTTCAGCGCGTGTGTCAAAGCACATGTTCGGCAATGCGCCTGCGATCTTCCTGTTCCTGCTCGTGAACGCGCCGCGCCACCTGTCCCTTCACAGGATCTCACGCGTCGACCTCCTGCTCGCCAGCGATCACCTACGCGCCAGCGATCACCTGCTCGCCAGCGCGCACAGGCGATTTTAGTATCGCCTATTCGCCAGCGTTCTCCCACGCGTCAACGATCGCCTACACGCCAGCGTTCACCTGCTCGTCAGCGCGCACAGGCGATTTTGGTATCGCCTATTCACCAGCGTTCTACGCGTCAGCGATCACCTGTTTCTCGGCGATCTCCGGACCGCCCGCGTGTGTTACAGCCTGCGCGCCAACGTTCTTCAACGCTTCATCAGCCGGAGGTTCTGAAGGGACATGATTCGCCAGCTACTAGCTCGCCATCGCGCGATCGCTCACCGGCGCAAGCGCCAACGCGTCACCATGCCATAACGCGCCATCGCCTACCTGTGTGTCAGCGCTGACCAGCTCACCACCGATCTCCTGTTGATCCACATCGCCAGCGGTCTTCGTCACCCACGCGGCAGCGTGTTTCCTCGCCATCGCACCAACGCTTGCGTTCGCCGCCTCGGACACACGCTCATTCACCTGCCCACCCTCGCGCCCATTCGCCTGCGCAACCGCTCGCCTGCGCGATCATTCGCCTGCGCGCCCGCGCGACCGCTCGCCTGCGCTCCCGTGCGACCATTCGCCCTCGCGCGACCATCGTTCGCGGCGAATCTCGCAGCCGGGGGTAGCAGCAGGAACGCGTGTTCCTAGACAACGCTCGGGATCGCCTCCACCCAAACACAGGTTGGTAGTGCAGGACAAGGATACTACTGAGGAGAGGTTAGTACATCATTCTTCCCCACCTTCTTTTTAGGCAGGTACTGTAGTGTCCACTCCAAAGGATCGCCCGATCCCTTTCCCTTTAGCAAGGATTTCGGACTCTGTGTCCTTGGAGCAACAGACTTGGTTTGGTCCTCTGGCACGGGCATTAGTGAGGGTTATGAAACCAGCACTCGCCGACCAGGGTAACAAACCAACGGCTACCTCTCCTACGCGTTAGAGAAAGAGAGGAGTGGACTTCGTGGTGACTTCCCCCAGGGCGAAGTTGGTTCCCAGGAGGTCGGTCGCGAAGGCCCCTTCTCCTGCTCGAGGGCTTTCACCTTCTCCCGGGGACGAGGCCTTTCCGTCCTCAGGTGAGTCCAGTGGGGTGGTAGTCTTCCCCTCGGCACCAAGGGGGGAGACTTTGCTTCATGGAGGAGAATCATCTCGTGAGGAAGGGGCCCCTCGAATCTCTTTGTTGGGATCCTGTATCCCTCCCAGGAGGGAATCCAAGGATTCCAAGACCGTCCTGAAATCCTCCTCAAGGATTCGCCAGGAACCCACGACTACCCGGGGGAATGTCCACGTTTCACCCCAGGAAGAGATCCCTAGGGCAGGAGACTTAGCTGCCAGCCCACTGGGAGGAGAACAGCAGGAATTCGAACATGCCTTCTGGCAGGTCCTAAGCCTGACAAGGCAACTTAACGGACTTATGGATCCAGTCATCGCCCCCCGTGAAGGCAAAGACACGATCTTGGATGAAGTGTTTGACGTTCGGAAGGCCCCGAAGTCCAGTGCGGCTCTGCCCTGGTCTCGGGGTCTGAAGAGTGCCAGAGCTAGGGCCATCCTTGAGAAGAGTTTGTTTGTGCCCAAGGACAGAGACTTAGACAGCGGCTGTGCGGAGGAAGTCGACTTCCGTTTTCACTCCTCCAAGGCGCTTTCTTCCAGACTCTGCAGGGCTCCAGCGCCCTTTTCTTTCAACCACGTCGGCCTAAGTTATCGGCTACGACAACTGAGACAAGGTGTCCAATTGCAGTTTCCTCCTGTCAGGAACAGATGGCACGGGAGGCTCCCCCGGGGGGGCATAGTCCTAAAGGGAGCGGCAGAGTTCACGAACTCTAGGATTGCAGGTTTCACGCTGGGAGGATGCTTAAGGTTACTCATCCGGATGACAGCTTCCCGAGGCCCATTCCCGCACGGTCTCTGTGATCAGCCAAGGATATTGCGCCTCCCGTCTCTGTCAGCGAGTTCAGTGTCTCTGAACCTCTATGCCATAGCGTCGGCAAGAGTTGCCCGTTTGGGCAGAATGATCCATACCTTAGGAGAAGGTCCTCCATAGGATCATCGACGGCTTCTTCAGTCGATCCTTTCTTGTGAGGAAGTATCTGAGACGGGAGTTCCGTAGTCGACCTCTCAGCCCTGATCAAGTTGGTCGAACAAACTTCGGCCAGCGTGGAACAGCAGAATCGATCAGACTGGTAACGAGGCGACAGGACTCCTTAAACCCTGGATCGGAAGGACGGGTACTTTCAGTTTCCATTCCATCCATCTTCCAGGGAGCTCGTGGAATTCAGCCTAGACTGCAGGTATTCCTGCTTATGATGCAGTATGGCAATCCCACCGTGGCATCGTAGGTTTTTTTCCCCAGAGAACTCTCCCTGCTTTCCTCATGGCCGCTCAGGTGCAGGCTTCCTCCTCCTTCGCTTTTTGGAGGGCTGGTCAACTCCGGTAGGCTCGGGTTCGATCTTCTTCAGCGCCGGGACAAGCTTCCGGATGCTTACCATGAGTGTGGGTTCATGGTATTTTGCTAGGAGCCTTCTCTTCTTCTGCCTCAACATCTGGAGTATCTGGCCATGATATTGAGTCAACGGCCTTACCACGTTGGAAACCCCGCTTCTCGTCCGTCCAGCGAGGTTAAGCAACGTCGGTTCTGGTCGGTACTGAGATGGGTGACCACCTGGGGACGCCAGATTCTGTTGCCACATCCTCCGAGCCTTCCCTTCAGTTGACTGTGGCAAGGCTGAGGAGAGTCGCAGTACCTGTTCTCGGTCAAGCAGAGCTTTCAGCCCTACCTTGGAACATTTCCTAGTTCTCCTTTCCTCATTGACCTGTCTATAGTTCCGAACGGTCGCCTCAGGATAAGTTCCATGTGGGGCGGTCCAAGTTCCGGTGGTTTCAGGCAACGTTTAACCGGACTTCCTGGCCCCTATGGGACCAGCGGAACTATTAGACCTGCAATGGGTGTTGACCTATGGAACCTCTTGATGGGAGTGGATATTCTCGTCCTTTCCCCACATTCTTGATGCTGTTCTTGGACTCGTCAAAGAAAAGGGGGGGGGCATGTTCCGGTCCAGGCCTATGGTCAGGACCTGAAGGATACCTCTCCATCATTCAGGCAGGCTTAGGGGCCGTAGTCTGGCCCCTCTACAGATCCTACAGCTCCTGCTGTGTCGCTCCGTGCGCGTCGGCTTCATGATTCTGGCGTGTTTTAACCAGCAGGGGATGCATTTTCACACCTTCACATCTTGCAGTAGAGATACCGAGATGATTGAGATACTCTCAATACCACCATCGGCTCTCTCATTCCAGGCAGAGGAATGTTCTCTCTGACTATCCGAGCAGAGCCTCGTAGAGAGAGTGTACCTGGGGGTCTTTGACCTTGAGTAACCAGCAAGTCCTGGTCTGGGGGACCTGATCGCGACAGCTTGGAACCTCAAGCTTCCGCTGTTCTTCCCCCAGTCTCAGACCCCGAGACTCTGGCAAGATGCATTCCGGTGATGGTGGGACAACTTCGACGCCAGCGTCTTCCCTCCTTTTTGTCTGTGAAGAATGGGTCTCAACAAGACCAGGTTGTCTGTCAACCTTTCAATGGGAGAGCTCCACTGGGACTATGCGCAGAACGGTTTCTGGACCCTCTGCTTCCCCTGACGGAACTCCCGGGAGAGCTTCTCCCACGGCACAGACTACTCAAACAACCACACTGCAACATCTTTCACGAGCCGGGGCGTCGCTTCGGCTTCATGCCTGGAGACACTACGCCTCCTCCTCAAGAAGAGACAACCCGCTACAGTCGCGGGACGGAGGTCGCGTCATCTGCGATAGTCATCCGCAGGGGTCTTCCAGGCGAAGTGAAGAGTCTTCGGTGGTTGGTGCCGTGGGAGATATACCTCTTCCCTTGAGGCCTCTTCTCCAGCAATAACA
The DNA here is from genome assembly GCF_036898095.1 of Palaemon carinicauda. NCBI lineage: Eukaryota > Metazoa > Arthropoda > Malacostraca > Decapoda > Palaemonidae > Palaemon > Palaemon carinicauda. Next base: position 154,485,325 of record NC_090734.1, read on the forward strand.
GTCTTATTGCCTTTCAGCGGGAGGAAACTCCTTTCCGCTCTCGGCAATGAAGCCTGTCGCTCAGCCTTTCCCTGACCTTCAGGCTTAAAGGAATAACTTTTTCCTGCCCGCTGGATCTTTCCTCGCTCATGCGAAGCTACGATCGTCCCTGCCCTAGTCTGAATGAGACCTCCAACTTAGAGCATGGCTCGGACTTTTTAGTCCCTTAAGAGATCTTCTCAAGACCCTTTACGACATGCCTCGGATTGTATTCCGTCTTGGGTCTCCTGCTCACTCTGGCCGCGGCCAGTGTGTAAGCAATCTTGGTCTCGTACGACTCCGCCCTTTCTAAGGAAGAGGGGAAGGCAACATTTAGGTTCGCTCCTGAGTTGTTGGCTAGACTCAGAATCTGGGGGTCCCGGCCCTTCGGTCCAATTCCTTCCAGATTTCGAGTCTCCATTCTGTATCTGATGCCCCAAGACCTTCTCTTTCTTGCCAGTAAAGGAATCGAGAGGTTAGCTTTGGGAACAGTTGCAGTTTGTCCTCAGTTGCAGCCGATTTGGGAGCACAAGGAGGACACGGGGGAGAGTCACCAGTATACCTCTTCAGCTCGGACTCAAGGACATTCATCTCGACCTGTCTCCAGACCCTCCCCCGTCACGTCGCCCTACAGCACGATGTTGGATACATCGCAACGTCCCTCGCCTTCGAGTAATACTACTCTGTGACGCAGGTGCTACAAGCTGGAGTCTGGAAGCGTCTAATGACCTTCGCAGCCCGCTTCCTGCAGGGCGTGACCCACGGGAGTTTCGATACGTTTTCTATCGCTCTGTGGTGGCTACACAACAGCTGGTCTAACCTCAGGCTCCTTTTTGGACAGGTAGCAGAAGGTTGAGGGCATTGTTATCAGGTTTTAGTCTGCATGAACGAAAGAAGTACGTCTGGCCCTTATTTCTTTCTTCATCATCCCCTCTACAGGGAAGCAGCATCCTGGTCTCTGCATAGCTGATCTCGAACCTCTGCAGGTAAACCATGCTTCCTTGTGTTCCAAGTATCGAGTCAATACAGTCGCGTCCCCCATACCCTGACGAGGTGGTATTGGGAACGTCCTAACCCAGAGTTCCTTCTGGAACTCTAGGTCAACTGCCTAGGACGGGTCACACTTCTTCCTTCACACACAAGCTTATGTAGGCCACACGGTTCCTTGCGGAGCAAGGAACTTGTGAGGTGCAGGGACTCCTTTTCTCGAGTGCGACTCACTCGGATTCTGAGTCCCCGGGTAAAGCCAAAGCCAGTATGGCTGGGGACTTTCCACCCTACCTAAGGGGTAAGTCACCCAATGTAAATAGCGTGGTTTGTATTTCGGTTACGGAACAAATGACAAATTCGAAGATAATTTGTATTTTTCCTAACCATACAAACCTTAGCTATTTACACATATTTGCCCGCCAGCCCTGTCCCTCAAGACAAGTCCTACCTCTAAGTGAAAGTGAGCATTCATCTGTGTGTGAGGGGGGGGGGGGGAGGGGTAGCTAGCTACAACTTCCCTACCCCCCCCCCCCCCCCCCCCGCTAACTAGCGCGGGGGAATACACCCTCGTTAAATTCTAATGGCTCGCCATTTCAGCTGCGCTAAAAGGTAATCCCAATGTAAATAGCTAAGATTTGTATGGTGTACCAACCGTGTTTCACACAATTGTACATAATTCCTTTTGTATATATTATGGTTGTATCTTCGCTCTTCCCTCGCACTAAAACGAACATGAAAATTCAAGTCTGGTTTTTCCTCTTTGATTTTGTCTGTCTTGTGAACTTGTCATGTCCTGTTGCCTTGAGGTTTTGTATATAAGGAGAGTGTTCCACAACAATATAACTCAGTCGTTTCCAATCTGCCTTTGATTTCACAACTCCTCTCTCGGCCCGTCACATTGGTGACCCCGGAAGTCGACTCGCTTCCACCGCCTTCCACCCCCACCCCCTCGCCCCTCCATCGTTGGTACTATGACGGACTCTACGGCAGTTGGCGCTACGGCCTCTCCATTCAAACTTTCATCGTTTGCCAGCGGAGAGGCGTTTGCTTGGTTTCAGCGCGCAGAAGTCCAGTTTCGTATCAGGGGCGTGACTCGCTCAACCACCAAAGCGGATTATGTTCTCGCGGCGATACCCGAGGACACCTTCCCAGAAATATCCGACTGGCTTTGTGAACAAGGAGACACCCCAATAGCGTATGACGACCTCAAATCATACCTTCTGCAACAGTACTCGCCGTCGCCAGCCGCCCGTATAGCAAAGCTTTTTCAGCTCTCGCAACAACCGTTGGGGGACCAAAGGGCTTCGCTTGCCCTCAGGGAAATGACCAGTATCGCTCGCCTTCAACCTGCCGCAGACGGCTCTCCTCGTAAGGTGAACCTACTCCGTGCCCTTTGGATACGCCGTTTACCTGAACCTGTGCGCGCTGCCATACCCGATGTCGATAGTTTACCCATAAAGGACTTGATGACCAAAGCCGACGCCCTTATGGACAGCCACTTCAAGACCTCCATCAACGCCTCCACCCCTGACGACGAGGATGCCTATTCAACGTACACCGAAGCTGACATGAATGCCGTAGGACATACACGCCTACCCCGTGACGTGCCGAAGCGGCGACAAAGCCGCCCACCACCCACCAATCGCTCGCGCCCCAACGAACGACTTCTACAGCCACTTACTACCTCCCATCCGCCGCAGTTTTGCTACTACCACTTCAGATTCGGGGCAACCGCGAAGAAATGTGCCAAAGATTGTCAGTGGCCAAAAAACGTGTAAGTAGGCCATCGCTTGTGGCGGTGGCCTCCCATGTTTCTAATCTTTTCTTTTTACAGGATGCAGGAACGGGCGTGCGATTTTTGGTAGACACGGGTGCTTGTCGTTCTCTTTTGCCAAGGAAACTCTTCAAGGCACAACGTAGTCTGTCTACATCTGCCGACGTCCGCTTGGTAGCTGCCAACGGATCTGCGATACCCACCTACGGTTACGAGAGCCTCACATTATCGTTCGGAAACGGTAAATTCAATTGGAAGTTTCTCGTTGCTGACGTCACAATGCCAATCCTCGGTGCGGATTTCCTCTCTCATTTCCACCTTCTGGTCGATGTCGCCCACCGACGATTGGTCAACGCGGACTCGTACTTGTCGACACCTCTTCAACCCGCCCCCTCTAACCTCGCTCTCCACATCAGCGCACCCACGGATGCCTACGCCCACCTCCTCACGTCGTACCCGGAAGTTTTCCGTCCAGAACTTCGCCAAACGTGCTAAGCACGGTATTTATCACCATATCAAGACGACGGGACCCCCAGTCTTCGCAAAATTCAGACGTCTGGCACCGGAACGATTGGCAGCCGCCAAACAGACGTTCGCCGAAATGGAGAAAATGGGCCTTTGCCAAAAGGCCTCCAGCCCATGGTCGTCACCCTTACACATCGTTCTGAAGAAAGACGGCTCCCTCCGTCCGTGCGGGGATTACAGGCGCCTGAACATGCAAACAGAACCGGATCACTACCCCCTCCCAAACATTGCCGATGTAACCTCCTACCTGCACAAAGCAAAGGTTTTCTCTACGCTCGACCTCCTGAAGGGGTATTATCAGGTGCCTATGAACCCAGAAGACATCCCCAAGACCGCCGTCACCACTCCGTTTGGCACATACAGTACACCTTTAATTACTCCTGTTTTGGCCTTCGTAATGCTGGGGCAACGTTTCAACGTCTCATGGATGGCATCTTAGGGGACCTCCCTTTCTGTGTATGTTATGTGGACGACATACTTGTGTTCTCCTCCTCAAAAGAGGAACACCTCCGTCACCTGCGCATCGTGCTCGACCGCCTGCAACAAAATGGCCTTGTAGTCCGGTACGACAAGTGTACCTTTGGCGCCAACGAAGTGTCGTTCTTAGGGCACCGTATCACTCCTGAAGGAGTCCATCCCCTCCCTGAGAAGGTAGCAGCCGTTCAGAATTTCCCCATGCCCTCGACCGTCAAAGCTCTGCAGGAATTCTTGGGCATGATCAACTATTATCACCGCTTTCTGCCAGCCATTGCCGCCACTCTTGCTCCCCTCTACGCCTCCCTCAAGGGCAAGCCAAAGGACTTGAAGTGGGGTCCCCTTCAAGAAGCGGCCTTCTGCAATGCAAAGAAGGCCCTATCAACTGCTGCGGCTCTCACTTTTCCTATCCCACACGCCCCTCTCCTTCTCTCCACCGATGCCAGCGACGTCGCTATTGGTGCAGTACTCGAGCAGGTGGTCAAAGGCTCGCCCCGCCCATTGGCCTTCTTCAGCAGAAAACTGTCCAAGGCAGAATCGGGTTATTCTACCTTCGATCGAGAATTGCTGGCGGTGCACCTGGCTGTCCGTCACTTTCGCCATTTCTTAGAAGATATGCCCTTCGTCATTCGCACAGACCACATGCCTCTGGTGCACGCCTTCACTCGACAGTCTGACGCCTGGTCCGCCCGTCAACGCCGACATCTCTCCGCCGTGGCTGAATACAATTGCACCCTCCAATACGTCCCTGGGAAAATGAATCCCGTTGCCAATGCCCTGTCAAGAAACACGTTGGCTGCCGTTCAACTGGGATTGGATTACAACGCCCTGGCTGAAGCCCAACGACAGGATCCAGAGTATCAAGCTTGTAGGACATCCTGCACGTCCCTCCGTTGGGAGGATTTTCCCCTCGAAAACTCCAACACCACCCTCCTCTGTGACGTCAGTACTGGTAGACCGCGACCTTGGATTCCTGCTCCCATGCGCCGACAGGTGTTTGATTTCATCCACGGCCTTTCACATCCCTCGTGCCGTTCTACTGCACAGCTGCTGAAGGCAAAGTTCATTTGGCACGGCATTTCTAAGGATGCTAAGGATTGGGTCCGTGCCTGTACTTCTTGCCAAACTTCCAAAGTACATAGACACACGGATTCAGGAGTGGGCACCTTTCCTCGACCTCAGCGTCGTTTCGCACACATTCACGTCGACGTTGTAGGCCCCCTACCCACATCACAAGGACATCGTTACCTGTTTACCGTCATCGACCGCTCCACTCGTTGGCCTGAAGCCATTCCCATGGAAACTGCAACGTCCGCCTCATGTACATCTGCCTTACTCTCTGGATGGATTTCAAGATTCGGTATCCCTGAGCATATTACTTCTGACAGGGGAACCACTTTCACCTCTCAATTATGGACGTCATTAGCGAATCTCCTGGGCATCACCCTACATCACACAACGGCCTACAACCCCGCTGCCAATGGAATGGTTGAAAGTTTTCATCGCACCCTCAAAGCAGCTTTGATGTCCCGCTGCAAGGATTGCAACTGGTTTACTCAGCTTCCCTGGCTCCTCCTTGGACTAAGGACCACTCCTAAAGACGCCCTCGACGTCTCGGCAGCCGAAATGGTGTATGGCGACCCGTTGGTCGTCCCTGCCGAGTTTTTTCCTTCTACAACCTCCTCCGACGATCTCCAGCGCATACGTCACGTCGTGGGAAAATTTACTCCGTGCCGCCAGACTTACAAGCCCCCAGCGAAGCATCACATACCAACGGACTTGCACTCTGCAACGCACGTCTTCCTGCGCAACGACACCAGCAAGCCACCGTTAACGCCCCCTTACACAGGACCTTACCTTGTGATCCGACGCAGTCCGAAAGCATTCCTCCTAAACATTCGGGGCAAAGAAGACTGGGTCTCCATTGATCGTCTAAAACCTGCTTATCTTCTGCCAGATGACCCGCCTACAGTTCGCCTCTCTAGATCAGGGCGCCCTATTTAACATGTACAGTATGTCATTTTTAGGGGGGGGAGCCATGTACCAACCGTGTTTCACACAATTGTACATAATTCCTTTTGTATATATTATGGTTGTATCTTCGCTCTTCCCTCGCACTAAAACGAACATGAAAATTCAAGTCTGGTTTTTCCTCTGTGATTTTGTCTGTCTTGTGAACTTGTCATGTCCTGTTGCCTTGAGGTTTTGTATATAAGGAGAGTGTTCCACAACAATATAACTCAGTCGTTTCCAATCTGCCTTTGATTTCACAACTCCTCTCTCGGCCCGTCACAATGGTTAGGAAAAATACAAATTATCTTCGAATTTGTCATTTTATGTTTGTTCCCTCGGTGGTCCCTCTTCCCGTTGCGGATTAGGTGTTCCTCCCTAGGGAATTTTCTGTTACATAATTTATTTCATTTTTCCTCAGCGATGCGGTTTTCTTCGTTTGACTAAGAGTGCCGACGAAGCAGAGCTGTTCTGTTCAGGCCTGGGGAATCTGCTGTCACTGCCATCCCTCAGAGGACGTCATCATGGGCATCATTTCTTCTCTTAGAAGTACGCCCGTGGCAACACCTGATCAGCACTTCATCTTCGAGGAACTAGCTCCGGCTATGCTTCCTCAGGTATTGCTCTCGTCAGATCATCTTGGAGCGCTACCAGGAGGTTCGCCTCCAGGGGTTGGACAACTTTCCCTTCCGAGGGCGAGTTTCCTCCCCAGGTGTAAGGTTGTTTCTCCCTTCCGAGGGAGAACTTCCTGCATCTTCATCAACTCCTACTGCTGTTGCTGTCTTCGCCTAGACTACACTCCCCCCTTGCCGAGTCTTTTCCTTAGGGGGCGGAGCACAGTCTTAGGCAAGTCTCGCCTTCAAAGTGTTAAAAGCTTGGACATGGAAGCTCGAGGACCTCTGGTTGCAGACGCATTCCAAGAAGCATTTGATCCTCTTTGCATCGTCTTTAAGTTTGTGAAATCCCAGAATCCAATGCCATATCTTTTGACCTATTTATTTACTGTAGATGAATTTGTTTTAAGCGTATGCTGGCCTACATTACAGTGTTGATATGTCCAATTAAATTTCACTTAATGCATATAGACTTGTTTAGGTATAAGTCGTACATGTACTGTACATGAAATATGTTTACTCAAGCATGAATATATACAGTACTGTATATATGTATATCTATACAGAATATATACAGTATACATATATTTCTATTTAAATATATAGTTATATGGTTCTTATATGTAATACAACCCAACATGTTTTTCGTCATCCGTATCGGGCTGAGCCCCGTGACCTCTTTCCCCTGGTATGACCTCATAAAAGTAGAACATCAAGCTCCTCCTTTTCCTCTTCCTCAGCTTTGGGAGATTCTAAAGAGGCTGCTGCATTAGAAGAACAAGAAGTTGAAGATATCATCAAAGGAGTCGGGGAAGATTGATCTACCAAATAAAAACTCACCAGCCTAGACTAGAAATGTTCATGAAGCTTAGTAACAAGTTAGGAGAGAGGTTGGCTACTGCTCACTTGCCTAACGTAAGCTATTCACTTTTGATGTAATCAGTCCGAGGTGGGTTTACAGGTGTCGACCCAAAGGAGACTATAGTAGGTTTTAGAATCTAGGGAAGGGAATAATTCTCCTCTCCCTGAGACTCCATTGCCTAACCTGTCGACTTCTGCTTCTTTGATATCCAAGTTCCTTGGGAGCCCAATTTGGGTGTTCAGCGCTGCCGTTTCATTTGTTATCCTTACGACTTGTTCCTGTTAATGACTACCTGTGGGAAGGATGTGCTTATGAGTGTAACCTTTTCTTAACCTTTTCTTTCCTTCATCCCCAATCACACTGAAAGACTATAAAAATGAGGCACTTTTCAGTAGTTCCGGGTAACAGGTATTTACTCGTATGTTTGGAAGCTCCATAATCTATCCTGGGGAAACCAGGAATTGTTTGCCTGTCATTTTATGTCGTAAAGATGTTGCTTGGAAGTTTGACTTTTCCAGTCAGGGATTCTAATCGTTGGTGGTATTTGCACGACTCCAGTTACCATCTGGAAAATTTTACTTGTGTTCCATATATCATGGACAAAATTAAAGATCTTATCCAATCTTTGGATTTTGCATGAACTATTGTCTTTATTCTCTGCCTCATTTCCTTTCGTTCTGCTTCGATGGAGAGTTAACGACTACCTCTTACTCGTTCCTTTTTACGAGGTTTTGAGTGCAGGAGGCCCTTGTGTTACAACGGTCTCAAATTACAATGATTTACCATTACGAATGGGCTCCCGTAAAGGGCTTAAAAAACCCTTGTAACTCAATTTTGATCGACATTTCGTTTGTTGATACGACGAAATGCTTGCTGACGCAGATAGCAACTAATGCTTCAGCGTAAGGTGTTGTGCGTCACTTTACCATTAGTGTGCCCTCTTTTTTTTTTTTTTTTTTTTACGAAACAAATTTGGGATTCTGTGCTGGTCCTTTTTTTTTTTTTTTGATAGTTTTGTCCCTTTTTTTTTTCTGTGCATCGTGTCTAGAAACCTCAAGGGAGACTTATGATGGGCTTGTGCAGGCCAACCACATTAATAAAGGCTGGGAATTTTTATAAGAAGGTTCTCAACTCATAAACATTCGACCTCAAAACATTCGGAGGTATAAACACAAAACCAACAAAAATCATAAATCTTGAATATTGTATCAAAAGTTCATAATGGAATAGAGTACTGTATGTACTTTAATGCAGTAAGCAAAATTACATTTGCAATTTGAAACGGAACTATTTAACCCTTTTACCCCCAATGGACGTACTGGTACGTTTCACAAAACTCATCCCTTTACTCCCCATGGACGTACCGGTACGTCCTTGCAAAAAACTGGTTTTTACAATTTTTTTTTTGCATATTTTTGATAGTTTTTTGAGAAACTTCAGGCATTTTCCAAGAGAATAAGACCAACCTGACCTCTCTATGACAAAAATTAAGGCTGTTGGAGCAATTTTTAAAAGATATACTGCAGAATGTGCTTGAAAAAAAATAACCCCTGGGGGTTAAGGGTTGGAAAGTTCCAAATAGCCTGGGGGTAAAAGGGTTAATGACTTTTGCTGCCTTTTTATCTTTTCCTACTTTCAACATTCCAAAATCCTGATTTTGATTTCAAAATGAAAGGTTTTAAAAGTTTTAGAAAAATTTGAATTCAAGAGATTCGATGCTACCTTTAGTAATGAAACAGAATACTCGAACAAATTTGTTTCATTAAGGTGATAGTAACTAGACAACGACTGTCTATAAAGCATAATTTTTTTCTGTGAATAGAAAAATTATGAATTAAAATGCCTAGGCAGCATTTTCAGTACTGAAGCAAGTCCCTTGAAAGTAAAAGATAACGATAATGTAAGATTGTGAAAGCGCTGTTAGTCGCTGTATGAAAAGCGAAGGCTAAACGAACATAATCTACTGATTGTAATTCACAAAATAAAAGTGTATTTTACTTAGGCCTTGCTGCTTCCTTCGGTGCCTTGGATGACCCCGGAAGTAGCAGCAGTAGGAGATTCAGTGTTATGAAGCTTCATCTGTGATGGATAATGGGGGAAGGTAGGCTGTGGCACCCTTTAAGCCGTACCAGCCGAACTTGGTTGAGTCCCTTGTCAGGCTGGGAGGAACGTAGAGAGGAGAGGTCCCCTTTTTTTGTTTCATTTGTTTGATGTCAGCTACCCCTCAAAATTGCAGGAAGTGCCTTGGTATATGTTTGTATGTACTTAATAATGATTCTAAAATTAATAATACTCTTAGTTATAAATTACCAATGAAAATGACTCACAACTTCACAAAATGAAATAACATCCAAACACAGCCATTGCATGTAAAAGAAAAACAAATGGAAAATAAACACGGTAAGTTTGGGTGCGAAACTCAACACTAAAAATATGAGAGAAAATTATTTTAAATAAAGCTTTACCTTATTTTGGGGAACAAAAAAAGATCCTTTGGAAGTTTGCCTTGATCATTTGATTTGGAAAACAGATGGTAGTGTCCATAAAATTTTTCATAACTCTGACCATCCTTTACATTCAGATCTCCCTGGACAATTCTATCCTGTTCGTAATACTAGGCAGGCAGTTAATTCTAATAGCCAGGCCCTCTCCATCATGAGGCTCAATACTACACAGTGTTCTAGAAGTTTTATTCCAGCTGTTACCAAGTTGTGGAATGATCTTCCTAATAGGGTAGTTGAGTCAGTAGAACTTCAAAAGTTCAAAGTTGGAGCAAATGTTTTATATTGACCAGGCTGACGTGAGTCTTTTCATAGTTTATATATGACATATCTGTTTTTGATGTTGTTATAAGACGTATCTGTTTTGACGTTGTTACTGTTTTTAGAATGATTTATTGTTAATTTATTCTCATCATTTATTTATTTCCTTTCCTCACTGAGCTATTTTTCCCTATTGGAGCCCTTGGGCTTATAGCATCTTGCTTTTCCAACTAGGGTTGTAGCTTGGCTAGTAATAATAATAATAATAATAATAATAAATGAAAACAATGAAACAAATTAATATTCGCTGTTTTTATTTCTTAATATGTCCTTCCCAGCTATAGGTAGGTTGACTTGTGTTGTCTTAGGTTGAAGGCAAGTGATGGGTTACTGGCAGGGGAGTGGTGGCACTCCACTACAAGTCACTATTTAACTACCTGTTAAAAAGTGTCGGCAACTACCGTCCATCTGGTGCCGGTAATAACACAAAAGACCTTGTTTCGAATATCTGGAAATTAGGAACCATACAAATTACTTTAAAAAGTGTTTATGTTTGCTGCTATCTGTAGAGTATAAAGATACACTGTATTTCAATCCCATCTAATTTCCATTTCAGACGCTGGAAAAGTAAGAGGTGGATTTAGAGGAGCTGCATATGAAGGTTTTTAGAAGGAACAAGCTTCGCGAAGATTGTAGCAAAGTGAGAAACCCAATTGTTGGTACTGGTTCTATTTGCTTGACTGTTATTGTATCTGAAAATGCTGTGGCACACTGTAGTCTAAGTCTTTTGGAATACGTTTGGGTTATTTTTCTTGTATTTAAGAATAATATTGTCCAGTTTATAAATTACCGTATTTCTATAACCACTATATATGCCGTGCTTCAGATTTTGATATTTTTATATATGCCATAGCCTAAAGACAAAATTAAGACTTGAAATTGTGAGTTGTCTTATCTCAAAATGAGGTAAAATCACTTTACTAACCTTGACAGAAAGTGTTTTGATGAGATAATTAAATTAATTGTTACTCTTTAGATTAAAAAAAAAAAAAATGATGCTTATAGAAGAGAAGAGTAAAGGTGGTATTAACTTCTATAATTATCTTTTGTAGACTAGTAAAAAGCTTATGTAGACTCTTTTGATTTTTAACACTTGTATAATTTGACACGTTCTTCTTTGAAAACAGCATTAAATGATTAAAATCGTAAAAAGGTATAGTAATAAAAAATATATAGTACTGTATACCGTCTGCAGAAACAGTTGTAGGTAGACCAGCCCCACCTAGTATTACGAGTGAGGAAATCTTGGTTCCCAGGATGTGTGCCGCCCAAAATCCGCTTGCTTGTCAAGAATGTGGAACAGAATTTGGTTTGAAAGCTGCTCTCTCCATGCACACGAAAACCCACCACCAGAAGAAGGACTCGTGCCTTTGCCAATTTTGCGGAAAGGGCTATGCTACAGAACAGCAGCTGGCCAAACACGTCGAAACCCACGTCTGCGGAATATGCGGAGAAATGTGCTTTGAGGCGTCTTTCGCCAGTCACATGAAAATGCACAAACGCAATGGAGGAAAGAGGGTCTCGTGTGAAGAATGTGGGAAAATTGTGCATACGAGAAGCTTGACTGGCCACATGAAAACTCATAAGGGTTATAAGCCCATTTCTTGTGAGTACTGTGGTAAACGATTCCCCTTCAAATCGTACCTTGACAGACATTTGAGAAAACACGAGAGGCAAGGGTTGTATGGTTGTATGCAATGTGGGAAGCAGTACGATATGAAAAACTCACTAGCAAAACACATCAAAACACATGGGAGAGAAATACTGTACTGTAAGGAATGTGGAAAGAGATTCTTTGATGAAACTCCTTTGGCAGAACATATGAAATTTCATATAGGAGAAAATTCATTTTCCTGCCAAAGGTGTGGAGAGAAATTTGCCTCGAAGCCTTCACTCGTGAGTCACGTGGCCACGCATCACAAGGGGGAGCCGTTGGGATGCCGAGAGTGCGGGAAGATGTTCTGTCAAAATGCTCTTCACGTTGCACGTGCAGGAACCCACAATGGAGAAAATCGGTTTGTGTGCGAGTATTGTGGGAAAGGATTCAGTAACGAGCGGATCTTTGAAACGCATACAAGAACTCATTCTATGAAGAGGGTGTTTGTGTGTAATGACTGTGGGAAGCGATATAATGAGAAAGTCAATTTTGAGGCTCATTTAAATACTCATAAAACTGGTGTCCGCTGTAAGGGCCCTAAAGGCCGTAAAGGTAGTAAGGGTCAAAAAGGCCTCGAGTTTGGAAAGAAATTTGTTGGAGAACCTCATCTAGAGACGCTTGTGAAAACTCCTGCAGCCGAAAAGTCATTCATTCGCAATGATGAAATTGATCTCTCATTGAATAAGGAAAATGATATTACAGACTTTAAAGTTGAAGATATAAAATTTGAAGACAGTGATATAATTTTTATAAAATCAGAAGATGAAGCAGAATTATTCCCTTTTTCGAACATTGAAACAGTGTTTGTTAGAGGGTAAATGTTTATCATTATTACGATTGTTCTGTACCTTGAAGACACGCATTCATTGTTTTTGTGAGATTTTGCTAAAGTTTAAATGATTAGTACCTGTTCTATATTATGACCATAACCTAAAGAACTGAATCAGTAGAAGAAATCTATATTATGGAGAAAATTAAATATTTCTTTATGCACTGTAACATTGGTTTGCTCTTCAAACGTCTCTTAATTCATTGAGATCTATTAGCAATTCTTTGAGAGCCAGTAACATGATTGGGCTGGGTTTCTGTTCATGGGTCTTTATTACTGAAGACTGTACCCACTATTATCATAAGTGTTGGTTCTGAGGTTTGTCCTGTAATGATACTAGAGAAGTGGTTACTATACAATACAGTGGTGTTGCAGAATCTAGCCAAAAGTTAAAGGGAAATTCATATGATTATTCCAGTCCTTTTTAGCAGTTATCATGTTATTGATAATGTTTAAGTAAATTATTTGTTTTTCTCTAAAGTCTTTATTTATGCTGTACTATACAGTACTGTACAAACATTTGACCAATTGAGCCTATGATCCAATTTTAAGTTGTGTTTCTACCATAGTTTTCTGGGAAATTAATTTACAATCTTTTTGTTGCAAGTGAGCTAAAAGGGTCCTGTTTATCATTAATAAATTAAGATCTTTCCATGTGATTAAGGGAACACCAATGTTTTAATTTATTAGCATATTACTTCACAGATTTTAATATGTTGAAAACAGGAGATATTCGTATGCGGATACAAACATCCGAGTCATTTAAATTTGTTACTCTTAGTTTTGTTTTTTATGAATGGAATCAAAAAAGAAAAATGGTTTGATTGCTGCTTGAATGGCATACGTCCCTGATTAATCTACTTTTGACTTTACTTACACATATACGAAGCTGTAAATGTCAGAGAGAGAGAGAGAGAGAGAGAGAGAGAGAGAGAGAGAGAGAGAATAACTCTTGGCGGAGACTTCCTCCCACCTAAGTTACACTCCCCATTTAAGTGACTCAGAAGATTGTATCCGGGTAGGAATAAACTACAAATTCAAAAAAAGGTTCTGCCTCATCTGCCCAGCAAGTCTTTGACCAGTAGATAGTGACGTAAGCCATTCAGGTGGTGCCATTCAGTGGTGTTGCCTAGCAACTGATTATAATGCAATAAAACTCTTCCTTTTTTTATTGTCTTTTTGTAGAAAACCAAACTAGGATTTGAGTATACAAATTATTTTTAACAATTGTAATATTCTTTTTAATTATGGGTCACTTTAGAGGTGGAAGATGAGACCACAGGAGTTCAGGCCTAACTGTTTACCTAGAACTATTTCAATGCAGTTAATAGAAAAGAGAATTGGTCCCTATGTTGTACGTGTCAGTCTCAGCGTAGGGCTGTATGCTGTCACTAAGATGAGTTTGTATTTAGAGAATTAGCTCCATTTGATTTTTGTGAATACAGTGCCTTGCTCAAACTCAGAATACAGAAGTTGTTAACTTTATTTGGCTAGATTAAGGAATTATTATTATCATTATTAATTGCTAAGTTACAACCCTAGTTGGAAAATATGTTATTTTTATTAGTAAAATAAATTTTTGAATATACTTACCCGATAATCATGTAGCTGTCAACTCCGTTGCCCGACAGAATTCTATGGAGGGATACGCCAGCTATCACAATACTAGAAGGGGGTGTACTTACCAGCGCCACCTGTGGCCAGGTACTCAAGTACTTCTTGTTGACACCTCCTCAATTATTCCTCGGTCCACTGGTTCTCTATGGGGAGGAAGGGAGGGTCGATTAAATCATGATTATCGGGTAAGTATATTCAAAAATTTATTTTACTAATAAAAATAACATTTTTCAATATTAAACTTACCCGATAATCATGTAGCTGATTCACACCCAGGGGGGTGGGTGAAAACCAGTGTACAAGATTAAAGGATAGCTAAGTATCCCGTATTTCATATAATCAGTTATCCACAATAACAATGAAATAATAAGTACCTGGTAAGGAAGTCGACTTGAACCGTTACTCTGCCTTTAATAAGATCGTCTTCCTTACTGAGCGCAGCGTTCCTCTTGGGAGGCTGAATCAACTCAAAGGTGCTAAAGTATACAGGGCTGCAACCCATACTAAAGGACCTCATCACAACCTTTAACCTCGGCGCTTCTCAAGAAAGAATTGACCACCCGCCAAATCAACAAGGATGTGGAAGGCTTCTTAGCCGACCGTACAACCCATAAAAAGTATTCAAGAGAAAGGTTAAAAGGTTATGGGATTATGGGAATGTAGTGGCTGAGCCCTCGCCTACTACTGCATTCGTTGCTACGAATGGTCCCAGGGTGTAGCAGTACTCGTAAAGAGACTGGACATCTTTGAGATAGAATGATGCGAACACTGACTTGCTTCTCCAATAGGTTGCATCCATAACACTCTGCAGAGAATGGCTCTGTTTGAAGGCCACTGAAGTAGCCACAGCTCCCACTTCATGTGTCCTTACCTTCAGCAAAGCAAGGTCTTCTTCCTTCAGATGAGAATGTGTTTCTCTAATCAGAAGCCTGAATAGTAAGAAACTGAGTTCTTAGAACTTGGAAAAGAAGGTTTCTTGATAGCACACTATAAGGCTTCTGATTGTCCTTGTAAAGGTTAAGACCTTTTTAGATAGTACCTAAGAGCTCTAACTGGGCAAAGTACTCTCTTCAGATCATTCCCCACCAAGTTGGACAGGCTTGGGATCTCGAACGACTTAGGCCAAGGACGTGAAGGAAGCTCGTTTAGCAAAAACCGAGCTGCAAGGAACATGTAGCCGTTTCAGATGTGAAAACAATGATCCTGCTGAAGGCGTGGATCTCACTTACTCTTTTAGCTGTTGTCAAGCACACGAGGAAAAGAGTTTTTAATGTGAGGTCCTAAAAAGAGGCTGATTGGAGAGGTTCAAATCTTGATGACATAAGGAACCTTAGGACCACGTCTAGATTCCAGCCTGGAGTGGACAACCGACGTTCCTTTGAGGTCTCAAAAGACCTAGGGAGGTCCTGTAGATCTTTGTTGGTGGAAAGATCCAAGCCTCTGTGGCGGAAAACCGCTGCCAACATACTTCTGTAACCCTTGATCGTAGGAGCTGAAAGGGATCTTACTTTCCTTAGATATAACAGGAAGTCAGCAATCTGGGTTACAGTGGTACTGGTTGAGGAAACTGCATTGGTCTTGTACCAGCTACGGAAGACTTCCCCTATAGACTGATAGATTCTGAGAGTGGATGTTCTCCTTGCTTTGGCAATCGCTCTGGCTGCCTCCTTCGAAAAGCCCCTAGCTCTTGAGAGTCTTTCGAAAGTCTGAAGGCAGTCAGACGAAGAGCGTGGAGGATTGGGTGTACCTTCTTTACGTGAGGTAGACTTAGAAGGTTCACTCCTAGAGGAAGAGTCCTGGGAATGTCGACCAGCCATTGCAGTACCTCTAAGAACCATTCTCTCGCGGGCCAGAGCGGAGCCAACCAACGTCAGCTGTGTCCCTTTGTGAGAGGAGAACTTCTGAAGTACCCTGTTGACAATCTTGAACGGCGGGAATGCATACAGGTCGAGATGGAACCAATCCAGCAGAAAAGCATCCACGTGAACTGCTGCTGGGTCTGGAATCGGAGAACAATACAACAGGAGTCTCTAGGTTATCAAGGTAGTGAACAGATCTATGGTTGGCTGACCCCACAGGGCCCAAAGTCTGCTGCAAACATTCTTGAGAAGGGTCCACTCTGTGGGGATGACCTGACCCTTCCGTCTGAGGTGATCTGCCATGACATTCATACCGCCCTGAATGAACCTCGTTACCAGTTAGCTTTCGATCTTTAGACCAGATGAGTAGGTCCCTTGCGATCTAGAACAACTTCCACGAAAGAGTCCCTCCCTGCTTGAAGAAGTAAGCCAGGGCTGTGGTGTTGTCAGAGTCCACCTCCACCACTTTGTTAAGCTGGAGGGACTTGAAGTTTATCAAGGCCAGAATAACCGCCAACAACTCCTTGCAATTGATGTGAAGTGTCCTTTGCTCCTGATTCCATGTTCCCGAGCATTCTTGTCCGTCCAAAGTCGCACCCCAGCCCGTGTCTGATGCGTCCGAGAGGAGACGGCGGTCGTGTTTCTGAACAGCCAAAGGTAGACTTCCTTGAGAAGAAAGCTGTTCTTACACCACGCGAGAGAAGACCTCCTCTCTTCGGAAACAGGAACTGAGACCGTCTCTAGCGTCATGTCCTTTATCCAGTGAGCAGCTAGATGATACTGAAGGGGGGGGAGGTGGAGTCTCCCTAACACGATGAACAGGGCCAGCGATGAAAGTGTCCCTGTTAGACTCATCCACTACCTGACTGAGCATCGGTTCCTTCTCAGCATGCTCTGGATGCATTCTAGGGCTTGGAAGATCCTTGGGGCCGACGGAAAAGTCCGAAAAGCTCGACTCTGAAGATCCATACCCAAGGAGACAATGGTCTGGGATGGGACGAGCTGAGACTCCTCAAAATTTACCAGGAGGCCCAGTTCCTTGGTCAGATCCATAGTACATTTGAAAATCTCCAGACAGCGACGACTTGTGGGAGCTCTTAAAAGCCAGTCGTCTGACGGAGCCGGACACAAGATCATGGTACTGCTGCACAGTCTGTGAACTGTCAATCATGGGCAAGCGAGGAAGTACAGTGACAACCCGAATCTGTCTAGACTGTCTGGGTCGTACAGACAAACTCCTTATCGGGTTGCTGAGGTTGCCGCACTGCGTCACAACAAGTCACTTCTGTTGGTTGTTGAACGTCTTCCCCGTGACACATTGACTCCGTAAACAAAAAATCCTCTAACAAGGACTAAGCTTGGACTGCATGTCTTGTAACACAGCTCAAGGTCTATGGGAGCAGGTGTGGTAACAGACGGGTTTAGCGACTGAAGTGGAACCATTACCTTCCCTGGAAGCATGTTATGCTTAAATAAAAGTCCATAGGAGGCTATGCAGCTAAAGGCTCCCTCCAAATGACAGAGTCCTCAAGGGAATATCAGAAGGAGGGAGAAAAGAACTTTCTCATCTACAGGGACCATATCCTAGAAAAGCTAAGTTCTCTCAGTGAGGGTTCACTGGTGCAAAAGCAGCAGACTAGAAGGCAACGTTATGAAACTGCTTGACAGTCTAGTGAGTTGGCAACAACCAAAGATGTGTGACTGAGAAGCATGCGGTAAGGTATGCAGAGCATGTTGTATGCAGAGTATGCTGTATGCAGAGCATGCTGTATGTAGAGCATGTTGTATGCAGAGCATGCTGAATGCAGAGCATGCTGTATGCAGAGCATGTTGTATGCAGAGCATGCTGAATGCAGAGCATGCTGTATGCAGAGCATGTTGTATGCAGAGCATGCTGTATGTAGAGCATGTTGTATGCAGAGCATGCTGAATGCAGAGCATGCTGTATGCAGAGCATGTAGTATGCAGAGCATGCTGTAAGCAGAGCATGTAAGGTAAGCAGAGCGTGTGCATGGCGTTTAACATTTCTCAGAAATTCCATGACCAGTGCTAGAGTGCTTTATGCATGCTTGCATGGGGTTTTAATATCAACATAATATATACCTTACATTCATAACTCATGATTCATATTTTTGCCATATTTTGCGATATTGTTAAAAATATATTGCCAGGAATACAAATATATTTTTATAAGTAATACAAATAACCTCCATTATCATAAGGTTTGAAAATGGAGGTAAGGTATGCTGAACAGCAGAGTCAGAACGAGCTGGAACAACAATAGTTGTGGTTTCCTCTTCAAGACTCTGTTGAGGGAACACCTGAGGCTCAGTCTGCAAAGGCTGATCAAAGGAAGTAGCAGAAGGTAGGCGCATGGGTGGAGGAGGCTGACTCCTGGCATGAGTGGCTGAACTCAAGGGTTGCGCTTGCTGAGTGGTTGGTGGATGCGCAGTAGCAAGTTCCTGAGGAACGAGTTGAGGTTCCTGCGGTGTGAGCTGAGAGCGAAAAGGTAGTGGCTGCGCAGAACGCAGTAAAAATCTCGCAAGTTGAGGCTCCTGAGGCGCAAGGCTAAGGTGTTGAGGTGCTTGCCTTGAGGAGGGTTGAGCTCGCTGCAGCGAGAGCTGAGGAGACTGACTCATGGACGGGAGAGGTTGTTGTACCTCAACCGAGTGTTGCATCACTGGTGGAGCAGCAAGTGGAGGCGGAGGAAGAGAGGTATAATCCTCCTGATCCCATTGTAAAGGTTGCCTTAAGGAAGGCGGAGGCTGAACACCACTGGGAACAGCAAACTCAGAACGTGGCTCAACATCGTACGCCTGGCAGGTGGTACTGCGATCAGGCGGAGCGAGCGCAGGCGGAGCGAGCGCAGGCGGAGCGAGCGCAGGCGGAGGGAGTGTAGGCGGAGGCGGAGGCGCAACACTCTCAGCCCGACACTCACGCATCAAGTCCGAAAGCTGTGCTTGCATGGACTGTAGTAGAGTCCACTTGGGGTCGGCAGAAACTACAGTAGGCTGAGGTAAAGCCTTAACAGTCGAGCTCTGTTGTGGCAGAACCTTACTCCTCTTAGGCGGAGTGCATTAAACTGATGACTGAGGAGAGTCAGAGCTAACCCAATGACTGCATCCGGGTTGTTGAACTCTAACTTCGTACGTCTGGCATAGGTCTGGACTTTACGTTTAAGAGGTCTTGAGACCTGAGACCAGCGTTTTCTCCCCTAAATTTCTTCTGCAGACGAGCAAAATAAGGGCTCAATCGTCTGCGGGTGGGAGTGACGGTCTCGGTAAGACACGCCCACAACCACCGAGGATACTTCTGTGCGCCGATCAAGGCCTGCTGAACCCTTCTGCCCTTCGACATTGCTTCTCTCCTGGGCTTGGGAGCTTGCAAGAGGTCCCGGACTGGGAGGACGACTGGCGCGCACAGAAGTACCCTCACGCACAACACTGACACACTTTGCGCTAATCACTTATCACTTTGATTTCTGTTTGCACTTATTTCACTGAACTCGAAACTTTAAGTGGTTTGTACCTGAAACACGCAATTCTATCCTTTCTCAAAAGTTAGTAATTGCGAAAACAGAATTACAATGTAACAGAAAAATCTAATGAAAGATAAATAATTCAGTGGCTGGAAAGAGACAAAACACTAGATCACTCTAGAAACGTTTACCTTCTTCCCCTAAAGAGACTAGGGAGAAGAGCAAAAACGATAACAACGTTACTCGCTTGAATGAAACGTTTATCCTCCTCTTTCTCCCTCCGTCTCTATCTCTCTCTCTCTCTCTCTCTCTCTCTTGACTTAGAACCTGAGAGAAGAGCCCAATCATATATATCGTTAAAACATATTATTGTTAAAGGAAAAAACTGAAATATTTCCCAAAATGAAAAGTTCCTTTATTAGGATTAAAACCATTAAGTTAAGAAAGAATGAACAAAACGCTAGACACGGTTACTCTTACTGCAACGTGAAACCGTGAAAATTCTTTCTCTATCGTAACGATAGAGCGCAAGTTGAACGTTCTGAACGTCAACAACTGCAGAGACAAAACAAAACGTTAGTTCAACTTTGAAAACAGTACGAGACTATCAAAGAAATTCTTTCAAAGACATTAAAATAGCATAATATGTTAACAGGTAAAACCAAAATGACGGGCTCAATGTTAATTAACTTCGGTACCAAGAAAAAGACCGCCTACTATTAGGAAGGTCGAAAATAAACAAATATAAAAATTAATTTTAATAAGTTTATAATAAAAGGAAGTTAATCGAAGAGGCCTATAAGAGGCGGAGAGATATAAAATAAATCTATAACTTTTGTTAAGCAAAATTAAGAAAGAGAGTCTATACTCTCTTAGACACCAACACTTCCGTCTAAGGGAAGGGTCGGCCATTTAAAGGTGAAAGAGAGTTCATACTCTCTTCGTCACCATAATTAATCAAATTAATTCCAAAAGCTAACTAAGCTAATATAGAAGTTTCCAGTAAAGCGACAGCCGAAATCAAAGAGAAATACTTCACCAAAGTCGTGAAAATACTCCAAGAACATAAGCGTATCCCAGAACGTCTTGCCGGAAGCACGACAGAGGAATAATTGAGGAGGTGTCAACAAGAAGTACTTGAGTACCTGGCCACAGGTGGCGCTGGTAAGTACACCCCCTTCTAGTATTGTGATAGCTGGCGTATCCCTCCATAGAATTCTGTCGGGCAACGGAGTTGACAGCTACATGATTATCGGGTAAGTTTAATATTGAAAACTGAATGATATAAGCCCAGGGGCTGCAACAGGGAAAATAGCTCTGCGAGGAAAGGAAACGTGGGAAAATAAAGTATTTTAAGAACAGTAATATTAAAATAAATATATTCTTTATAAACTATAAAAACTTTACAAAACAAGAGGAAGAGAAACAAGATCGAATAGCATACCAGAGTGTACCCTCAAGCAAGAGAACTCTAACCCAAGACAGTGGAAGACAAAGGCAGTCTCTCTTACTTCATAAACTTATTTTGACATTTGCATTCCTCCCAGTTCCCTGATTAGCATATCGCTAAAGCAATATATTTCAGAAATGAGATTGCGAGAGGTGATGTGGTGGTCTCGGTTTATTGGGGGCATATCTCCACCATGAGTATCAACTGCTTCAGGTAATGCCATAGCCTCTGTACCATGGTCTTCCACTGTCTTGGGTTAGAGTTCTCTTGCTTGAGGGTACACTTGGGCACACTATTCTATCTAATTTCTCTTCTTCTTGTTTTGTTAAAGTTTTAATAGTTTATATAGGAAATATTTATTCTAATGTTGCTGTTCTTAAGATATTTTATTATTCCGTGCTTCCTTTCCTCGCTGGGTTATTTTCCCTGTTGGGGCCCCTGGGCTTATAGCGTCTTGCTTTTCCAACTAGGGTTGTAGCTTAGCAAGTAATAATAATAATAATTGGTCCATCAGCTCTTGACGAGGCATACAGCCATATATTGTTTGTGAGAGTTGTGTTGACTCAGCATTATCCTAAATATTTATTCTGTATTTCTTCAGGTTATGAAATTTCACGAGTAGAAGAACGCTCTAAAATTGTAATACTTGGGTGATTGATGATGTCAAAATTAGTACATTATGCCTTTGTATGATGAACGTAGAGAGCAGAGGTCCCCTTTTTGTTTTTGTTTCATTTGTTGATGTCGGCTACCCCCCCAAAATTGGGGAAGTGCCTTGGTATATGTATGTATGTATGAGGAATGTTGTATTGAAATAATTATTGTCAAATACTCAGCCCCAGAATTTTGTATTTTGTTTGAGAAGCCCGATTTGATTTATGAAATTTCTTATTATTAGTTTTAAAACTGTAAACAGCCAAAACTGATTTCTGTTAGAAATGTTTATAAAGCACTTGAAGTAAAATGTGTATGTTGATTATTACTATGTTTTTCAATAGATACCCATTCATATGTGACTATAATTCACCAATTTTTAATGAAGCAAAAGAGACAGGTGTGGTTGTTTTAATGGTACAATCTTGGACACGGAAGCTCGAGAACCTCTGGTTACAGCAGCATTCCAAGAAGCATCGAATCCTCTTTGCATCGATTTCAAGTTTGTGAAATCCCAGAATCTAATGCCATATCTCTTGACCCATTCATCCCGTGTAGATGAATTTCTGTTTTAAGGTTATGCTGACCTAGATTACAGTGTTTATATATCCTATTAAATTGCACTTAATATTTAAAGGTTTAAAGGCCGCTCATGAAGGGCAGAGGCAAAGGACAGTGACGTTGCCCTATCAAGCAGGACAATCCCAAGCTAGGACCAAAGAGGGGCAGGCAATGGCTACTGATGACTCAGCAGGTAGACCTATAGGCTCCCCCAAATGCCCCCATCCTTAGCTCACAAGGATGGTGAGGTTGTAGCGACCAAAGGAACTAACGAGTTTGAGCGGGGCACGAACCCCAGTCGGGCGATCACCAGTGAGGGACGTTACCACAAGGGCCACCACAATACTGTACCTTGTTTAGGTACTGGGTGGTACATTACATTACAAAATAATTTGTTCCTACACGGATACAAATCTACCTTCCTGTAAAAGAAGTATCGCAAATTTTAAGTAATTTGTATTTTTCCTAACAGTACTTACCTCGAACTACTTTCTTAGGAAGATCTGGGATCTCCTCATTTACCGACCAAGAATTTTGCGTAGTTCCCCCTCTCTCCGTTACCTTGTCGGGGGACGCTCCGGGGCGGAAGGATACTCGCCCTGGGGCAACCCGGGGTCAGCGCGTGAGGCTGCGCTGTTAGATCGTCAGTAAGCGTCTGGTCGCGGCATAGATAACATCTCGCCGCTCTCACTTATCCCGTCCGATCACCTTGTGTACCACTAGAAGTACACGTTTTCAGTGTAGCTGGAACTCTGCTGTTAAGATTTATAATGAGGTGTCGGTAGTTGCTGGCGGGTGTAAGGGAAGCCCTGCCCCGCCAGCACTCTTGAGTAATTACTGTTTTCAGCAGATGGATAATACAGAAGTACTCCCCGTGCTCTCGAGTGGCTGTGTTAATTTCTGCTTCTTTATTCACAAGAGATGTTATTAAGGGTTTTGCAGTTTCCTGATAAATGTAGCTGACTGACAGTTTCTATTTACCTGCCAATATACACTTTTTGTTACTGTTTTGATAGCATTTGACAGTTTATTTTTTTCGCAAGTGTAGACTAGTGACGATGTACTTTCTAACTGAGGAATAAATCGTTACACCGACGATAGAAGGAGAATTTCTCTGCCACATCCTCATTTCTTGGCGCTGACAGCGTATCTATGCTTTCATTGTTCTTAGAGAACACTGCTGGTTGTAATGAGAAAGGACTCTAGCCTACTCTTTCCATTTTCTGAACAAAAAGTACTTTTAGACCAGTGGATAGAAGTTAATCCTATGGTTTTCTCTCCTGTGAAAGAGGTAGTCTTGTCCAATCCTTCACCTAGGACAAAGGAAAAGATGCAGGATCTCGGAACAAGCGATGAAGGCTCTTCCCTTTATCTTGCACCTGCAGGACAGGCTAAAACCAAAGGTTTGACTGCTGGTCCCTTCGAACATCCTAGGTCCTTAGAGCTAACAGCCCAATGGATCAGGGAGTCCTTTGAAGCAGTCTATGAATCCACCGCTGCCTGCATGTGATTCCAGAAACAGAGCCGTGGCACCCTACACCAACGAGTTCCGTAACACCGACATTGTCTCTTGGCTAACCTGTTTTCCAAAGCAAGAAACTACAGCGTCCTACCTCTTCAAAACCCAGTTGGCCCACAGGTTAGCTGTCTCGTGATCCAGGAAAGTGATGACCTTCCCCCCAGGACAGCGCAAGGCTCTTGTACTTCTCCAAGGCCTCTGGGGTAGACAACCCCAACACCTTTGGGAAGTACATCACTTGGTTGAGCCAGGACACAGCATGGCAAGAGGCCAAGGATGAAGTCTCCATTGCTGCCAATAAGGATGTACATTTCAGCCTTGTCACTCCAGTGGGAACCTCCCCCCTCAAAGCAGAAACTGATGGGTCTTCCTGCAGAAATGCAGACATGGCATTCTCTGGCATATAAAACACCTCCTCTGACCCCAACACCTTGCCCACCGGAACAGAGGAAACAGAACCAGACTTCCCTCCTTAATTCAAACTCGTCATCAGCAGTCGGCACAGTCACAACAGCAGTTTCTTCAACTTCCGCAGAAGAGCAGCGACACACGTGGTCCCCATCACACTAGCAAAACCTGAAAAAAGACGCTGATGTCAATCCGCGCCCTCCTGACCTACGTCAGTTACCCGGAAGCAGCGGTAGCAGCCTTCGCCGTTGCCCATTCAGATCCCGACGAAGACCTAGAGAGCTTCTTCCCCTTCAGAGCATACGCCTGCCACTGCACCGGAGGCCTATGAACAGACATGCTCCTGACACAAAGCCATGAAGTGGTTGCAGCACCCACCCTAACCCTGGCAGACATGAATTTACTGTTTCTATTCCATCATCAACAACACAAGCAAAAGAAAAAGAATCAACAGCTAAAAGAGAGGTAATCAGATACGTGCAAACAGCACATCAGTCAAAGCATAACTGAATAGACCGATTCCAGCTTGCACCAAAGTGATCTCCCTAATGAAAGGACGAGGGTTTGTACGTTAGCGTAGGAACAATAGCCAAGTAAGAACAGTTTTCATTACACAGTAACTTGAAATAATCCATAAATGTAAATAGTATGTTTTTACTTATGTACTGTACAGTATAGATTTATAAGAACCCATTATCTCTTAAGTATTTTTATCTATTAGGTTTATTTATAATAAGATAAAACTTCAAGGTTAGATACCACTCGATATGTACAAAGCATAAAAATTATATATATTTCTCCAAAATAGACCAACAAATACTAATCTTAAAGACACTGCCCCGTGAATGCTCATACATAAAATACTGTAATGTAAGTACAAATGACATATAATTCCAAATATCAATAGCACATAGCATAAATTGCCCACCAAAATTGAATTCAGTACCTTTATTGCTGTGCTGTATTAACTTTACCCCTAAAATTCAATTGGATCAATTTCAAGAACGAGTTCATCCTTGAGGCAGTCCAAATCTTCAGATGGGCTGGAGCATTCAAAACATTCAATAGATTGCACACCTTCTTCAAAAGAACTCTTCAGTCCTTTAACTTCTTTCTTTTTCTCGGCCCGCTGAACTCCAACGTTCTCCATTGTAGAGGATTTCAACTTGGCACACTTGATAATTGGAGACGGTCCATCCATTCTATCCGAACAGAATTTCAGATGAGTTTTATATTTGGACATTGTAACAAACACCCGATTACAGGCAGTGCATACATAGACTTGCTCTGCAGCATGTCGTTCATTGTGTACCTTCAAACTACTTTTCTTGGAAAATCTTTTTCCACACGTAGCACACACGTGAGGTTTCTGGCCATCGTGAAGAAGTTCGTGTACCTTTGCCTGAGACTGGCGAAGGAACGGCCTCTTGCAAATGCTGCATTCGTACTGCTCTTTCCTGTGCAACTTCTGGTGAATCTTGAGAGCTGATTCGGCTCGGAATGTTTGGCTGCAGTCGCGGCATTTGAAGGGCCTTTCTCCAGTGTGAGTTCTCATGTGAAGAGTTAACCTTGTCTTCTCAAAGCAATTTCTTCCACAGACTGAACACACATACTTCTTGCCGATAGAATTTAAAGTTTCCGAGTCTAACTGCTGCAGTTCCTCCTTCGAATGAACTTCTCCAGCATAGTGGGATAATAAGGACTTCTTCTGACTGAACTTTTTCCCACAGAGCTCACAAGAAAACGCTTTTTCAATGTCGTGTAATCTCAGGTGGTTTTTCAGAGTCCAGGAAGTGACAAAAGTCTTTGAACAAACAGAACATTTATAAGGCGTTTCTCCAGTGTGTTTCCTGAAATGAATCCTAAGAGACTTTTTGGTGACGAACCTTTTGCCGCAGTCACCGCAGCGGTAATTCTTTGCAACACTGTGACTGCTTAGGTGTTCTCTTAAATTAGTTTTGGATACGAATTTCTTCCCACACTGAGGGCAAGGAATATCTCTCTGACCTGCATGAATTTTCAAATGAGTCTCCATGTAACACTTGACGTACATATTGCCGCACACGTAACACTGCACTTTTTTATCGCTCTTTTTGTCCACGGCTTTTCCCTCATGGACATTTGCAATGTGTCTTTTCAGACAGATTTCATTCAACTGCTTAACTCCACATAATGTGCATTTTCGCTCGCCCGTGTGTGTCAGTATGTGAGTCTCTAATCCGTACTTTGTTGTTAATTCCCTCCCACAAATGTTACATTTCCATTTTTCTTTATTATGCTTATGAAACTTTAAGTGATTTTTAAACTTATACAATGCATTGAAGGCAGAACCACAATCTTCACACCGGTAAGTCTTTTCCCCCCTGTGAACCAGCTTGTGCTGACTTAGCTCGCTTCGTTTAAATCCCTGGCCACACTCCTTACACCTTACCACCTTACTTTCGTTGTGCTTTTTATTCACGTGCAGTCTGAGTATTCTCTTATTTTTGAAACTCATTTTACACATCAGACATTTCTGCTCCCCAGCGTGGACTAATTCGTGCTTTCTCAAACTTTGCTTCGAGGTAAATACCTTGTTGCATACTTCACAAATGATTCTCAAGTCGTGGAATTTCTCATGAAGCTTACGACTGAGGCACGAGACGTAAAATTTCTCACACTTTCTGCACTGGTGTGTCATCGTCTCACGGTGCATTCTCAGCGAGTTTTCTGATGAGAATGTATCTTTGCAAAGTGAACAAACAAAGAGACCACTCCTATTAGAAAATTTACCTGAACTCATATTGCAATCAGTCCTGTCCTCCACTACCACAGATTCTTCAGGATTTTCCACAGTATAAAATGGTAAATTGTCCCCTTTACATTCTGTTCTATTCTCCTCTAAACCTACAGCTACATTTTTATTACCACAAGAAATGTCTTCACTTATTTTGTTGTGAACAAGAGAGGTAGTAGCTATTACACTTAAGCTATCGCTGTCATCCGAGTCGCCAAACATAACTTCATTTTGATGGTTTTTTATGTGGTTTATAAAATGACACTTCATTCCAAAAACTCTTCCACACACAGGGCAATCATATGGGACGGCTGGAGCGTGCTTCAGTAAGTGTGTCTTTAGGAAAGCCTTGAGAGTGAAGCTTCTTCCACAAATGTGACAAGCATGTGGCTTGCCTTCGTCTCCTCTTTCGCAATCGAGAACATTGAGGATCTTTTGGAAAGTATTTCTTTTTCCAATTTGATGGATGCCCTCCTCCTCATTCATCTTGATCGCTATGTCTTGTCATGAGAATGAGGAATCGTATAGTTTTTCTGTAATTGGTATTTGTCCTTTCAAGCCTCGCATACTTTTTCTATTCTATCTGTTTGCCAAGGCACTTCCCCCAATTATGGGGGGTAGCTGACATCAAACAAGGAACAAAAGAGGACCCTTCCTCTCTTTGCTCCCCCCAGCCTGATGAGGGATTCAGCCGAGTTTGGCTGGTACTGCTAAGGTGGCATACATTTTGCCGGTAGATATCATTTTCAGAAATGCTTAACTGCTGCACTCTTGAATTATAACCCTTGTACTCTTGAAATCTGAAAATATGATCATCATATTAATTAACATATAGTAAATAAACAGTATCATTTATTGGCAAATGTCTAATGAAGCAAGATAAATTAATTTCAAAGACCCTGGGAAAATTTCTCATTGAAATTTATTGGATAGATTTTCCTCATATATTGAGAGCTCATTTATTTTCACGGTTATATATTATTTTTGTCTAATGATATAAACTAAATTGTAAAAATATAAATGAAGTTATCAGTAAAAAAATAAAATATTTTAATGCTTCCATACACACAATCTCTTGTTTTGAACAAGTCTTATATATTTTTTTTTTACTATAGAGGTGAGTATACAATCCAAAATGAAACAAAGCAGTATCTCCCGTCCTGGAAATACTTCAAGTTTTGAAGTCTTGGTTATTGGAATATGAAAGATTACTTTATCGTTGAGATTCAGTGGCTATACTGACATATCCAGTTGAATATAATGAAATTTCACATTACTTTAATAATGAAGCACAAGTTTTTACTTTTTATGGTGAAACAAGATTCAGTTACCATTATTATTTTCATTACTTGCTAAGCTACAACCCTAGTTGGAAAAGCAAGATGCTATAAGCCCAACAGAAAAAATAGCCCAGTGTGGAAAGGAAACGAGGAAAAATAAAATATCTTAAGAACAGTAACATTAAAATGTTATTTTGATTATAAAATAAATTTTTGAATATACTTACCCGGTGATTATATAGCTGCAACTCTGTTGCTCGACAGACAACTCTACGGAAAAAACTCGCCAGCGATCGCTACACAGGTTGCGGGTGTGCCCAACAGCGCCATCTGTCGACCAGATACCCAGCTCTCAATGTAAACAAAGACTCAATTTTCTCCTCGTCCCACTGCGTCTCTATTGGGGAGGAAGGGAGGGTCATTTAATTTATAATCACCGGGTAAGTATATTCAAAAATTTATTTTATAATCAAAATAACATTTTTCAATATTTAACTTAGCCGGTGATTATATAGCTGATTCACACCCAGGATGGTGGGTAGAGACCAGTAATATATGTTTACACTTTTATGAGCTAAGAGTTTTTTATTTCATTTTAGAAGTTATCAAAATAACAAAAACAAAATAAATAGGTACCTGGTAAGGAAGTCGACTTGAACAATTACTCTGCCTTTTAAGTACGTCTTCCTTACGGAGCCTCGCGATCCTCTTAGGATGCTGATCGACCCCTAGGATCTGAAGTATCAAGGGTTGCAACCCATACAACAGGACCTCATCAAACCCCTAATCTAGGCGCTCTCAAGAAATGACTTTGACCACCCGCCAAATCAACCAGGATGCGAAAGGCTTCTTAGCCTTCCGGACAACCCATAAAAAAACATTTCAAGAGACAGATTAAAAGGATAAGGAATTAGGGAATTGTAGTGGTTGAGCCCTCACCCACTACTGCACTCGCTGCTACGAATGGTCCCAGTGTGTAGCAGTTCTTGTAAAGAGACTGGACATCTTTCAAGTAAAATGACGCGAACACTGACTTGCTTCTCCAATAGGTTGCGTCCATTATACTTTGCAGAGATATATTTTGCTTAAAGGCCACGGAAGTTGTTACAGCTCTAACTTCGTGCGTCTTCACCTTAAGCAAAGTTCGGTCTTCCTCACTCAGATGTGAATGAGCTTCTCGTATTAACAATCTGATAAAGTCTGACCAAGCATTCTTTGACATAGGCAAGGATGGTTTCTTAACTGAACACCATAAAGCTTCAGATTGGCCTTGTAAAGGTTTAGTACGCTTTAAATAGAATTTAAGAGCTCTAACAGGGCATAAGACTCTTTCTAGTTCATTGCCTACGATCTCCGATAAGCTGGGGATATCGAAAGATCTAGGCCAAGGCCGAGAAGGCAGCTCATTTTTGGCTAGAAAACCAAGTTGCAGCGAACAAGTGGCTTTTACTGACGAAAATCCGATGTTCTTGCTGGAGGCATGAATCTCACTGACTCTTTTAGCCGAGGCTAAGCATACCAGGAAAAGAGTCTTAAGAGTGAGATCTTTCAGGGAGGCTGATTGTAACGGCTCCAACCTGTCTGACATGAAGAATCTTAGTACCACGTCTAAATTCCATCCAGGGGTAGCCAAACGACGCTCCTTGGTGGTCTCAAAAGACTTAAGGAGGTCTTGCAGATCTTTATGTTTGGAAAGATCTAAGCCTCTATGCTGGAAGACCGATGCCAACATGCTTCTGTAGCCCTTGATAGTGGGAGCTGAAAGGGATCGTCCTTTTCTCAGGTATAAGAGAAAAACAGCTATTTGAGCTACAGAGGTACTGGTCGAGGATACAGAAACTGACTTGCACCAGTCTCGGAAGACTTCCCACTTCGATTGGTAGACTCTAATGGAAGACGCTCTCCTTGCTCTAGCAATCGCACTGGCTGCTTCCTTCGAAAAGCCTCTAGCTCTCGAGAGTCTTTCGATAGTCTGAAGGCAGTCAGACGAAGAGCGTGGAGGCTTTGGAGTACCTTCTTTACGTGTGGCTGATGTAGAAGGTCTACCCTTAGAGGAAGACTACTGGGAACGTCTACTAACCATCGAAGTATCTCGGTGAACCATTCTCTCGCGGGCCAGAGGGAAGCAACTAACGTCAACCTTGTCCCTTCGTGAGAGGCGAACTTCTGCAGTACCTTGTTGACAATCTTGAACGGTGGGAATGCGTAGAGATCCAGATGTGACCAATCTAGGAGGAAAGCATCTATATGTATTGCTGCTGGGTCCGGGACTGGAGAGCAATAGATTGGAAGCCTCTTGGTCAGCGAGGTTGCAAAGAGATCTATGGATGGTTTTACCCCAAGTGGCCCAAAGTCTCTTGCACACATCCTTGTGGAGGGTCCATTCGGTTGGAATTACTTGCCCTTTCCGACTGAGACAATCTGCTATGACGTTCAAGTCGCCTTGGATGAACCTCGTTACTAGGGAGATGTCTTGACCTTTTGACCAGATGAGCAGGTCCCTTGCGATCTCGTACAACGTCAGTGAGTGGGTACCTTCTTGTTTGGAGATGTACGCCAAGGCCGTGGTGATGTCCGAGTTAACTTCCACCACTTTGCCTCGAAGGAGAGACTTGAAGCTTTTCAAGGCCAGATGTACTGCCAACAGCTCCTTGCAGTTGATATGCATGCTCCTCTGACTCGAGTTCCACAGTCCTGAGCATTCCCGACCGTCTAGTGTCGCGCCCCAGCCCACGTCCGATGCGTCCGAGAAGAGAACGTGGTTGGGAGTCTGAACAGCCAGGGGAAGACCCTCTCTTAGGTTGATATTGTCCTTCCACCAAGTCAGACAAGACTTTATCTTTTCGGAAACCGGGATCGAGACCGCTTCTAGCGTCTTGTCCTTTTTCCAGTGAAAAGCTAGATGGTATTGAAGAGGACGGAGGTGTAGTCTTCCTAGTGACACAAATTGTTCCACGGATGACAGCGTCCCTACCAGACTCATCCACAGCCTGACTGAGCAGCGTTCCTTCTTCAGCATCTTCTGGATGGATAGCAGGGCTTGATCTATTCTGGGGGCTGATCGTCTTGTTGTTCAGCAACGTCCTCATCAGAGGGTTTCTCATCCGAAAACTGATGAGGAAACGGCAACGGAGTGGGCAACGTCTGGCTCGCTGAGTCCGGTCGCACTGGTGCATGCGTGACGGAGCCGGACGCAACATCATGGAACTGCTGCACAGTCTGTGAACTGTCAACAACCATGGGTGCGCGAGGAAGCACAGCGTCAACCCGAGACTGTCTAGACCGTCTGGGTTGTGCAGTCAACACCCTACCGGGTTGCTGAGGTTGACGCACTGCGTCAAAACAAGTCACCTCTGCTGGTTGTTGAACGTCCTGAACGTCAACAACCACCTCCGAGCGTCGCTTAACGTCAACGTGCGGGTGGCAACCCACACTGGGTCGCATCGGTGGAGGAACCACCTCAACTGGCAGACGCGAGTAGGTTACCTCAGCGTCAACAGGGCGCACAACCGACCGGTTGGAAGGTTGTTGGCCAGAAGGTTCGGTAGCAACCTTCTCCGCATTAAAGTCCTCTATCAAGGACGCAAGCTTGGACTGCATGTCTTGCAGCAAAGCCCATTTAGGGTCTACGGGAGCAGGTGCGGCAACAGACGGGGTTAGCGACTGAGGCGGTACCGCTTACCATCCCTGAAAGCCTTGTTATGCATGACATAATTGTACAGCAAAACTTCAAAGGCTCGAAAACAGCTGTGAAGTTGACCTGTAAAAAACTTGGAGCGTCTCCTGGCCAGGCGCCAGGGAGAGTCTACGAGAATTGAGAAGTCTATCTGGGCAGAGGCATGAACTCCCAAGCCGAGAACTTCTCTCGTGTCATATCAGACTCTCGCTCTATAAACCAGTTTAAAAGAAGGGAAAGCAAAGGCTGTATCCCCCAAACTCCTCCTGGTGAAAAACCAGTCGCCTAGCCAACGTAAAGCTCTCTAGGAGAGCGAGAGAGCACTAGCTTAAAAACAACGGCTTCGAAGTAGCTAGGCCTAGTGTAAGCTCTGACGTTTAGGCGAACGAGGAGCAGCAGTTACAAAAAGATCCGGACAAAGATCCTTAAAAAAATCATCATGATTTAATTAAAGTCCATAGGGGGCTAAGCAGCTTTAGGCTCCTCTCCATCTGACAGAGTCCTCAAGGGAATATCAGTAGGAGGGGGAACAGCAACTTCCTCATCTACAGGAACCTTGTCCGATAAAAGCTGAGTCTCAAGCAAGGGAGAGACCTACCGTGGTGGCAATGCTTTACAAGCAGAGTCCACACTCACTGGTGCATTAGTAGCGGACCAGAACGCAACGTCATGTAACTGCTTGACAGTCTGTGAACTGTCAACAACTGAACTGTCAACCACAACACGTGCGTGAGGACGCACAGCGTCCACTCGAGACTGCTTTGACTGCCTAGACTGAGCAGTCAAAACAACTCTAGAATGCGGAGGTTGACGCACAGCGTCAAAACAAGTCAACTCCGATTGTTAATGAACGTCTTGAACGTCAACAGGAGCATCAGCAAGTGGCCTAACGTCCAAATGCGGCTGAAAAACCACACGAGACCGCATCGAGTGTGGTTCTAAACAACCTGACTGACGTGACTAAGCTACGCCAACGTCAACAGTAAGCACAAAGGAACGTTAGGTTGGCTGAAAGCCAGGATATCGATGAGATAAACGGCTAGACTCAACGGACTAATCAGCAGAATAGTCTTCCATAAGGGAGGCAACCATATACTGCATGTCTTGCCATACAACCCATTAAGGATCAACGGAAATGGTTGTGGTAAGAGACGAGGGTAACGTCTGTGACCGCAACACTTTGCCAACAAAAAAGACTCTCGGAGTCTGTGTTACGCTTTTGTTAGGCGGCGAGCAGTTATCCGATGACTGCATAGGGTCAGAGCTGTCCTAATGGTTGTAACCAGGACGCTGGACCTGTCCTGAAAGGACTGACTTTCGCTTAAGGGCTTCGAAACCTTGTGACAGGTTTCTTATGCGAAAAGCCTTCGGATGACGAGGAGAAACAACGTCTCTCTCGTCTTATGGTAGGGGAGATCTTGGTAAGATACACCCGATACCATAGAGGGAAAACGTCTGTTCGTTGATCAAGGCCTCTCGAACCCATAAGTCGTTTGACATTACTTCTCCCCTGGGCTTGGGAGCATGCAAGAGGTCCCGGACTAGGTGAACGACAGGCACGAACAGACGATCCCTCGGACGCAACACTGTAACACTTTGCGCATATCACTTTATCACTTCGATTTTCTGTTTTGCACTTATTTCACTGAAATCGAAACTTTTACTGATTTCTACCTGAAACACGCAATTCTATCCTTCATTAAAAGGTAGTAATTGCGAAATCAGTCGTATAATGCAAGCTCATTAATACCAGCAAAAAACAGAAAACATATTTTAAGATAAAAAAAAAATCAGTGGCTGGGAAAGAGACTAAACACTAGTTCATATAAACTACGTTTTCAATCTCTCACCGCACATAGCCTGGGGACGAGAATAAAAAACTAAAAACGTTTTATCCTTCCTCCCCGTACAGAGACTAGGGACGAGAGTAGCTCGAGAACAACGTTACCCGCTTGAACGGAACGTTTTCTCTCCTCTCTCTCCCTCCGTCTCTATCTCTCTCTCTCTTTCTCTCTTGATTTCGCACCTAAGAGAAGAGCCCAATTATATTTCGTCAAAAAAACATGTTATTTGACTAAAGGAAAAAACTGAAAGGTTTTTCAAATAAAAAGTTCCTTTAAAATAGAATTTAAAACATTTAAGCTAAGAAAGAATGAACAAAACGTCAGAATCAATTTACTCTTACTGCAAAGTGAAACCGTGATACACTCTCTCTCTATCGTAACGATAGAACGCATGTTGAACGTCCTGAACGGCAACAACTGCGTAGCATCAATAAACTAAACGTTAGTTCATCTTTGAAAACAGTACGAAGACTATCAAAGAAATTCTTTCATAAAATATTACATTTAAAAAGTTTTAAATCCTTAGCTCTTTAAAAGCTAATTACGATATAAAGGGCTCAACGTTGATTAACTTCGGTTTCCAAGTTAGGACCGCCTACTCTCAGGAAAGGTCGCATATAAACAAAACATTAAAATTTATTTTTATATGTTTATAATAAATGGAAAGTTAATCGAAGAGGCCTAATAAAGGCGGAGAGATATAAAATATATAGAGGAAAATCTATGAATAATTTATAACGTGATAAGATAATTACTAAAAGCCTAAACACACTTCCGTCTAAGGGAAGGGTCGGCCATTTAAAAGTGAAAGAAAGTCCATACTCTCTTTGTCACCATAATTAAATCTATCCAAAACGAGTTCAAGATTTAAGATGAAGATAAAACACCTGCATTGCGAAAGCTCAAAACTAGAATATAGTACTTCACCAAATAGATGTGAAAAACTCCAGTTTAGCAACAGCGAGTAAAGTACGTCTTGTCGACACCTCGACAGAGAGAAAATTGAGTCTTTGTTTACATTGAGAGCTGGGTATCTGGTCGACAGATGGCGCTGTTGGGCACACCAGCAACCTGTGTAGCGATCGCTGGCGAGTTTTTTCCGTAGAGTTGTCTGTCGAGCAACAGAGTTGCAGCTATATAATCACCGGCTAAGTTAAATATTGAAAAATAAATATTTCTTGAATAACCTATTAAAACTTTAACAAAAACAAGAGAAAGAGAAATAAGATAGAATAGTATGCCCGAGTGTACCCTCAGGCAAGAGAACTCTAACCCAAGACAGTGTAAGACCATGGTACAGAGGCTATGGCACTACCCAAGACTAGAGAACAATGGTTTGATTTAGGATAGATTGGGTACCAGCCCTAGGATAGGTTAGGTTATGATGTACCCCTGTGCTTCACACTCTATCTGATTGATAATATGATGCGCTTAGTCAGGTAGATTGGGGTGTCAATATTCCTCAATAGGTTAGCACCTAGGGCCAGTAATAGATAGATTTGAGGGAGACATCATTCTTTAATTCATTCAAAACTTGTAAAAATACACCAAAAACGCATCATTTCTCTGATGGAGTTGTTGGCTACTTCTGCAATCTTACCCCAATTCCTTCCAGATAATGTAAAGACTTCCGAGGTGTATGTATGATAGCTGCCACCCATATGTATGATGACGACTGACTAAGAATACAGCAGTGTAAGGGGGTGGTCGCAGGGGGACGTTAGCCCCCCGTTAGGTAAGTAGGTAAGGACATGGCTTGTAGGTTAGGATAGGAGGGGGAAGTTTAGTTTAGTTGGTGTCCATACTTTATGCTCGCTGGAGGAACCGGCCGCTGATATACAAAGGCTCCAGACTTCCTAATAACTGTCTACGTTCCACGCTGACAAGTGCTCTCCCACTGGTAAGAATAACTAAGCTTTTGCCGGTGTGACGGTCTGAACGATCCCCTGATCTCAGAATTCTCCTTGACATTGTATAATGGTTCTTTTCCGCCATTAGCTCGCTTCGCTCGCATGAAAATAAAACATCAAGCTCGTATGTACTGGCAAGCAGTAATGTTGAGCTGCGCACGCTAACATTACAGGAAAATAAAACATCAACCTCGTATGCACTGGCAAACGGTAATGTTCGCGCATGCGCAGATTAGCAAGGAGAAATCTGAGACCGGGGATCGTTCAGACCATCACACCGGCAAGTGATTACTCTGGCGACTTCAGTAACCCCTTATGGCCTGGCACTGAGGCCGCACTGCAGTGGATAATTTTGGGTAATATCATTTAGGACTTTTGACAGATAACACAAGCTACTTAGCAACCCGCCCTTGCTTAAGGGGATCGGCCGCCTAAAATACCGAAAAAATATGAAACATATTCGATTTTCTGAAAAAAATTCTATGGCTTCGTAGAGCATTCAAGAATGTGTGCACGAAGTATTATGCTAAAATTCGCCTTACTTTTCTAGTTATGGCCTGAAATGTAACAATAACTTTATACACAGAAAACACCAGTAGCGCAAATTATTTAGTCTGGTATAGTTTTTGTGATATATGTTACAAAAACTTCCTTTGAAATGAAATATATAATGTCAATAATATCCTAATTGGCACCTTTCTGGTTATAACTAGACAAGACAAAACACCCATCATGAGTCATGAGGCTCAGTTGCCTATAAATCCTCACGTAATAAGGTCGCATTTTTTCATGCTCGCTAGCCTTGACTGAACTCTCTTTTTTTTCTGCGGTGTTTTTAGTTTTTCACCATGCCTAAAAGGCGCAAGAGTTCACTTCATGCTTCTAGAATGCGGAAACGCCAATTTGATATAGCCATCGAAGAAGTAGAACAGAGAATTCAAGAAACTAATGCCATAGAGGGGAATGAAGCGACAACGAGAGAGAGAGAGGGGCCGCGCAGCAAATGGCGCACGCTAACATCACTGCTGGCCAGAGACCAACCACATCCACCCCTAATCGTCTCTCTATTCGTTCATCACTGCTAAAGGGCAAATATATTTTAGAAGAAGAATGCAGTGGATCGGAGGCTGATATTATCAACGATAGTGAAAATAAAATGATAATACTAAGTGAAGCAAGACTTGAAAAATTACTTGAATCACAAATACCGAATTGTAGATGCAAAGTAATTCCGAGAATCCATTTGGCAAGGGATGGATTTGAGACACTAATAAAAAAGATATGTCCTAAATGCAGAGGGAAAATTATTTCAGAACCTGCAAAATGCCCACCGATTTCTACAGAAGGAAGGAAGGCTCCAATTTACAAAACCAAATTTATAATATGTCTTAGGCACAAAGATAATCAATTGATTAATATTTCTATTCATAATACTTTTGCATTAAAGCAATAGACATTAAAAATAAGATTTGAAATATAGTTAATACTAAAAAAAAAAAAAAAACATAAAATTAATGGTAACACAGTCTTTTACTTTTTTTTTATGTACCTAAAACTTTGAAGGCCCGTTTCTCAAAACATAAGTTTTTCACCTTCAAAATGTATCTCCTCCCTTAGTATTGGACCAATCTTAATGTAATTTCATATATAATATGGGGAAACATGGTAGATTAAAAAAAAGCCGGGGATTTTTGATATTTTGAGTTTCTGATTTTTGGCAAATTTTTTCCTGTAATTTTTCCGGGAAAATTTAATAAAAAAAAAATTCATATCTTGAAAAATAATTGAAAAATAAAAAATCCCCGGCTTTAAATCGAAGGTCCATATGTGTTTTATACATGGTTCAAATCTCATCCCTTAAAACCAAAAATCAAAGGAGGAGATGCATTTTGAAAATGGCCATTTTTGGCCGAAAAAAGCTCTGTCGTCACAAAACCTAAGGTCACTGAACAAAAAAAAATTCCCCAAAAGTTCCACACAATAACCTTTAACAAACCCCCTATATATTAACAACCTGTCGTTAAAAAAGTCGGAAACCGGCCGATCCCCTTAAGCAAATCTATCCAAGAAATCGTTTGAAGTAGACAAGGCCAAGACATAGGGGACGAACTAGCCTAAGCTGCTATATCCTTAGCCATATTATAACAGCCTTAGCTTAAATTAGGACATCATTCCTCTAACATACCCTAAGTTACACATATTCACCAATGTCGATATTAAGTTTACCTCATACTTGTCTAACAAATGCTTGCAATTATCAGTTTAATACTATATATTACCTTCCAACCTCACAGCATTACTTATTTTTGAGCTCCAAAATTTATCTCTGACATATTTAGCTGTCCTTCAGTTAGTTCATTTCCCAACTATTTGTCACAAAAAAAGTGACAAAATTAATATTTTTGTAAATAACTTTTTAATTGACACTTGGAAGTAGTAGTAAACAACGCTAGTTGGATATGTAACAGCTCTAATTTAGTTGTTCTTGCCATTAGCAAAAGTATCTTATTTTAATTGAGTTGTTTATCAATATTTCCTTATCTTTTTATTGTATTAGCAATTTTATCTATTATCAATAATTTCTTAATTTACAGTCTGTAGCCTATTCAAATTATTACTTTCAAGAATCTAATAATTAAAAAACTAGTTTATTTGAGGATACCTAGACATTCTTTTCAATGATATATATCCATTGTTATATCAGTCATTTAAGAGGCTTTTCTTTACAAATTCTGCTAAATGTATCAACATTATCCTTGCAACCACCCCTTTCATTTTCCGTTTGATTATATATTATTTTTTATTTTATTTCAAATAGTTTCTTTCATTTTCGTACTCACCTATCTTAAATCTTCAACAATCTTCGTTTTACCTTCATTTCTATTTTTACCATAATTCCTTTGCTTTTCAGCTCGTTTATTACACATTATTTTTCTTTCTTTTTTTTGGCCACTCTATTATTATTATTATTATTATTATTAATTGCTAAGCTACAACCCTAGTTGGAAAAGCAAGATGCTATAAGCCCAGGGGCTCCAACAGGGAAAATAGCTCAGTGAGGAATGGAAACAAGGAAAAAATAAATATTTCAAGAATATTAAAATGAATATCTCCTATGTAAACTATAAAAACTTTAACAAAACATGAGGAAGAGAAATTAGATAGAATTGTGTGCCTGAGTAACTTTACCCTCAAGCAAGA
This sequence comes from Palaemon carinicauda, assembly GCF_036898095.1. Classification (NCBI taxonomy): domain Eukaryota; kingdom Metazoa; phylum Arthropoda; class Malacostraca; order Decapoda; family Palaemonidae; genus Palaemon; species Palaemon carinicauda. Next base: position 154,524,133 of record NC_090734.1, read on the forward strand.
GAACTCTAACCCAGGATAGTGGAAGACCATGGTACAGAGGCTATGGCACTCCCCAATAGATTCTCGTATTAATGTTGCTCCGAATGATGTCCCATTATATAAAACTTTTGCCGTAGTTTCTACCAAATGTGGACGACAAATTGCATCATGGGTTTAAAAGAAATGTTTAATGAGATACCCATTCGTACAACATGAGGGTTCAATTTTGTTGAATATTTCTCTCAAGGTCAAAGAAAAATTTAATGCTCACAATTTGATTCCCACTACATTTGTTATGCAGAGTTAAACCCCAAATAAAAGACGTTTCCAGGTTTATATTATATATATTTCTCAATAAAGTATAATCGTGTAATAATTGACGTTCTCTGTAATCATAGAGATATTACGTTAAAGGTGATAATTCTACCAACACGCGCATTAATAGTGATGTTTACAATATAATTCTGACAAAATATTTCTCATACAGGCTTAAACTATAAATTAGAAGAGTATTACAGGTTTTTATTTAAATCATAAATTATCTAATATATTTCTCACTAAATCATAATAACGTAATTATTGTATTTGTTTGGAATCATAAAGAGATAATACTTAAAAGATGAAAACGCCACCCAACGGCATGTGATTAAGCGTACGAATTCTCCTCATCAGCTGATTTGCAATGTTTACATTGTCGTCTGCATTTGCGTGTCACGCCATCATCACAAAACGCAATTGACTTTCGGCACAGTTTAAGATCACACTTAATACAAATCCAGGTAAGTTAGCGAATGAATCACTTCTTTATACTTTTTCAAAATTGTACGAACTTGGGCTGTACGAATTGCACGAGTTTAGGGTAAGACCGGGGATACTGTACTAGGCTACTCCAAGGTAGGGTAGCCTTAGTTTACATTGCCATAAGAACCACAAAATGATTTTAACCAGTGTAAATCAGTGTTTGTAGACTAGAATCTTATTTAAACCCTATTATCATGACTTACTAATAACCACGAATGTAAGGCTACCAGAAAACTTTAAATCAATTGATAACCAAGGTAATCACATTTTCTTTTCAGCCTACCACTCAAAATTTTAAGCGTTTGTATATCAGCGGTCAGTTCTTCCTGCATGCATAGAAGATAGGAATTTTCTTCTCATTTTCTAGACCGTTTTCCTGCAAAACCTCTACACAAAAACACAACCTAACAACCTACAAGCCGTGTCCTTACCTACTTGACTAACGGGGGGTGTTGACGGCCCCCTGCAACCCCACCTACTCTGCCGGGACCCTTTGTATATCAGCGGACAGTTCCTCACATATTGATTTAAAGTGGACACCAACTATCCTAAATTTTCCCCCCTAACCTACAAGCCGTGTCCTTACCTACTTAACAAGTGGGGGGGTGTAACGCCCCTCTGTGACCCCCCCTTACACTGTCGTATTCTAAGTTAGACATAATAATACAAACAGGTGGCCGCTAATACCGCTATCATACATACACCCCCTAAATTTTCCCAAGTTTTGTTTGATCTGCATCCATACAACGGATAGTACCTCAGCCATGGGCCACAGCTCCTTCCTTCCCACTAGATCATAGTATTATTAGCTAACTGGTTTACTTACAGATTTTACATTAGTACCCCCTGACTTTCTGTGATGTATTTGTTATATAGAAACTAAACAAGTGTGAATGTGTTTGTAGGGACAGGTGTAAACATCTTATTATTTGTTAAATTGATTTTCTTTATGGAGAAGTTGTTTATTTTGGCCAGAAATATTATAATGTAAAGTTAGTTTTACGATTTACAAAATAAGATATAGTGTTACCATGTCAGTAGTGAAGCCGGTTGGGAAGGAAACACAAGAGTTGAGACTTAGTCTTAGGGTAAGCTAAGAATACGGCAGCCTGAGTGTGGTCACAAAGGGGTGTAGCCCCCGTTTGATAAGTAGGTTGTGATGGCCTATGTGGTAATATCCCTGACTGGTGAATACTAGACTGGGGTTTCAGTCCCGTCAAACTTATTAGTTCCTTTGGTCGCTACAACCTCACCATCGTTGTGAGCTAAGGAATGGGGGGTTTGGGGGAGCCTATAGGTCAATCTTCTGAGTCACTAGCAGCCATTGCCTGGTCCTCCTTGGTCCTAGCTTAGGTGGAGAGGGGGCTCGAGCGGTGATATGTATGTGTGGACAGTCTCTTGGTCCTAGCTTAGGTGGAGAGGGGGCTCGAGCGGTGATCATATGTATGTGTGGACAGTCTCTAGGTCATTGTTCTGCTCGATAGGGCAATGTCACTGTCCCTTGCCTTTGCCATTCATGGACGGCCTTTAAACCTTTAAGTATGTGGGTCTAGGGTTAGGTTAGGTTTTGCTCTTGTGTTTGTTTCCCTTTTAAAAGGCTCCAACTTATACAATAGTGCATTAAACAGCTTCAAGGTTATTATTCATTGTATTTTGCTGTGTTTCAAATGGTTTTAATAATGATTTCTAGAGAAAATCCATAGTGTTCAAGTTTTGATGGGTTGACTGCCATAACTGGAAAACTATGAGTTTGCCCCAATAATGTTTAAAACACCTTGAAATATACCGTATATCAGTCTAAGTATATATTTAAATAAACTTATTTAAATTTTCCTGTGTTCACCAGTCATCATAAAAAAAAAGTAATTAATTTAATCAAAACCCAGTAATGATGATAAAACACAACCTAACATAGGACAGCGCTTCCTGGTGCATAGAAAACACAAAACAGGATTTTCAATCCTATAGCCGTGGTCATCGTACTAAGAATACTTACTTAGTTGAGTGTATTTACCTGTATGTTGTTATGCCAAAATACTGTCTCGCTAATTATCTATTGGTCTTTGTTCCGCCATAGCTGTATCTTGCTTCGCTCACTATTTAATATTATTTCATTGTTCCTATGTTCTGACAAGCAAAACATGTTTGTTCCAACACGAATACTTACCTCAAACTACTTTCTTAGGAGTTACCTGTAATCTCCTCTCTACCGACCAGAGTTTTGTGTAGGATACCCTAAAACCCGTTTTCTATGGAGGGCTATCTCGGGCGTAAGAGAACGTGCCCCGAGGGTAGCTTTTGCGCTCGGTCGAGGTCCGCGTGGGTCGTGACCGTCAGTAAGTTCTCTGGTCGCGACGTGTCAACACGTCGCTCTCGTTCTCTCTCGCCCCTTTATGTGCGCCACGTGTTTACCGCGTGGTAACTTGTGCTCATCCCTTGTGTTCCTGTGTGTTCACTACCCTTCCTTGTGCTTCCCAAGTGTATTCCTTTGATTCCCTGCGTTCCTGTGTCTCGTGTTTGTGCGTTATGGAGCAGATCCGCCGTTGTCCTGGGCCTAGAGCCGGAAAATCGTGTGGAGCGTTCCTCTCCAAACCTGAAGTGGACCCTCACTCCCAATTGCTCTTCCTGTAGGGGCAAAGTTTGTTCGTCGTCGGATACGTGCCTCGAGTGTGTTGGTTGGAGTGATATTCAGTGGGTGCGTTACGGCACGAAAAAGAGGAAAGCGTCGAAGCGTTCACCCAGGAAAGCAAGTTTGTTCCGTAACCGAAATACAAACCACGCTATTTACAAAGGGTTATTACTTTTAGCGTAGCTGAAATGGCGAGCCATTAGAATTTAACGAGGGTGTATTACCCCCCGCGCTAGTTAGCGGGGGGGTAGGGGAGTGGTAGCTAGCTACCCCTCCTCCCCCTCACACACACGTGAATACTCACTTTCACTTTTGGCTCGGACTGTGACAGACGTCTCTGTCTTGGTCCTCGCTTGGCAGCCATTGTTTGTTTTGTCTTTACTTAATCGCTTACTTTTCTTTTACTCAATATATATGTAAACATGTTTTCATGTTTGTATATATATTTGAGTATAGAAATAAGTAAGTTTCCTTTTCAGATGTGTGTGTGTAGTGTACGATATCTACGTGGAGGCCTCGGCAGTTAGGCCACCACGGCGTATTTTATGGGTGGCGATCGAGTTTGACTTATGTCTTTCTCTCTCTCTCTCTCTCTTGAGGTCGTTCACCTTTTTACTACGTGTTACTACGCCCTTGTAGCCTAGCTTCCTTTCCGTGTGGGGGGTTGCTACGCGTATGTTTGTATCAATTAGTTATGAATCTAATTGTAGTTGTTTTTTTTCAGCTTGTAGAACGATTCCTTTCGGGGTTTTCGTTCTTTCTTTAGTGTTCATTCATTTTTAATTACATAATTACATAGTTACATAATTATAATTGTTATAATTCTGTTTTGGTTACAGCTCTCCTTCCGCGAGTGTAAGTGGTTGTGAGGGCACGTGCCTGTTGTGTAATTCTTGTTCCTTTCCCTCGGGATTCCTCTTCGGAGCCTTCCCGGGGGAATGAATGTGTACTAATATTATTTGTTTTTTTTTTTTTACAGTTACCGATCTAGTTCGTTTCTGTAATATAGCAACGGTGTGAGCTGTCTGGTTGAGTCCTGGGGATTCGGCTGTTGCTGCCTCCCCCCTTGTATTTTCGTCAGGGGCGTGTCTCCTTCTACTGGTAGTACTCCCGTGTCGACGGACAGCTCTCCAGTTCATTTTAGAACAGTCAGGAGGCTTGCCTCCTTGGGCGGATAACTTTCCTTCCGAGGGAAGTTTTTCCTGTCCAGGCTTGAGTTTTTCCCCTTTTGGGGGGTTCTTCTCTTGCCTTTTTTTTTTTTTCGTGTGACTATGCTCTTGGTGCTGAGCGGTCGCACCTGCAGTTTCGCTCAAGGGGCTGGGCAACTGCAGGAGCTCCTCTTCGGAGGATTGCTCCTTTTAGGTCACTGGCTGACCAGTCTCTTCCTCGAAGTGTTTCTCTTTCGTTCGCGAGAGAGTACACTCATAGAGACTCCTCTTCGGAGGTTTCTTCTGTTGCTGTTGGCCTCCCTCGCCGTAAGGCCCTCCGTCCGCCTCGTCGTAAGGGCCTCTCATCTCCCTATAAGGGTGCTTGAGGCGCCCTTTTGGATCTCCGTTTGCAGCCTACACTCCTTTTTTCTCGATCTTCCGCCTTGGTGCAGATGGACAGCAGTCTGATCTCGTCTTCCGACGGGCAACGGTCTTCCCGACGGACAACGGTCTGCCCGACGGACAGCGGTCTTCCGACGGACATCAGTCTCCCGGCGGACAACGATTCCTTCGGGGCAAAGGGTTGCCCCCACGGGGGTTCTTCCCTTGCGTGTCAGGGTTTCCCTGCGCGCCCTTCTGCTCATCAGCGCTCTCCTGTTCGTCAGCACTTTCAAGATGATCTTCCCTGCGGTTCCTGTTACGTGCCCTGTGCGCCACACGTTCGCCCTCGCGATCTAGAACTTCGGTTCAGGTCGGGGTCAAGGACTTCTTCTTTGCGCAGGCTTCCACGCGTAGCCTTCTGCTCGTCAGCGATCATCAGCTCGCCAGCGATCATCAGCTCGCCAGCGATCATCAGCTCGTCAGCGATCATCAGCTCGTCAGCGATCTCCGGATCGCCCACGTGTGTTACAGCTGGCACGCCAACGTTCTCCAACACTTCTGAAGGAACATGGTTCGCCAGCTACTAGCTCACCTGCGCATGCTGATCGCCATCGCACGACCCTCAACTGCGGATGCTGATCACCATCGCGCGACCCTCAACTGCGGATGCTGATCGCCATCGCGCGACCCTCAACTGCGGATGCTGATCGCCATCGCGCGACCCTCAACTGCAGATGCTGATTACGCATGCTGCTCCTCATCGCACAACCCTGAACGATCGCCCTCCTGCGGATGCTGATCACCATCGCACCCTTTCACGCGATCATTCACCTGCGCATGCTGCTCGCCATCGCACAACCCTGCACGATTGCCCGCTTACGCATGCTGCTCCTCATCGCACAACCCTGAACGATCGCCCTCCTGCGGATGCTGATGACCATCGCACCCTTTCACGCGATCATTCACCTGCGCATGCTGCTCGCCATCGCACAACCCTGCACGATTGCCCGCTTACGCATGCTGCTCCTCATCGCACAACCCTGAACGATCGCCCTCCTGCGGATGCTGATCACCATCGCACCTTTTCACGCGATCATTCACCTGCGCATGCTGCTCGCCATCGCACAACCCTGCACGATTGCCCGCTTACGCATGCTGCTCCTCATCGCACAACCCTGAACGATCGCCCTCCTGCGGATGCTGATCACCATCGCACCTTTTCACGCGATCACTCACCTGCGCATGCTGCTCGCCATCGCACAACCCTGCACGATTGCCCGCTTACGCATGCTGCTCCTCATCGCACAACCCTGAACGATCGCCCTCCTGCGGATGCTGATCACCATCGCACCCTTTCACGCGATCATTCACCTACACATGCTGCTCGCCATCGCTTACCATCACGCGGTCATTATCGCCAGCGATCTTCTTCACCTACGCGGCAGCACGATCCCTCGCCGTCACGCCATCGCTTGCGTTCGTCGCCTCGGACACGTGTTCATTTACCTGCCTGCGCGCCCGCGCGATCGCTCGCCTGCGCGCCCGCGCGACCATTCGCCTTTGCGCGACTGTTCGCCTTTGCGCAACCGTTCGCCCTCGCGCGACCATAGTTCGCGGCGAATTCCACAGCCGGTGGTAGCAGCAGGGACGCGTGCTCCTAGACGGCACTCGGGATCACCTCCATCCAAGCACAGGTTGGTAGTGCAGGACGAAGACAGGTCAGTACAGCATTCTTCCCCACCTTCTTTTCAGGCAGGTACCGTCGGGTCCACTCCAAAGGATCGCCCGATCCCTTTCACCTTAGCGAGGATTTCGGACTCTGTGTCCTTGGAGCAGCAGACATGGTTTGGTCCGCTGGCACGGGCGTTAATGAGGGTTATGAAACCAGTACTCGCCGGCCAGGGTAACAAACCAGCGGCTGTCTCTCCTACGCTGAAGAGAAAGAGAGGAGTGGACTTCGTGGTGACTTCCCCCAGGGCGAAGTTGGTTCCCAAGAGGTCGGTCTCGAGGGTCCCCTCTCCTGTACGAGTACTCTCTCCTTCTCCTGCCGTGGAAGGATTTTTGGCGGGGGGGCTTTCCGTTCAAGATATCTCCATCGGACAAGGGGTGACTGCTTACCTCTTCCTCTGGGAGCTTACCAGGTTCTTTCCCTCCTCGGTTACGGCCCGAGGTTTGGTTCAAGGAAGCTACAGGAAGATCAAGGGTACTTTCCTCCTCTCGAGCTCAGACACCTTGGCCTTTCGTCGTTAAGTATCTACTTGCGGACAAGCTCGATGTTGTACCATCTGAACGCGCTGACTGAAGGCTTCCTTCGGGTGTCTCATCTGTGGAGGTCGACGACCTCAGACACCCTTCCATCCTTGAGAAGAGTTTTGTCTGTGCCCAAGGACAGAGACTTAGACAGCTGCTGTGCGGAGTAAATCGACTTCCGGTTTCACTCCTCCAAGGCGCTTTCTTCCAGACTCTGCAGGGCTCCAGCGCCCTTTTCTTTCAACCACGTCGGCCTAAGTTATCGGCTACGACAACTGGGACAAGGTGTCCAATTGCAGTTTCCTCCTGTCAGGAACAGATGGCACGGGAGATTCCCCCGGGGGGGCATAGGCCTAAAAGGAGTTCACGAACTCTAGGATTGCAGGTTTTTTCGCTGGGAGGATGCTTAAGGTTATTCATCCGAATGACAGCTTCCCGATGCCCATTCCCGCACAATCTCTGTGAGTAGCCAAGGATATCGCGCCTGCTGTCTCTGTCAGCGAATTCAGTGTCTCTGAACCTCTATGCCATAGCGTCAGCAGAGTTGCCCGGTTGGGCAGAATGATCCATACCTTAGGCGAAGGTCTTCCTTAGGATCATCGACGGCTTCACCCCCGGTCCCCTCAGTCGATCCTTTCTTGTAAGGAAGGATCTGAGAGGGGATGTCCATAGTCGACCTCTCAGTCCTGATCAAGTTTGTCGAACAAACTTCGGCCAGCGTAGACCAGCAGAATCGATCAGACTGGTAACGAGGCGACAGGACTCCTTTAACCCTGGATCGGAAGGACGGGTACTTTCAGTTTCCATTCCATCCATCTTCCAGGGTGCTCGTCGAATTCAGCCTAGACTGCAAGTATTCCTGCTTATGATGCAGTGTGGCTATCCCGCCGTGGCATAGCAGGTTTGTTTCCCCAGAGAACTCTCCCTGCCTTCCTCTTGGCCGCTCAGGTGCAGGCTTCCGCCTCCTCTGCTGTTTGGAGGGCTGGTCAACTCCGGTAGGCTCGGGTTTCGACCTTCTTCAGCGCCGGGACTAGCTTCCGGAATGTGACCATGAGTGTGGGCTCATGGTATTTTGCTTGGAGCCTTCTCTTCCTCTGCCTCAACATCTGGAGTATCTGGCCATGATTTTGAGTCAACCGCCTTACCACATTGGAAACCCCGCTTCTCGTCCGTCCAGCGAGGTTAAGCAACGTCGGTACTTGGATGGGTGACCACCTGGGGACGCCAGATTCTGTTACCGCATCCTCCGAGCCTTCCTTTCGGTTGACTGTGGCAAGACTGAGGAGAGTCGCAGTACCTGTTCTCAGTCAAGCAGAGCTTTCAGCCCTACCTTAGAACGTTTCCTAGTTCTTCTTTCCTCATTGACCCGTCTATAGTCCGAACGGTCGCCTCAGGATAAGTTCCATGTGGGGCGATCCAAGTCCCGGTGGCTTCAGGCAATGTTTAACCGGACTCCCTGGCCCTATGGGACCAGCGGAACTATTAAACCTGCAATGGGTGTTGACCTATGGAGCCTCTTGATGGTAGTGGATATTCTCGTCCTTTCCCCACATTCTTGATGCGGTTCTCGGACTCGTCAAAGGAAAGGGGGGGGGGGGGGCATGTTCCGGTCCAGGCCTATGGTCAAGACCTGAAGGATACCTCTCCATCATTCAGGCAGGCTTAAGGGCCTTATTCTGGCCCCTCTTCAGATCCTACAGCTCCTGCCAAGTCGCCCCGTTGCGCGTCGACTTCATTCTAACCAGCAGGGGACGCATTTTCACACCTTCACATCTTGTAGTAGAGATACCGGGATGATTGAGATTCTCTCAATTCCACCATCGGCTCTCTCATTCCAGGCAGGGGAATGTCTCTCTCAGACTATCCGAGCAGAGCCTCATAGAGAGAGTGTACCTAGGGGTCTTTGACCTTGGGTAACCAGCAAGTGCTGGTCTGGGGGACCTGATCGCAACACCTTGGAACCTCAAGCTTCCACTAGTCTTACCCCCAGTCTCAGACCCCGAGACTCTGGCAAGATGCATTCCGGTGATGGTGGGACAAATTCGACGCCTGCGTCTTCCCTCCTTTTTGTCTGCGGACAATGGGTCTCAACAAAACCAGGTTGTCTGTCAACCTTTCAATGGGAGAGCTCCACTGGGACTATGCGCAGAACGGTTTCTGGACCCTCTGCTTCCCCTGACGGAACTCCCGGGAGAGCTTCTCCCACGGCGCAGACTACTCAAGCAACCACACTGCGACATCTCTCCCGAACCGGGGCATCGCTTCGGCTTCATGCCTGGAGACACTACGCTTCCTCCTCTAGAAGAGACAACCCGCTACAGTCGCGGTACGGAGGTCGCGTCATCTGCGATAGTCATCCACAGGGGTCTCCCAGGCAAAGTGAAGAGTCTAAGGTGGTGGGTGCCGTGGGAGATATACCTCTTCCCGTGAGGCCTCTTCTCCAGCAATAACGGTCTTATTGCCTTTCGGCGGGAGGAAGCTCCTTTCCGCTCTCGGCAATGAAGCCTGTCGCTCAGCCTTTCCCTGACCTTCAGGCTTAAAGGAATAACTTTTTCCTGCCCGCTGGATCTATCCTCGCTCATGCGAAGCTACGATCGTCCCTGCCCTAGTCGGAGGAAGACCTCCAACTTGGAGCATGGCTCGGACTTTTAGTCCTTTAAGAGATCTTCTCAAGACCCTTTTACGACAGGCCTCGGATTGTATTCCGCCTTGGGTCTTCTGCTCACTCTGGCCACGGCCAGTGTGTAAGCAATCTTCTTGGTCTCTTACTACTCCCCCCTTTCTAAGGAAGAGGGGAAGGCAACATTCAGGCTCGCTCCTGAGTTGTTGGCTAGACTCAGAATCTGAGGGTCCCGACCCTTCGGTCCGATTCATTCAAGATTTCGAGTCTCCATTCTGTGTGTTATGTCCCAAGACCTTCTCTTTCTTGCCAGTAAGGAATCGAGAGGTTAGCGCTGGGAACAGCTGCAGTTTGGCCTCAGTTGCAGCCGATTTGGGAACACATGGGGGGAGAGTCACCAGTATACCTCTTCAGCCCGGACTCGAGTACATTCATCTCGACCTGTCTTCAAACCCTCCCCCGTCACGTCGCCCTACAGCACGATGTTGGATACATCGCAACGTCCTCGCCTTCGAGTAATACTACTCTGTGACGCAGGTGCTACAAGCTGGAGTCTGGAAGCGTCTGATGACCTTCGCAGCCCGCTTCCTGCAGGGCGTGACCCACAGGAGTCTCGATACGTTTTCTATCGCTCTGTGGTGGCTACACAACAGCTGGTCTAACCTCAGGCTCCTTTTTGGACAGGTAGCAGAAGGTTGAGGGCATTGTTATCAGGTTTTAGTCTGCATGAACGAAAGAAGTATGTCTGGCCCTTACTTCTTTCTTCATCATCCCCTCTACGGGGAAGCAGCATCCTGGTCTCTGCATAGCTGACCTCGAACCTCTGCAGGTAAACCATGCTTCCTTGTGTTCCGAGTATTGAGTCAATACTGTCGCGTCCCCCATACCCTGACGAGGTGGTATTGGGAACGTCCTAACCCAGAGTTCCTTCTGGAACTCCAGGTCAACTGCCTAAGACGGGTCACACTTCTTCCTTCACACACAAGCTTACGTAGGCCACATGGTTCCTTGCGGAGCAAGGAACTTGTGAGGTGCAGGGACTCCTTTTCTCGAGTGCGACTCACTCGGATTCTGAGTCCCCGGGTAAAGCCAAAGCCAGTATGGCTGGGGACTTTCCACCCTTCCTAAGGGATAAGTCACCCTTTGTAAATAGCGTGGTTTGTATTTCGGTTACGGAACAAATGACAAATTCGAAGATAATTTGTATATTTCCTAACCATACAAACCTTAGCTATTTACACATATTTGCCCGCCAGCCCTGTCCCCCAAGACAAGTCCTACCTCTAAGTGAAAGTGAGTATTCACGTGTGTGTGAGGGGGAGGAGGGGTAGCTAGCTACCACTCCCCTACCCCCCCCGCTAACTAGCGCGGGGGTAATACACCCTCGTTAAATTCTAATGGCTCGCCATTTCAGCTACGCTAAAAGTAATAACCCTTTGTAAATAGCTAAGGTTTGTATGGTTAGGAAAAATACAAATTATCTTCGAATTTGTCATGTTTCTTCGCCGCTACCGTTGCCCAGTGAACGGTCCGACAGGGCTTCTGTCTCTCCTTCCCCTACCCAGAGTAGGGGACGAGGTAAGTCCATCGTGGGGAAAGAACCGAGCGTTCTTCCCCAGGAGTCTGGTGAATATGAAGTGGGGGTTGCGGGTCCTTCTCGGGCTAGCGAGGAGCCCGGTAGTGCTGTGTCAGGGAGCTCTGGAGACTCGGCCCTTGTGCTTGGGGGGCACGTTTCCTCCGATGATCCCTTGTGGGGTAGCAATGTTATTTCTGTGTCTTCGCCCCCTTCGTGGGCCTGTGTTTCAGGTTCTTCGGCAGGCGGGGATAACCAGGGTAAGTTAGGTTCCGCAGGGAGTGATACCTTCGGTTGGAAGCTGCCTAAGACACCAGGTAGGTCCCCTATGCAGATGGAAGAGGGCCTGGATTCCTGGTTCCCTAGTGTTGGGCGCCAACCCACGTTTCCAACCCCTCTCACGGAGGTCCCTGAAGCCTTCCTGCAACCCTCTACCTCGGGTACACAACGAGCCGCGAAGTCCCCCACGGTCCCCGCTCCCGACCGCCATACGGTAGGTACAGTGACGTCAGGCTCTTCGGAGGAGTCTTTCTCGTCGGGTGAAGAAGCCAGAAGAAGACATCGGCGTCGGAGAGAGCGGTCCAGGAGCAGGCGTTCCCGCTCAAGGTCACGTTCCAGGTACAGCAGGAGGCGCTCCCGTTCTCCACGAAGGAAACATAGGAGGAGTAGGTCACCCGATGGCGATTGGGTTTTCGTACCCCGTGAGTCGGAGCTTCAGTGTTCCCCGGACCGGCGGTCCAGGGAGTTCTCGCCAAGGAGACCTCCCTCCAAGCATAGTTATGACCGTCGCAGGGAGAAAAGCGAGAAGGACTCGGCAGGAAGGCGTAAGACCGCGAAGCCGCCGGTTCACCCCCCCAGCGGGGGGAACAGCGCTTCCTTACGGGCAGCCTGGCCGAACCAGCCCAGCTGGTGCGGCCCTCGGACTTTAAGGAACGGTTCCCGCTGTCGGTTCAGCCCATGGGAACTGCGTCCTCGTCCTCCAGGGAACTGGATCGGACGCTAGTCCTCGCCGGTTCGGCGATGCCTGTCCTAACCCCCGCCCCTGGTGCGGAGACCTCCGCCGGGGAGGACCAGTACCTCTGCAGGGGAGTTCCTGTTGTACCAGGACCAAGGCGCCCGGTGGGGGTGCCCGGTGACCCGGCTCCCCGGGCTCAAGCCGAAGCTTCGGTCGACGGTAGAGAGGACTCCCCGACGGAGGACTCGGCCTATAGAAGAGTGATTGGCCTAATCAGGAGGCATCACAAGATTGAGGAACCGGCAGCTACCGACGAAGACTTTGGAGGTCCAGCCTTATCCGACTGATGCAGGCCCCTGCCCAGCCAAAAACCTCCCTGGCCCTTCCTGTAGCCCGGGATCTCGTCCTGGGACAGGAGCACGTGGATAGAGTGGTGGCAGGTAATGCCGAAGCCCCCAAGACTCAGAGCTCTTTTAAGTTACTCCAGGGGCTCAAAACGCAGAGCAAGGTCTATGTACCAGAAGGACGACGGCCGGGAGCCTGCAAAGTAGAACCTTCTCTCGACATTCTGGGACAGGGCGTCTCGGAAGACAGAGCCTCTTCAGCCCCAATCTGTTTTTCTCTATCAGAGGCTGCAATGATGGAGGAAATGTCTAGGGACCTGGTACACGTCTCCTCTTGGCTAGACTGGTGGGCTTCCACCTTAGTAGGGGTGCAAGCTACCTTTGACCCCACAGACCCGGAACAGCAAAGCCTCCTGAGGGAACTTATCACCTCCGGTGGCAAGACGCTTAAGTTCCTGACTTACCAGTCCCTCGCCCTGACCGCGAATTGGGTGCTTCGCAAGAGAGACACCGTCCTGGCAAAGGTGTCCCGAAAGGTCCCAGACAGAGAAGCGAGGGCCATGAGGAGCCTTCCTTTGTGGGGTGACTCCTTGTTCCCCTTAAAGGACTTAGAAACTATCATGGAGAAAGTGTCCAAATGGAAAGACTTAAACACGCCCAGGCCTACGCCAGTAAGGAGACCGCCCTACAAGAGGTCAGTCTCAGACAGTGCCGCGACGTCTCAGGCCTCGCCTAGCATGGCGAAGCGAGAAGCTCCTTCTTCCTCCTGGGCTTCAGCGCCTCAGCCCCCCCGTAGAGGAGCCCCAGCAGCTGCAGCCTCCTTTAGAACAGGTTATTCTTCCTCCAGGAGAGGCCGTTCAGGCCGCTCCTCCAGGAGGAGATAGAGTGAGAGGCCCCCTATCCCTGCCCAAGCCTCAGGTTGGGGGATGCCTCAGACTATATTGGCAAGCATGGAAAGCTCACGGAGCAGAGCCCTGGACAGTGTCCGTACTGAAGGAGGGCTACAGGCTTCCGTTCTTAGCGGAACCCCCCCCTCTAATTCCGGCCAGCCGGTCGGAGTGGCTGGTTCCCAAGGATCCGTTGAAGAGAGCCACCCTTCAAGAGGAGGTGTCCTCCATGTTGGAGAAGGGCGCCATGGAGGAGATCCTACACCCAGGTCCAGGTTTCTACAGTCGTCTGTTCCTGGTGGAAAAAGCGACAGGGGGGTGGAGGCCGGTTATAGATCTGTCGGCCCTCAACAAATTCATAAGGATGACAGACTTCAAAATGGACACCCCGAAGTCAGTCGTGCTGTCCTTGAGAGAGAAAGATTACATGATGACCATAGACCTCAAGGACGCTTACTTCCAAATTCCGGTCCACCCCTCGAGTCGAAAGTTTCTCCGGGTGAAATGGGGTACCCAGATCCTGCAATTCAAGACCCTTTGCTTCGGACTGTCAACAGCGCCCCAGGTATTCACGAGAGTCTTCACGACAGTCTCAGTGTGGGCTCACGAACGAGGCATTCGCCTCATCCGGTACCTGGACGACTGGTTGCTTCTTTCCTACTCGAAGGACGTCTTGGAAGAGCAAGGGATGAAACTTCTCCAGTTTTGCAAGGATCTGGGTATCGTGATCAACCCGGAAAAATCGAACCTATCCCCCTCCACCAGAATGACCTATTTGGGGATGACACTAGATACCCTTCTGGGAAAAGCATTTCCTTCAGAAGACAGAATAAGCAATCTGAGGGAGATCCTTCGTCCGTTCCTGTCGGGGCAGCCCAGGAGAGCGAAGGACTGGCAAAGACTAATAGGGCATCTGGTGTCGTTGGAGAAACTGGTTCCCCAGGGGAGAATCAGGCTCAGAGCCGTCCAATGGAATCTGAAGAACCTCTGGTGCCAACTGGACTCGCAACAAGAACTAATCCCAGTCTTACCAAACACAATGCCCTCCCTGGAATGATGGCATTGCCGATCGAACTCGCTCAAGGGGATGCCCTTCGCGAACGACCCTCCCGAGTTACTTCTGTTCACAGACGCCTCCAACCACGGATGGGGAGCCCATCTCCTCGACGAGACAGCGACAGGAACCTGGATGGACGGGGAAAAGAACCTACACATCAATGTCCTAGAGTTGAAGGCAGTCCAGTAAGCTTGCCTACACTTCGTAGATCTACTAAGGGGAAACACTGTGGCGTTGATGTGCGACAACGCCACAGTGGTAGCGTACATAAAGAAACAAGGAGGTTTGAAGTCAAGGGAATTGTGCGATCTCGCCCTAGAGATTCTAGATTGGGCAGAAACGAACCAAGTTGTGTTGTTAGCAAGGTTCATCCCCGGGAAAAAGAACGTGCTGGCCGACGGTCTCAGCAGGATTGGCCAAATAGTAGGGACAGAATGGTCCCTCCTTCCAGAAGTAGCCAAGCTCATCATCCAACGTTGGGGTTCCCCGGTGTTGGACCTCTTTGCAACCAAACTGAACGCGCAACTTCCCGTGTATTGTTCTCCTGTCCCAGACCCGAAGGCAGCCTTGGAGGATGCCTTTCAGCACAGGTGGGACAACCTAGACGTGTACGCTTTTCCCCCCTTCACGTTGATAAGGCAGGTACTCAACAGAGTAAGGACTGCCCAGAACTTAAGGATGACTTTGGTAGCGCCCTGGTGGCCGGAGAGAGAGTGGTTCGCAGACCTAAAAGACCTGGCGAGTCAACCTCCGTGGCCACTCCCCAACAGGGCAGACCTTCTACAACAACCTCATTTTCTCAGATTTCACGACAACCCACAGTCTCTGCGTCTTCACGCCTGGAGACTATCGAGCGACTCCTGAAGAAGGAGGGGTATTCATCAGCTACTGCTAAGAGGATGTCACTATACCTGAGAAGGTCGTCGGCAGCGGTCTACCAAGCTAAGTGGGCCTCCTTCACGAAGTGGTGCGCTTCGAAGCACATTAAACCCCTCAAAGCCTCGGTCCTAGACATAGCGGATTTTCTGGTATATCTCAGGGACAAAATAGGAATGTCTATCCCAGCCATAAAAGGAGTACGAGCCGCCTTGGGTCAAGTCTTCCTCCTGAAGAGCATCGATCTGGGTTCCTCTAGGCACTTCTCGATGCTTGTAAGAAGCTTCGAGCAGTCCTGCCCCCCACAGGCAGTTAGGGTGCCTCATCGGGACTTAGCGAGGGTCCTGAAGATGTTAAGTGGCCCCCCTTCGAACCAATGAAAGATATCGTAGACAGGGATCTCACTCTCAAGACAGTCTTTTTGCTGGCCTTGGCTTCCGCTAAAAGAGTAGGGGAGATCCATGGGCTGTCTTATGACGTCTCTCATTCGAGGGGGTGGAAGGAAATATCTTTCAAGTTCGTTCCCTCTTTTGTGGCAAAGACCCAGAATCCAGCCGTCTGGGACCCTAAATTCGAAGGTTTCGCTCTGCCAGCCATACCTAGGACGGGGAAGGCTGGGGATTTGAAATTATGCCCGGTCCGTGCCGTTAGAAAATACCTTGAAAGGACAGCTCATCTCCGGCCAGGCATCAAGAGCCTTTTCGTCTCCACGGGCGTTACTAAGAAACAGGTATCCAAGAACACCATTTCCTTCTGGTTGAGACAGGTTATTGCCAGGGCCTACAGGGAAGAAGCTCTGGCCTTGCCAGGCGTCCCCAAACCCCATGACATCAGGGGTCTGAGTACGTCCTTAGCCTTTGAGAAAAACATGGCAGTGGGTCAGATTCTTCGAGCAGGTACCTGGTCTAACCAGTCAACCTTCACTGCCCATTACCTCAAGGACTACTCGAGGAAGTCCTTAGACGGGTTCTCCATTGGAACAGTCATCTCCGCTCTCCAAGTGGTTTAACGGTAAAAGCCCCAGGATCAATCGTGGATAGCAAACCGGGAGACACAAGTTTGTTTCCTTTCACCCTATTCCCCGTTTTTCCCTATCCTTATCGGAGAGAACCCTCTTGTAACCATTGGATAACACGTTTCTCCTCAACTACGTTACTGGATTCAACATCAGAAGAAGTTTTTCAAAGGGTGAGTACTTAGACACTAACGTGAGCTCTTTGTGTAGTTACCCTATCGTCCGTTTTCCTAGTATTTTTCGTTTATACCTAGGCCTCTTGGCTTCCGCTTACTGGGTCTGAAAGTCAGAAAGGCACTCCCGCCTCCTAAAGTGTAAGTCTCCTAAGAAAGTAGTTCGAGGTAAGTATTCGTGTTGGAACAAATAAAAAATTTTAAGTAATTTTTATTTTTCCTAACATACTTACTGAGAACTACTTTCGGGTAATGGCCCTCCCTTCCTTCCCCGAGTGCCTCTCTGCCCTTGCGAGGATGGTGCAATATCCGAAGAACTTACTGACGGTCACGACCCAGGCGGACCTCGACCTAGCGCAAAAGCTACCCTCGGGGCACGTTCTCTTACGCCCGAGATAGCCCTCCATATAAAACGGGTTTTAGGGTATCCTACACAAAACTCTGGTCGGTAGAGAGGAGATTACAGGTAACTCCTAAGAAAGTAGTTCTCGGTAAGTATGTTAGGAAAAATAAAAATTACTTACAATTTTTTATTTTTCTATGTGCGTTAGCCATGTTAAATAGTATTTTGACGTTCTTTTGATTATGTAATTTATCACTTACTTCTGTTAGTTTTTTCTCTGTAATAGGTAGCTGCGTTTACATTTTAACATTTATCTCATTACTGTTATGTTATGGCAAGCAGAACGTGATTCACTATTTGCATTGACCACCATTGGCCAAAAAGAACTAAAATTAGTCCCTTATTAGTTAATTGTTATTTCATTGTTTCTTAATGACACTTTTTGTTTTCATTTCAGGCATAGCCAGGAAGCCATGCATTGGATATATTGTTAGATTCATGAGGTACCCCAAAGGAGAGCACGCCAATACCATCTCATTATGGCCGGTCTGGACGATTATCAATTCTTCTCCAACCTGCGGGACCGAGACACGCCATTTTGGCAGAAGTCCTTTGAGGAAAAAGAACGACCTATAGATACGGGTGATTTTTATCGCAGACCCACAGAGTTTCCCCAGACCCTTATCAATCCAGCCGTACCCCAGAAGCAAACGATGTCGAAGCCTTTTGACCCGGATAATGCAAAACCCGCAGGTAACGTGCTTGCAATTCTCTGTTCTTGGGAAAAATTATATTTTGATGGGTTACTACATTTTGAAAATATATTTCTTTCATAAGAATCTGGAACTTATTGAGTGTAAGGATGATGGGTGAAACTTTTAAGAAATTAGAATTATATTTTTATTATGTTTTTCTTTATTACTGCATTAAACTGCTTATTATAACAGTCGGCTTGAAAAGCTGTCATTTAATTTTGGTCTTTCCAATATGTGGACCTTACCAGTTCTATAGTTTAGTTTATTAGCAGTTTATGTACAGTAATCCTTTTTTATCTTTGATTTCTAATTTAAGAAAAATAGGAAAAAATCTTCATATCATATCAGGTTTTGTGTGTTAACTTCTGGTCTGATAAGGTCATAACTAGTTTTAAAAAGTTCCATATACTTGCTACTAGGTGGCGTTGAATAAGTACAGGTAGTAGGTAGTAGGTTGGCTAGGGCACCAGCAACCCGTTGAGATACTACTGCCAGAGACTTATGGGGTCTTTTGACTGGCCAGACAGTACTACATTGACTCCTTCTCTCTGTTTACGGTTCATTTTCCCTTTGCCTACACACACACTGAATAGTCTGGCCTATTCTTTACACATTCTCCTCTGTCCTCATACACCTGACAACACTGAGATTACCAAACAATTCTTCTTACATCACTGTAAGTGTTCAGTGGCCACTTTTCTCTTTGTAAGGGTAGAAGAGACTAGCTATGGTAAGTAGCTCTTCTAGGAGAAGGACACTCCAAAATCCAACCATTGATCTCTAATCTTAGGTAGTGCCATAGCCTCTGTACCATGGTCTTCCACTGTCTTTTGGGTTAGAGTTCTCTTGCTTGAGGGTACACTTGGGCACACTGTTCTATCTTGTTTCTCTTCCTCTTGTTTTGTTAAAGTTTTTATGGTTTATTTGGGAAATATTTATTCTATTCTTGTTGCTTTTCTTGGATTATTTTATTTTTCTTTGTTTCCTTTCCTCACTGAGCTATTTTTTCTGTTGGAGCCCCTATGCTTATAGCATCCTGCTTTTCCAACTATGGTTGTAGCTTAGCAAGTAGTAATGATAATAAAAGAATGCATACAGAGCCCTCTTAAATTGATTTGATACGTTCATCATCTGTATTTTTCTATTTGTTTATCGGTGATTTCATTTTCACTTTTGAAAGGTTGAAGTCAACAGAGAAGCTGCTGTTATTCATAATAATGAAGGTTATACTTCTGCTTTTATCATTTAGAAGGAAAATGAAAATGGTTGTCTATTCCAGTTTTAATTTAAGAACTACATTTCGATTTATATCCAAAGTAGGTTTTGTAGAGGGGTAGTTAACCCCTTTTTAACTTTGAAAGAGCTTTTGGTAGGTTTGTGTTTGCAGTTTGATAACCATTCATCATAGTACAGTGGGAACGTGTTTGCCTAGCTTTCGCATGGCAGCAGATCGATCCCCGCCCGGGACCGTGAGTTTAAGCTGGTTACTGGGGAGCCCACTGCTGGCTGACATTCTGGTGAGCATCTATTTTGATGGAACTGGAACTGGAACCAGACACCTTTAACCTCTTACATAATAGATTTTTGCTCTTTTGGGACAGTAACCTGGAAAAATCCCCTCTGGCGAGAGAGACAGATCATCTAAGTTTCTCTAATAGAATCATATGCAAGGATTTTCACGCTACACCATACTCATATAATATACTGTATACTGTAGATTTAATATCAAGGACTTTTTTCTAAATGCAGATTTCAAGGATGCTTGTTTTATTGGTGATTAACATTTTATGCGCGTTGCAGAGTGGAGTCATTTCAGCCATCGGCTGTGTTGCTCTTTGTACTGTATTTTATTTTTCACATTTCCCAAGATCTGTTCTCACCATTATCCTATTCCAATAAGTAATTGGCTTAGTCAGGAAGATCCATGAGATAACTCAGGATTAGAAAAGCACATCCAATTTCCTCCATACTTTCTGTTGTCCTCGGCAAAAGACAAGTGCTACTTTTGACTAATACTGTTACCCAACACAATCTTGAAGATTCCTCCAGATTTATTAAGAGATCCCCCCCTTAAGAACCTGTTACCTATGACATTTCAAAACATGACCCCACTGTCCTTGAAAGGGATAATTTCAATGCAAGTTCTCCCTCCATTCATGTTTAAATCCTTTCAGTTTTATGCAAAGGTCGATATGTGGTAACGTTCCTGACTGGCGAATGCCAGACTGGGGGTGTTGGAGTCCTGCTCAAACTCGTTAGTTTCTTTGGTTGCGCAACCTTACCATCCTTGTAAGCTAAGGATGGGGGTGTTTGGGAAAGCCCATATATCTATCTGCTAAGTCATCACCAGCCATTGCCTGGCCCTCTTTGGTCCTAGCTTGGGTGGTGAGGGGGCTTGGACGCTGATCATATGTATATACGGTCAGTCTCTTGGGCAATGTCACTGTCCCTTGCCTCTGCTATTCATGAGTAGCCTTTAAACCTATGCCCAAGGGAAATTTTGGTAAATATGATATTTTAATTATAAAATAAATTTTTGAATATACTTACCCGGTGAATATATAATAGCTGCAACTCTGCGGCTCGACAGAAAACACACTCAAAAAACTCGCGAGCGATCGCTATGAAGGTTGCGGGTGTGCCCACCAGCGCCAACTGTCGGCCAGATACCACTCTTGCATGTAAACAAACCCTTCAATTCTTCTCGTCCCGCTGCGTCTCTATTGGGGAGGAAGGGAGGGTCATTTAATTTATATATTCACCGGGTAAGTATATTCAAAAATTTATTTTATAATTAAAATATAATTTTTAATTATTTAACTTAGCCGGTGAATATATAATAGCTGATTCACACCCAAGGCGGTGGGTAGAGACCAGAGTTAATTAAGTTTACAGCGTATAAGCTAAGAGTTTTTTTATTTTGACAGTTATCAATATAACAAAACCAAAATATATAGGTACCTGGTAAGGAAGTTGACTTAGACGATTACTCTGCCTTGTAAGTCTGTCTTCCTCACGGAGCCCAGTGATCCTCTTAGGATGCTGAAAGACTCCCAGGAGCTGAAGTATCAAGGGTTGCAACCCATACAACAGGACCTCATCAAACCCCTAATCTGGGCGCTCTCAAGAAATGACTTTGACCACCTGCCAAATCAACCAGGATGCGAAAGGCTTCTTAGCCTTCCGAACAACCCATAAAACAATATTAAAAACATTTCAAGAGACAGATTAAAAGGATATTGGAATTAGGGAAGTGTAGTGGTAGAACCCTCACCCACTACTGCACTCGCTGCAACGAATGGACCCAGTGTGTAGCAGTCCTCGTAAAGAGTCTGGACATCTTTTAAGTAAAATGACACGAACACTGATTTGCTTCTCCAAAAAGTCGCGTCCATAATACTTTGCAGAAATTTATTTTGCTTGAAGGCCACGGAGGTTGCTATATCTCTAACTTCGTGTGTCTTAACCTTAAGCAAACATCGGTCTTTCTCATTCAAGTGAGAATGAGCTTCTCGTATTAAAAAAATCTGATAAAATATGACAAAGCATTCTTTGACATAGGCAATGATGGTTTCTTAACTGAGCACCATAATGCCTCAGATTTCCCTCGTAATGACTTAGTACGAGCTAAATCGAACTTAAGAGCTCTAACAGGACATAATACTCTTTCCAGTTCGTTGCCTACGATCTCTGATAAGCAAGGAATATCAAAAGATTTAGGCCAAGGACGAGAAGGCAGTTCATTTTTGGCCAGGAAACCAAGTTGAAGTGAACAAGTGGTTTTTTTCTGTAGAAAAGCCGATGTTCTTACTGAAGGCATGAAGTTCACTGACCCTTTTAGCCGAAGCCAAGCACACTAGGAAAAGTGTCTTGAGGGTGAGATCCTTCAGGGAGGCTGAATGTAATGGCTCAAACCTGTCTGACATGAGGAACCTTAGGACCACGTCTAAGTTCCATCCAGGAGTTGCCAAACGGCGTTCCTTAGAGGTCTCGAAAGACTTAAGGAGATCTTGGAGATCTTTATTGTTGGAAAGATCTAAGCCTCTATGTCGAAAGACCGAAGCCAACATGCTCCTGTAGCCCTTAATCGTGGGAGCTGAAAGGGAGTGAACCTTTCTCAGATGTAAAAGAAAATCTGCGAATTGGGCTACAGAGGTACTGGACGAGGACACAGATGCTGACTTGCACCAGTCTCGAAAGACTTCCCACTTTGACTGGTATACTCTAATGGTAGAAGCTCTCCTAGCTCTTGCAATCGCACTGGCTGCCTCCTTCGAAAAGCCTCTAGCTCTTGAGAGTCTTTCGATAGTCTGAAGGAAGTCAGACGAAGAGCGGGGAGGCTTTGATGGACATTCTTTACGTGGGGCTGACGTAACAGATCTACCGTTAGAGGAAGACTTCTTGGAAAGTCTACCAGCCATTGAAGTACCTCGGTGCACCACTCTCTCGCGGGCCAGAGGGTAGCAACCAACGTCAACCTTGTCCCTTCGTGAGAGGCGAACTTCTGCAGTACCTTGTTGACTATCTTGAATGGTGGGAATGCATATAAGTCCAGAAAAGACCAATCCAGTAGAAACGCGTCTATGTAGATTGCTTCTGTATCTAGGACTGGAGAGCAATAGATTGGTAACCTTTTGGTCAACGAGGAGGCAAAGAGGTCTATGGTGGGTTGACCCCAAGTAGCCCAAAGACTCTTGTCCACGTCCTTGTGGAGGGTCCATTCCGTGGGTATCACCTGACCCCTCCGACTGAGACAGTCTGCCAAGACGTTCAAGTCCCCCTGGATGAATCTCGTCAACAGGGAGATGCCTCGAATTCTTGACCATAAGAGAAGGTCCCTTGCGATCTCGAGCAGCGTGAAGGAGTGTGTGCCTCCTTGCTTGGAGATGTACGCCAAAGTTGTGGTGTTGTCTGAGTTGCCTCTACCACTAAGTTTCGAAGAAGCTTTCTAATATCATCAAGGCCAAGTGGACTGCTAATAGCTCCTTGCCGTTGATGTGCATGCTCTTCTGACTTGAGGTCCACAGACCCGAGCATTCCCGACCGTCCAGGGTCGCACCCCAACCCAAATCCGACGCATCTGAGGACAACACGTGGTTTGGGTTCTTGACTGCTAGGGATAGTCCCTCTCTCAGACTGATATTGCTGTCCCACCATTTCAGGCATGCCTTTACTGGTTCGGAGACTGGGAATGATACCGTCTCTAATGTCTTGTCCTAGTTCCAGTGAGAGGCTAGATGGAACCGGAGAGGCAGAAGGTGTAGTCTCCCTAGTGAGACAAACTGCTCCAGGGATGAGAGAGTCCCTACGAGACTGTTCCAACTCCTGACTGAATAAACGTTTCGTTTCAGCATTAGTTGGACTTCGAGCAGGGCTTGACTGCGAATCTCCATCCCCAAATATAGAATAATCTGGGATGGGATCAGTTGGGACTTTTAGGTTGACCAAAAGTCCCAACTCCCTGGCCAGACTCAACGTCCAATGTAGATCCTGCAGACAGCGAAGACTGGACGATGCTCTGAGAAGCCAGTCGTCCAAGTACAGGGAGGCTCGGATCCCCGATAGATGGAGGGATTTTGCCACATTCCTCATGAGCCTCGTAAACACGAGAGGCGCAGGACTGAGGCCAAAGCACAGGGCTCGAAACTGGTACCCCACATTCCTGTAAACAAACCTCAGAAACGGTTGGGAATCCGGGTGTATAGGAATGTGGAAGTATGCCTCCTGAAGGTCGAGAGAGACCATCCAGTCACCTTCCATAAATGCTGTCAAGACAGCCTGGTAGACTTCATCGTGAAGTTTGTCTTGACAATGAACACATTGAGCGCACTTGCCTCTTACGTACTCCTGCAGTGAACATGGCTGCCAAATCATTGGAGCCATCCCTGAGGGACTTGTTCCTGCAGAGAACGTGGCTGTCAGATCATTGGAGCCATCCCTGAAAGCCTTGTTTATGCATGACATAATTGTACAGCAAAACTTCAAAGGCTCGAAAATAGCTGTGAAGTCGACCTGTAAAATCTTGGAGCGTCTCATGGCCAGGCGCCAGGGAGAGTCTATGAGGTTTGAGAAGTCTATCTGGGCAGAGGCAGGAACTCCCAAGCCGAGAACTTCTCTCGTGTCATATCAGACTCTCGCTCTATAAGCCAGTTTAAAAGAAGGGAAAGCAAAGGCTGTCTCACCCAAACTCCTCCTGGTGATAAACCAGTCGCCTAGCAAACGTAAAGCTCTCTTAGAAGAGCGAGAGAGCACTAGCTTATAAAACAACGGCTTCGAAGTAGCTAGGCCTAGTGTAAGCTCTGACGTTTAGGCGAACGAGGAGCAGCAGTTACAAAAAGATCCGTACAAAGATCCTTAAAAATCAGCATGATTTATTTAAAGTCCATAGAGGGCTAAGCAGCTTTAGGCTCCTCTCCGTCTGACAGAGTCCTCAAGGGAATATCAGTAGGAGGGGGAACAGCAACTTCCTCATCTGAAGGAACCTTGTCCGACAATAGCCGAGTCTCAAGCAAGGGAGAGACCTATCGTGGTGGCAATGCTTTACAAGCAGAGTCCACACGCACTGGTGCATTAGTAGCGGACCAGGACGCAACGTCATGTAACTGCTTGACAGTCTGTGAACTGTCAACAACAACAGGTGCGTGAGGACGCACAGCGTCCACTCGAGACTGCTTTGACCGCCTAGACTGAGCAGTCAAAACAACTCTAGAATGCGGAGGTTGACGCTCAGCGTCAAAACAAGTCAACTCCGATTGTTGGCGAACGTCCTGAACGTCAATAGGAGCATCAGCAAGTGGCCTAACGTCCAAATGTGGCTGAAAATCCACATGAGACCGCATCGAGTGTGGTTCTAAACAACCTGACTGACGTGACTTGGCTACGCCAACGTCAACAGGACGCACAAAGGAACATTAAGGTGGCTGAAGGCCAGGATCTCGATGAGATAAACGGCTAGGCTCAACGGACTTATCGGCAGAATAGTCTTCCATAAGGGAGGCAAGCTTATTCTGCATGTCTTGCCGTACAACCCATTTAGGATCAACGGGAATGGTTGCGGTAAGAGACGAGGGTAACGTCTGTGACCGCAAAACCTTGCCTACAAAAAGACTCTCGGAGTCTGTGTTACGCTTTTGTTAGGCGGCGAGCAGTCTTCCGATGACTGCATAGGGTCAGAGCTGTCCTAATAGTTAAAACCAGGACGCTGGACCTGTCCTGAAAGGACTGACTTTCGCTTAAGGGCCTCGAAACCTTGTTTCAGGTTTCTTATGCGAAAAGCCTTCGGATGACGAGGAGAAAAACGTCTCTCTCGCCTTATGGTAGGGGAGATCTTGGTAAGATACACCTGATACCATAGAGGGAACGTCTGTTCGCTGATCAAGGCCTCTCGAACCCATAAGTCGTACGACATTACTTCTCCCCTGGGCTTGGGAGCTTGCAAGAGGTCCCGGACTAGGCGAACGACAGGCACGAACAGACGAACCCTCGGTCGCAACACTGATAACACTTTGCGCAATATCACTTTATCACTACGATTTTGTTTTGCACTTATTTCACTGAAATCGAATTTTTTAACAATTCACATTAGGTATGAATAAAACTGATTTCTACCTGAAGCACGCAATTCTACCCTCATCAAAAGGTTGTAATTGCGAAATCAGTCGTATAATGTAAGCACATTAATACCAGCAAAAAACAGTAAACATATTTTAAGATAAAAAAATCAGTGGCTGGGGAAGAGACTAAACACTAGTTCATTCAAAACTACGTTTTCAATCTCTCACCGTACAGTGCCTTGGGACGAGAATAAAAACTAAAAACGTTTTATCCTTTCTCCCCGTACAGAGACTAGGGACGAGAGTAACTCGAGAACATCGTTACTCGCTTGGGACGAGATAAAGATCGGAATTTTCTCTCTCTCTCTCTCTCTCTCTCTCTCTCTCTCTCTCTCTCTCTCTCTCTCTCTCTCTCTCTCTCTCTCTCTCTCTCTCTCTCTCTCTCTCTCTCTTGATTTCGCACCGAAGAGAAGAGCCCACTTACCTTTCGTCAATAAACAGGTTATTTGACCAAAGGAAAAAACTGAAAGGTTTTTCAATTAAAAGTTCCTTTAAAATAGTCTTTAAAACATTTAAGCTTTGAAAGAAAAAAGAACAAAACGTCAGAATCGATTTACTCTTTCTGCAAAGTGAAACCGTGATACTCTCTCTCTCTATCATAACGATAGAGCGCAAACTGCGTAGCATAAATAAACTAAACGTTAGTTCATCTTTGAAACAGTACGAAGACTATTCAAAGAAAAAAAAAAAAACTATCATAAAATATTTACTAAAAATATTTCATTTAATTCATTAGCTCTGTGAAAGTTATTTACGATTGAAAAGGGCTCAACGTTGTTTAACTTCGGTTTCCAAGTTAGGACCGCCTACTCTCAGGAAAGGTCGCATGTAAACAAATCATTAAAATTTATTTTGATGTTTATTATAAATGGAAAGCTAATCGAAGAGGCCTAATAAAGGCGGTTGAGATATAAAATATATAGAGGAAAATCTATAATTAATTTATAACGTGATAAGATAATTGCTAAAAGCCTAAAACACACTTCCTTCTAAGGGAAGGGTCGGCCATTTAAAAGTCAAAGAAAGTCCATACTCTCTCTCTTGTCATCAAAAATTAAATCTATCCAAAAACGAGTTCAAGATTTAAGATGAAGATAAAACACCTGCACTGCGAAAGCTCAAACCAAAATGAAGTACTTCACCAAATATGTTGAGAAAACTCCAGGTTCTACAGCGAGTATTGATACGTCTTGTCGTCAACGTCGACAGAGAAGAATTGAAGGGTTTGTTTACATGCAAGAGTGGTATCTGGCCGACAGTTGGCGCTGGTGGGCACACCCGCAACCTTCATAGCAAT
Organism: Palaemon carinicauda; assembly: GCF_036898095.1. Classification (NCBI taxonomy): domain Eukaryota; kingdom Metazoa; phylum Arthropoda; class Malacostraca; order Decapoda; family Palaemonidae; genus Palaemon; species Palaemon carinicauda. The sequence continues at coordinate 154,550,829 of NC_090734.1, forward strand.
CGCTCGCGAGTTTTTTGAGTGTGTTTTCTGTCGAGCCGCAGAGTTGCAGCTATTATATATTCACCGGCTAAGTTAAATATTTAAAATGGAATATTACAGGAATAAGAAACTCGTAATGGGAAAGAAACGATTGAACTCATAAGTCTGAGGGTTGTTAATTATCACAGATTGAATATTAGATGTTTTAGTTCTGCTAAGGGAAAGCATATACAGTACTGTACAGTGTATAGAAAAGAAGCAAAGGTGTAACTATTGATTTAATGAAAGCCTTTGATAGGACAGATTTGGTAACTGAGAAAGGAAAACACCCCAGATATGATGGTATTATTTGAAACTTGGGTAGCCTCATTAAAATGACTAGTTTGTGTAAGAAAGAACATAGTTTCATAGCAGCATTCTGTTCCCAATCTTTCTTGTTGCTACAGCCTAGATATCTCCTTTGGTTTTCTTCAGTAGATTTTGCTCTACCACTCGTGGATGATTGATCTTCTATGCATAATTTACTTCGCTTAATTGTAAATTTTAGTTTTATGAATAGAACTTACCTGGCAGTTATATATACATAGCTAATTATCTCTATTTCGGCAGAATTTTTCTAAACTAGGCAACCGCCTTGTGGTGGTTGGGTGGTAACACCCGTTAAAGGGTGGTAGGAGGAATCATTTCCGTTTTCTGTTCTTCAGTTCATCTCTGCCGGCCGGATCGACAAAACGTTGGTCCGTCATTAAGAGTTTTTCTTCGCTTTCCCTGCTCGGTGTACCAGTCTGCTTTTTTGGTGAAGTACTCTGATTTGGGGTTTTGGCGATCGTGTATTTTGTTTTCTCTTAGCTTTTTTGCTGTTTTTCATTATGAGTGAAAAGAGTCATTACCGTATCTGTGCGAATGAGGAATGTAAGGTGAGACTACCGAAAATGGCGGTAGACCCTCACACCGTTTGTTCTAATTGTAGGGGTTTTGTTTGTGCCCTTGATAATAGGTGCGGGGAATGTAAGGTTTTGGATGAGAAAGATTGGTTAATTATGAAGCGCTATGTGCGTAAGCTAGAGCTCGATAGAGTTAGGAGAGCTTCTAGGTCTAAGTCTAAGTCTGTTAGTGGTAAGGCAGACGAACTTAGCGTAGATATATCTATTGAACCTATAATTGATTCCTCTTTGGAAGTTGATCCTTCCCTTGAGGTAGTAACTCCTGCACCTCCTACAGGTTCCGTATGTACGGATGACCCTCGGTAAGCTAGCCTGGCGGCCGAGTTGAAGGCCATTAAAGAACAACTGGAGGCCTTTAAAGGTAAGGAAAGTGAAAGTGCTTGTGTTAGTGCAGTGGAGGTGGCGACTGACCGAATCTGTCATACCCCTAGGCCTAGACCTCTACCAAGCTCCCAGGACCAAGGGAGGAGGTACGTCAATGACCGAAAGGGGGTGAGAGGTACGTACCCTCGGTCAGCCGTCGCCTCAGACAGTCCTGTTGTCGATTCCCAGGCTGCTCTTGACCGTCACGGGAAAGATGTGTCGGATGTGTTGTTTTCTTCTCCGAATTCGTCCAGACGTAAATGGAAGTTTGAAGCTTCATGACCTACTAAGAGGAGATGGAACCGCGACGAACGGTCTCGTTCTTACTTTCCTGGTTCTAGCAGTTATGAACCTTGTCCGTCGGAGGATGATTTCGACTCCGTGCCTGTGAAAAGGGCGAAGCCTACTGCCGAAGATCCTTCCCCTTCTACGAGTGTTATTCGTCAGCCCCCCCCCCCCCCCCCCTTCGGGGCCGCAAGACCCAGCTGATGTTGCTAAATCCTTTATGTCTGTCATGCAGGAACAACTTTTGACTTTAGTGCAAGCCTTTAGCCGCCCTCACGCCCAGTCTGACAGACGTAAAGACGACTCGTTACCGATTAAGAAGTCTGCTTCTAAGAGAGAACGGAGTTCTTCTTTAAAGAAAACTTCTCCCTCTCTACGCCAGGATGAGGAATGTGTGCTCTCGCCAGGCGATACTTCTTCGCGATACCAGGGCGATACGGTTTCTCGTTCTCGATACCGGGACGATACCTTATCGAACGATGCTGCTTCTCGTTCTTGATGCCAAGACAATACCGCCTCCCGTTCACGATACCAGCACGATACCTCCTCTCGTTCGCTTCGCCACGACGATACCTCCTCTCGTTCGCTTCGCCACGACGATACCTCCTCTCGTTCGCTTCGCCACGACGATACCTCCTCTCGTTCGCTTCGCCACGACGATACCTCCTCTCGTTCACGACGCCACGACGATATCGATCCTAGTTCTTGACGCCACGACGATACCGCCTCTCGTTCTCGCCGCCACGACGATACCACCTCTCGTTCTCGCCGCCACGACGATACCGCCTCTCGCTCTCGACATCAGAACGACTCTGCCTCTCGTTCTCGGTCCCAGGGCGATACCTCCCTGCCTCTTCAGGACGATACTGCCTCTCGTCCCAAGGATTCTTCTAGCGCGGGACTCCAGGATGCAACCCGTCTTTTGCAGGATGATGCCTTTGATTTGCCCTTGTCGGGTTCTAAGGATCCTTCTCTTTCGAAGGATATTGCAGATGTGGATCAGGACCTCGAGGATGTTTCTGATGACGATGATAATCCTGCCGACGCTGCGGGAGATTACAAAGTTCTCTCTCGCTCTCTTCTTGAACTTTTTGGAGAGGAATTCCAACCTGCTGCCCCTCAATCTCCTCAGTCCCAATTTAACCGAAAGAAGGCCAAGAAACAGTCGGCCTTCATCAAGAAGAAACTGTCTATCTCCGCAAAGAAGGCTCTCACGAAGATTGATGACTGGATGAAGGAGTGGAGACAAGCAGTTAAGACTTCCTTCTCGTTTCCACCAGCTCGTCTTGCTTCAAGAGCGGGTATGTGGTATGCAACTGGAGAACCTTTGGTTCTGGAGAGGGAGGTCTCAACCTTCCGGACTCACCAGTGGTAGCTTATACACCCCCCCCCCCCCCCAGAACCCCCCAAGCGGCGGCGCGAGCCCTAAACCACGCCCCCTTGGGCGGAGTTACCAGGGACAAGCGGGTTGACTCGGCAATGGAAGTCACATTTCTGAAGTTGACTTCGGCATAGAACGTTCTCCTCTTTTCCCTCCCGCTGCTCCCAACATATATTTGCCGGTTTTCATTATTCTGCACTCAGCAACCAGAGTAATATCTCAGCCCTCGGCTTAATTATGGCTAGGCAAATTCTTACTTCCGTGGAGGTGCATCGGCTTAGCGAAGACTCCAGCGAAGGGGAGAACGAAATCAGTAACGAAAAACGAACACAATCGACTGCAGGAAGTGATATGCCTTCTAATTCTAATATCGTAAATATGTTACTCCAACAGAATCAAACACTCATGAAAATCATTCAGAAAAGGTAAGGTTTTAAATTCTGTTTACAACGAAAACGTCATATGGAAAGCAGCTGATTTAGACTAATGACGTCACAAATGCAAATGGCGGCCCCCATACGTAAGTTTGTTATGATTTGAATGCTTAGAGCAGGCATTCCCGAACATAGCGTAAGTAGCTTAAGCAAAGCATGTGCATGATTACAACACGAATAATTGGAGTAAACAAACTAAATACTCCAATTTATTTATATAACAAAATTATAATTAGGTATACAAAACTAATTGCTTGCCTGACACATCAAAGCACGCAGCTTAATAGGCAGTAGGCTAGACCACAGGTAAGTTTGAGTTTACATTTCTCGCTTTAAACCTATCGACACTAGCCTAGGCCCTGGGGGGCGATCTGATAAGGGTTACATATGAGGCAGGTCTAGATTATTAATAATAACATATAAACTTATCATTCACTCAAATATGGCACTGAATTAACCTAAGAGGGCTATTTGAGTCGTGAACCCCATTGCCTGACTTCAGCCTTCTAGGTCCGCTGCTGTCCATATTTACTATACCTGTTGAACAAACATTTGAATTAATCTATGGTAAATAATTCACTGATATTAAACATTCATCTCGGCAGAAGTGGTTCACCTGCTAAGAAGAATGAGGCTCCCCCTCCTACTAAGCGCTCAAGACGATCACCTGAATTACCTGAAAGTGCAAATTTAGACCCCTTTTCCTTTTATAATAATGGAGATGAAAGTGATTACGAGGATTTCAACCTTCTTACCTTCCATAAACCCATTCCTTCATATATTTCCACCAATTTCAAAGCTGAACCATCTTTTCATAGAGAAGGGAAAATTCAATTGAACAATTCACTAGTAGCATTAACTTTCAGTGAAGGCCATAGTGATAACTGGGATAAATTCTTTGTTAGTAGTCAAAATAAGGAGTTCTCAGACTTTTTTAAATTAATTAATACTCCAAAGTTGAATTTCTGGCCTGAAGGTAAGGTATTTGATGAGAGCTATAAGAGAAAATTTTTTTATGACATAGAAAATATTAAAATGAGTATTTCTGCCTTTCAAGGGCATGCAGCACTGGCACACATTGTATACCCCTCCAAAGTAAAAGACATTGATTTTTTGTCCAAGATTATTATTGGTCCCCTAAGAAGGAGCATAGACCTCATACAAAATTTGATAAGAAATTTCAGAAGCAGAGCACTTCCTAGATACCTCAAGGAAGAGATAAGAGATCTTATAATCAAAGCAGACATTAAAGAAGTTTGGAATTTAACTGAAGACCAAAAATCTGCCATTGCTGCCTGCTTTCACAAGGGTCCCCTCCTCAGAGGAGGGGCAGCAAACTTCAGGGGTAGGAAATTCAACTTTGTGGGCAGATTTCAGGGGAGAAGGTTCAGTTTCCTCAAAGGTAACCCTAACTTTAGATTCAAGTCTCAGCCGCTTAGAAGAGGTAATAGGCGAGGTGGGTACAGGGGGGGGAGGTCACAAAATGGACAAGCTAATAGTTCAGGAGCCAGAGAAAAGAAAGACCCTAGAAATTGAGCCATGCTCCGCTCCAGTTCAAAGAGAGATTTTTTCAGCACCAGTATTCTATGCACCAGTTGATAATGATGTTTACTCTGCACCAGTTAACAATGAGCTTTGCTCAGCACCAGTTAATGAGCTTTGCTCAGCACCAGTTAATAACGAGCTTTGCTCAGCACCAGTGGTTAATGAGCTTTGCTCAGCACCAGATAATAACGAGCTTTGCTCTGCACCAGACCATCATGACATTGGGCCAAATGCTATAAATCAAGATAGAAGTAAAGAGACCTTGCCTTTGGCCTCAAACCCAATGAATAACTCATCCCAGAGCCCCCCAGAGAATAGGATAGGTAAGTCATTACTAAAGAATATTGATAGTTGGAGAAAGCTTCCCAATGCCTCTTTTGCTTGTAAAATTATCAATGAAGGGGTGAGAATTCTGTTTAATAATAAGCTTAAAGCCCAGAGGTCATTAAAAAGAACAGGTAAAGATAGATTTTATTCAATTAACAAGCGTAAAATGTTGGAAAGATAATGTGACAGACTGCTAAAACTAGGTGTCATAGAACAGATCCCCAGAACTTCCTTTTACTACTCCAACCACATATTTTATAAATTCAAACCAGATGGAACAGTACGACTAATCTTTGACATGAAGGTGCTGAACACCATGATTAAAAAACCTTCTTTTACCATGCTCAAGGCCAATACTATATTTCCCTATCTACATCTAAACTCTTGGGCCTGCAAACTAGATTTAAAAGATGCTTATTGGCACATTCCATTACATGCAAGTATCCAGAAATTTCTAACCTTCAAACTAGGTAAAAGGAAGTTCAAATGGACTGTGATACCCTTTGGACTAAAGACAGCACCTTATATTTTTTCAAAGATAATGTACACGGTGATCAAGTATATTAGAACTTCATATAACATCTTAATATTCAATTATCTTGATGATATTCTTATATTAGCAAAAGATTATTTAAAATGTAAAAATCACATTCAGGTAGTCATTAAGATCTTGTCAGACTTAGGATGGAATATCTCACTTAAAAAATCTACAATTGAACCGACTCAAAGAATTGAATTTTTAGGAGTGCATTATAATATGATTAAGAAAACTATGAATCCCAGTGAGAAAAACATAGAGAAGTGTGTCGAATTGGCCAAAGCTTTCTCCAACTCTGTTAAATCTGACCTGCATTCCTATCAAATGTTAATCGGAGCTTTAAATTTCAGTGCATCCTACACAAGCTTGGGAAGATTCCATCTTAAATATCTCCACAGATACCACAGTTATTTTAATTCAGGGTACAAAATCATTCCCTACATCTTCAAAAAATACCTAAGCCATGGGAACAGAGACAAATGTACAGAGAGGTTAACATTCCAAAGCCACAAATAGATGCAGAACTTTTCACTGACGCTTCCAACCAGGGTTGGGGAGGTGCACTAGTAATAGCGGGTAATATGCTCTCAATAAATGGAACTTGGACAAATGAAGAATCCTCCCTTCACATCAATGTAAGAGAGTTATTAGCTTGCTTCTATTCTTTGGAACACTTCACCACAAGGTTATACAATAAGGTAGTCTTAATACATGTTGATTCAAAGGTTACTAATTGTTGGCTAAGGAAACAGGGTAGTATCAGAAACAAGTTAGCTCATGAACTGGTCAGGAAAATACTTAGTACCATGAAGGATCACAACATACAGATAAATTCCAGATGGATCAGGGGAGTAAGTAACACCATCGCAGACTCACTTTCCAGGGACCTGGGTTCCATTTACACAGAAACTTCCCTCAGTGACAGTCTATTCTCCTTAATCTGCTCTGACTTCAATTTCACCCCGGAAATAGATCTGTTCTCAAATGGCTTCAATACTAAGTGCAAAAAGTTTTGTTCATCTCTTCCAAACCAAAAAGCCATCAGCAATAATGCACTTACGATTAGCTGGAAGGGATCAACACCTCTCTATGCCTTTCCACCAGGATTCTTACTACACAAAGTAGCTTTTAAAATCTATAAAGAATGCAATAATAATATGCTTTTCTGCACCATATCGCAGGGGACGGAACCATGGATTCCATTAGTGAGGTCAGTCGCGAAGCAGCACAAACGATATATTGTGAAGATCGAAGACTACCAGATAGTTCTCAAGGATTGTATCTCACCCTCAGCAAAGCTCCAATCAACTTTGATCGCCTTCAAAATTTAAAGGACCAGCTCCCTAATGTCTTTCCTCCTGAGGTTTGCTCCAAAATTGCTGTCAGCTTGAGGGACAGCTCCTTGCACAAGTATGAAAACTTATATAACATTTTTAAAAGTTTCATTCACAAGGAGTATGGAAGAGACAACAAATTCCCCCTGTTAGCAATTATTTTATTTTTCAATCACCTTATAGACAAGGGACTGTCTTACAACACCCTGAAGAGCTACAGGGCAGCTTTAGGTCCTATCTTGTCAGGTTATTTCCCAGGTTACTGTCTTGCAGAAGACAAATATGTCAAAGCAATGATATCAGGAGTTAATAGAAGGAAACCTAGAAACTCTCACCAGTTCCCTGGCTGGGATCTAGACAAAGTAATCTCGTTTCTCAACACCACGAGAGATAACTCTACCTTACTACTGACACAGAAAACCTTGTTCCTAGTAGCCTTAGCTTGCCCTTTAAGAGCAAATCAATTTAACAATCTCTGCATTTCCAGGAGCACCTTCACCCCAGAACACATTGTCTTACGGAACCACCCTTCCTTCATGGCCAAAAACCAAAAGAACAACTACACGCCAATAGAGATCAGCTTTAGGAAGCTTCCTAACAGACCAAAAATATGTCCAGTCAGACAATTGAACTTCTATTTGGAATACACAAACAAAGTCTGTATGGAAAGAAACATAGACAGGAAAGACCACATATGGCTAGATGAACACTTCAAGATAATGTCTCTACAAAAAATGAGACAACTTTTTAGGGAGTGCATTTTCAGAGCCGACCCAAATGCAACTAAACAGTCAACGAATTTCCACTCTATAAGGGGTCAAGCTTCATCAAGCCTGCTATACAATGGAGTATCTATACAAGAAATCATGTCCAGAATGAATTGGAGAAGCGACTCTGTCTTCAGCTCTTACTATGCTCTCCTCAGCTTACAGGGAGCTTTCGATGCTGTGGTCGCTGGACTTCATCTTCAAGCCCCCTGAAGCATCTGCCTAGCTACCACTGGTGAGTCCGGAAGGTTGAGACCTCCCTCTCCAGAACTGTAAGTTTACTTGTGAACGAAGGTTCTGGAGTGGGAGGTGAGACCTTCCGGACTCAAAGTCTGGGTCACCCTCCAACCCTTCCCCCGTGAGCCGAGGAGACCATGTACTTAGGAGGGAATATTCTAACAACTTCATAATTCAACAGAGTAGGTTATATACAAGAACACACACATACAATCACTATTATTCCACAGAAAACAAACTAACTGGAATCTTTCAATATTCATATCAACCAAGAGAGCACAAGAAGATTGAATGTACTAGTAAAAAGACCTTTATGTCCAACAATTTGCACCTTCACAGTAATTCCTTCATAACTTGCACAACCAAGGTAAGCTCAACCACTTCTGTGTTATTTTTTGTTCTATTACAACTTCAAAAATGTGACTTCCATTGCCGAGTCAACCCGCTCGTCCCTGGTAACTCCGCCCAAGGGGGCGTGGTTTAGGGCTCGCGCCGCCGCTTGGGGGGGTTCCGGGGGTGTGTGTGTGTGTGTGTGTGTATAAGCTACCACTGGTGAGGCCGGAAGGTCTCACCTCCCACTCCAGAACCTTCGTTCACAAGTAAACTTACAGGTCTGGGAGTGCCTTCCTCCTCCAAGGGTGACTTCTCTGGTTTAGTGGACTCTGCTAGAAGGCATGCTCTCAACTCAGCCAAGGTCATGTGGTCGATGTCGGAGCTGGATCATCTCGTCAAAGGTATTTTTAGAGCCTTTGAGGTTTTTAGTTTCCTAGACTGGTCGCTTGGGACTCTCGCAAGGAAAACTGACCAGATGGAAGGATCTAGGGACCTTACCAGTATTATGTCCTGTATGGATAAGGCCCTCAGAGATGGGGCGAATGAGTTGGCGGCTCTGTTCTCAGCTGGGGTCCTAAAGAAGAGAGCTCTGCTTTGCTCTTTTGCTTCTAGGTCTGTTACCACTGCACAAAAGTCTGAGCTTCTTTACGCCCCCCTCTCTCAACATCTTTTTCCCGAGTTCCTGGTTAATGACATTACGCTTTCTCTGGCCCAAAAAGCCACCCAAGACCTTTTATCTCGTTCTGCTCGTAAGCCCTTGGCAGCCCCTCCTTCTTCTTTGAAACGGGAGGAAAGGAGATTCCAGCAGCCCTTTCGGGGGCAGGACTACTTCAAGACCAGATTTTAGAGGGAGAAGGCAAGAATCAGGACCAAGATCTACCAGGGGTTCTTTCAGACCTCGCTCCAGAAAATGAAGTTCGTCTCCTCCAGACAGTAGGCGCAAGACTGTCAGGTTTTTGGCAGTCTTGGAAGAGGAGAGGGGCGGACACCTGGTCCCTCTATGTCATCAAGGAAGGATACAAGATCCCCTTTCTGAAAAAACCTCCTCTCGCAGATGCTCCGTTGGCCTTAGTAGCCCGGTACTCAGATCCGGGGAAACAGAAGGTCCTAGTAGACCTTGTCGACCTAATGCTAGAAAAGGGGGCGATAGAACCGGTTCGGGATCTATCCTCCCCAGGCTTTTACAATCGCCTGTTTCTGGTCCCCAAGAACTCGGGTGGATGGAGACCCGTCCTGGATGTCAGCGCTCTCAACGTATTTGTGGAGAAGACAAAGTTCTCCATGGAGACGACTCAGTCGGTGCTGGCTTCAGTACGTCCAGGGGACTGGATGGTGTCCCTCGACTTGCAAGACGCATATTTCCATGTCCCCATCCATCCGACTTCGAGGAAGTACCTGAGATTTGTAATGCAGGGCAAGTGCTTCCAATTCAGAGCTCTTTGCTTCGGTCTTAGCACGGCTCCTCAAGTCTTCACCAGGGTAATGGCGAATGTGTCAGGTTGGCTGCATCAGGAGGGGATAAGGATATCCTTCTATCTGGACGATTGGCTGATTCGTTCACGATCGAGGGAGAAATGTCTGGAGGATTTACGGAAGACTTTTATGATGGCTCAAGATCTAGGCCTGGTCATCAACAGGGAGAAGTCTCAGATCAGACCGAATCAGACTATTCTCTATTTGGGGATAGTTCTGAATTCAGTTCTTTTTCGGGCTTCTCCCTCTCAGGAAAGACAGACCAAGTGTCTTGTAAAAGTCAGAACTTTCCTGGACAAGAAGAGATGCACAGCGAAGGAGTGGATGAGTTTGCTGGGGACTCTATCCTCCCTCGAACAGTTTGTCTCTCTGGGGAGACTCCACCTAAGGCCTCTTCAGCACTTTCTTTCGAAGACGTGGAACAGAAAGATGCAGGAAGACTCCTTTTCCTTCCCCATTCCAATAGAAGTCAAGACTCTTCTGAAGTGGTGGCTGGACCCAACCTTGTTAGGGGAAGGGATCTCCTTACACAAGAAGAACCCAGACCTAGTGTTGTTTTCAGACGCATCAGAGTCAGGCTGGGGGGCAACACTAGGAAGCAAGGAGGTCTCAGGCTATTGGGAAGGAGTTCAGCTGGGATGGCACATCAACAACAAGGAACTGATGGCCATTTTTCTGGGGCTAAAGGCCTTCAAGGACTTGGTGTCTGGGAAGATTGTGGAGGTCAACTCAGACAACACCACAGCTCTTGCTTACATCAGGAAGCAAGGAGGGACTCACTCTCTGTCTCTGTTCGAGACAGCAAGAGAGCTCCTTCTTTGGGCGAAGGAGAACAGGATAAACTTGCTGACGAGGTTTGTTCAGGGACAGAAGAATGTGAGGGCGGACATGCTCAGCAGGAAAGGGCAGGTCCTTCCCACAGAATGGACCCTCAACCAACAGGTCTGTCAGAGTCTCTGGAGGCTGTGGGGGAGACCCCTCATCGATCTTTTCGCCTCTAACTTATCCAAGAGGATCCCCATCTATTGCTCCCTAGTTCCGGACAAGGAGGCAATATCAGTAGACGCCTTTTTGATGGATTGGACGGGGATGGACACTTATGCTTTTCCCCCGTTCAAGATCATCAATCTGGTAGTCAGGAAATTCGCCCTCCTCGATTCGGGACGGATGATCCTGATAGCTCCGTTCTGGCCGATGAGGGAATGGTTCTCGGAGGTGGTGGACTTGTTGATGGACTTTCCAAGAAGCCTCCCTGCAAGTCCAAATCTGCTCAGACAACCCCACTTCGAGAGATATCATCAAAACCCCCTCGCTCTCAATCTGACTGCCTTCAGCCTATCGAGAAGCTCGTCAGATCGAGAGGCTTTTCAGCGCAAGCTGCGAAAGCTATCGCCAGAGCGAGGAGGGTCTCTTCGCAGAGGGTCTACCAGTCCAAGTGGGAGACTTTTAGAGCTTGGTGTAGGAAGCTCAAGATTTCCTCATCCACTACCTCTGTGAGCCAGATTGCGGATTTCTTGTTGTACCTCAGGCAGGACGCTAAGCTAGCTGTGTCCACTATCAAGGGGTACAAAAGTATGCTCTCTTCCGTCTGTCGGCATAGAGGCTTGGACTTGTCTCGCGATAAGGACTTACATGACCTCTTGAAGTCTTTTGAGACGACCAAGCAGACCCGGTTAAAGCCCCGTTCTTGGAACCTTGATGTGGTTCTTAAATTTCTGTGCACCAAGAGATTTGAGCCCATCTCACAGGCTCCCCTTAGGGAGGTTACGAAGAAGACCCTCTTTCTTTTGGCCTTAGCAACAGCTAAAAGAGTTAGTGAAGTCCATGCAATTGAAAAACAGGTAGGCTTCAATCTGAATGGGGCAGTTTGTGCCTTGAGATTAGACTTTCTCGCTAAGAACGAGAACCCTTCTAAGCCCTGGCCGAGGACCTTTGAGGTTCCTAACTTGACCAACCTAGTGAGTCAAGAGCAAGAGAGGCTGCTCTGTCCAGTACGAGCCCTCAAGACCTACTTGTCTCGCACGAAAAGTGTGAGAGGCTCTTCTAGCTCCCTGTGGTGTTCTGTGAAAGATCCTCAGAAGCCCCTTTCCAAGAACGCTTTGTCCTTTTTCCTGAGGGAAGTGATAAGAGAATCGCATCTCTTGTGTGAGGAGGAACACTTCGGACGTTTAAAATTGCAAGCTCACGAAGTGAGGGCCATTGCGACCTCGCTTGCTTACCGCAAGAACATGTCGCTCCGTCAAATTATGGATGCGACATTCTGGAGGAGCAACTCTGTGTTCGCCTCTCATTACCTCAGAGAGGTGAGGGTGGATTATGAGAAATGTTATACCTTGGGACCATACGTGGCTACGGTTTCTGTATTAGGCAGAGGAGTTACTACCTCCCCTCAACCTTAGTTTGGTTACTTGTGCATAGGTTGGTGTATTTTTTATTGGTTGTCTGAGGACTTCGACTTGTGTATAGTCACCTCAGTCTAGTTAGATAATTTTTATCTACTTTGCAAATGTTAGCTGGTTGGTTTGGTAAGGTTGCAGTTTTTATTTTGGGCAATAGGTAGTCCTGAAGTCTAGTCAGATTGTTGGTCTCACCCCGTTGACAGACTCGATTGAGTGTTTTCAGCACTGCAGGTCACATCCTGGCTGACACTCCTAAGGGAAAGCGACTCAAGAGGCAGGAACCTTTGAAGTCAGCTACCTTAGCAGGTAAGGAATCAAGGTGTTTATTTATCCTACATCTTTTTTGGTTGTTTCCCCAACGATGTTTACTGTCTATCACCCTCCTCCAAGTGTGTTAATCAGCTATGTATATATAACTGCCAGGTAAGTTCTATTCATAAAAATGGAGTTTTTATGATAAAACAAAGTTTTATGAATACTTACCTGGCAGTTATATATACATTCGAAGGCCCACCCACCTCCCCTCAGGAGACAGGTCGGGCATAGATGAACTGAAGAACAGAAAACGGGAATGATTCCTCCTACCACCCTTTAATGGGTGTTACCACCCAACCACCACAAGGCGGTTGCCTAGTTTAGAAAAATTCTGCCGAAAGAGAAATAATTAGCTATGTATATATAACTGCCAGGTAAGTATTCATAAAACTTTGTTTTATCATAAAAACTCCATTTTCCCTTTTCATTGGAGAAAATGTTTCTTGATAAAACTGCAACAGAAAATTATTACATCAGTAATACAGGCAATATGCAATATCTATATTCTAATCCAATTTTTTAAAACTGATATTTACCTTCTTATAATTATCTTTTAATTTTTGCTACATAATGTTACATAAAACTGTACTACTAAGCAATTTCAATGTAGATTTCAGTTCTTTGACATTGAGGTATAATTAGCATATTATATATAGTATTAATAATATCTTGTTTTCTTATCTTCCTCAGATGTGCAGTTGGAGAAGTATGGTGAACTTTCAATCAATTTGGTTAGTTTATGTGCCGAGAACCTCCTAAGCCACCCTTTCATTGTGATACGGCGACAGTGTCAGGTACTATACTATTGTATTACCGAGCTTGATATAGTGCGTTGAATTTTGCTTAGCAATAACGTCTTGTTTTTCAGTGTGTAGTGCAACCTACAATCATGTTCAAATACAGTATACAACTTTAATTCCAGTAAATTTGGTTTTCCATCTACAAAGTAAAGATTTAGAATTAATGCTTTATTTTTAATAAACTCAGTTTTTCATCTATTAAATAAAGAACTGAATAGAATGTATGGCCTAAATAGATTGTCAAATTTTGGAACATTCCAGAAAGTACGACGTAGATGTTCTGCGTGAGGGTTTCATAGCCGTTTTGAGCCTGAAATAAGATTATTGATGTGATACTTTCATTGTTATTTAGCAGGTTATATTTCTTTATGTAAGTTATCGGCTGTATATCCGCCCAGTGGTGAGTGGTCTATAATTTAACTCAATTCATAGCATGTTTACAGTCTGCCATATGTCAGATGATTCCATCTCAAGTTTTACATGACTTTTTTTTCATTATCATTGTGGTAATAGTTGGTAGCGTCCTTGTCTGGTGATTGCCAGACTGGGGTTCCAGTCTTGCCCAAACTCTTTAGTTCCTTTGGTCGCTGCAGCCTCACCATCCATGTGTAGAGATCTATCTGCTTAGTCATCAGCTGCCATTGCCTGGCCCTTCTAGGTCCTAGTTTGGGTGGAGAGCGGTCTTGGATGCTGATTTTATGTAATATGGTCAGTCTCTAGGGCATTATCCTGCTTGATAGGGCAATGTCAATGTCCCTTGCATCTGCTATTCATCAGTGGCCTATTAAACTTTAATTGTTCCGTAACCGAAATACAAACCACGCTATTTACATCGGGTTTACTTTCGGCGTAGCTGAAATTGACGAGCCAATAGATTGTAACGAGGGTTAAACTACCCCTGCGCTAGTTAACGGGGGTAGGGGAAGGAGTAGCTTGCTACCCCTCCCCCCCCACACACCGGTGATTTGCTTCGTTTCACTTTTGGCTCGGACGATGTGCAGACGCGTCTGTCTATCGTCCTCGTTTTTGACAGCCTTAATCTTTTCTTTGCTCTTTCTCAGCTTTGTGTGTTTGAAGTTGGCCTCGCCCTTTGGTGTTCATCATGCGCAAGTGCCCTGGGATTGCCGGCCGCCCTTGCGGTACCTTCATGTCTGCGGTGGATACCGATCCTCACACCCTTTGCCCGCAGTGTCGAGGCCGACGGTGTGATAGGGAAAATACATGTAGTAAGTGTAGGGAGTGGTCTGCCTCCCAGTGGGAGAGGTTTGCCCGCTGGCGTAAGAAGAAGTCCAAGAGAGACCGTTCTCCTTCGAGGGTTGCCTTGAAGGAGGAAGGCTCTCGGGACTCTTCTTCCGCCGCCCAAACCTCCTCTGAAGCTCCCCCTCGTCCGGCTCCTAATGAGAGGCCGCCGAGTGGGAGCGCAGGGCCTAGTTCTGTTTCCTGACCTCGGGGTGCGGGAGAGGGCGTCGCCTCCCATAGCGGGGCGGTTCCCCCTCCTCCTCCGGGGGAGGATTTTGATAATGTTAATTCTATGTATAATGATGATCTTTTTCAGCTTTGGGGTTCCTTGGGGCTTAAGGGCCTGCCCTCCAAGGAAGCCCTGTTTGACCTTATTCAGTTAGGGGCCGCTGTCAAGCAGTCTCCGGTGATAGCAGAGGTAGATCCTCTGTCTATCGTCGACGTCGTGGTGGCAGAGGCTTCCAACGAGTCTGGTCAAACCTCTGCGGCTCCTGATGTGGATGACGTTGCTAAAGGCTCTCCTCCCCCTTCTGTACATCCTTCGGAGGGGGAAGGGGGTCCCACGGGCTCTCCTGCGGCTAAGTCTCCCCCTCGGGGGAGCACTCTGACTGAGACTCCTCTTCGGAGTACTGATGATCCTTACAACCTCCCTCGTGGCCGCCTTCGCCGTAAGGCTCATCGTCCGCTTCGCCGCAAGGGCCTCCCGTCTCCCTATAAGGGTGTCAAGAGGTGCCTTTTCGAGTCTTCTCCTCCGTCCTCCGATGGGGACTCTCCTCGCCAGAAGCAGTCTGTAGCAGCCGTGTCCTTAGACCTCTCCGGGGATCGTTCACGTTCTCCCACGCCTTCCAGACCTTCGACTTCCTGTGCAGACGGCCAGCAGTCTGATCTCGTCAGCCGACGGGCACCGGTCCCTTCGGGGCAAAGGGATGTTGCCCACGGTGTGGGCGCTTCCCTTGCGCGTCAGGATTCCCCTGCGCGTTCACGCTTAGTAGCACACCAACGCTCTCCTGCTCATCAGCGCTCTTCTGATGATCAACGCCCTACTGCTCGGTAGCGCTCTCCTAAGGACAACGAACATGCTCCTGTTCCTGCTGCGCGCCCAGCGCGCCAACGGTCTCCTGAGCGCACTAGATCACCTGCTCGTCAACGTGCACCTGCGCTTCCAGTTCCTGACACGCGCCCTGTGCGCCCACGCTCGCCCACGCGTCCTAGAACTCCGGTTCAGGACATGGGCAAGGACTCAACTTCTCCTCGCCCTTGTGATCCTGCTCGTCAGCGCGATCTTGCTCGTCAGCTTTCTCCTGCGCAGCAACGCGCGTGGTCTCCTGCGCGTACATCTAGAGTTCCTGCACGCCCACGTGCCTCCTCTTCCTGAGCCCACTCGCGAGCGTTCGCCTTTGCGCGTCGCGCCGACAGTTCCTGCTCAGCCTTCTACGTGCCGTCTCCCTGCTCGCCAGCGTTCTCCAGCGCGACAGCGATCTCCGACGCGTCAACGTTCTCGTTCTCGTCAGCGATCTCCAGCGCGTCAGCGTTCTCCTGAGCGCCTGCGATCTCCAGATCCTCCGCGTGATCCATTGCCTGCGCGCAAGCGCTCTCCTACGCGTCAGCGCCCAGCAGATCCAGAGAAACTCGCCCACTCGCGGCCGCTTGCCTGCGCGTTCTACGCGCTATCACGCGCCATCGCTCGCCTGCGCGCCAGCAATCGCCGACCCGCCATCGCTCGCCCACGTGTCACAGGTCTCCAGGACACTATCGGTCTCCTGGCCTTCAGCGATCTCCTGAACGCTCTCGTTCGCCCACGCGCCAATGCGTTCACTCGCCAACGCGCTCACTCGCCTTCGCGCCCGCTCGCGATCGCTCCCGCGCTCGTTTGTCTCCGCTCTCCAACAACCCCTCGCGCACGACTCTTTTGTGTCGCCCTCGCGCGAGCGTCGGCACGACCCCCGTTGGCACGACCCCCGTTCGCGTCGGGTTCCACAGCTCGCGGTAGCAGCAGGGACGCGTGTCGCCAGGTCACAGTCGGGATCGCCTCCTCCTAAGCGCAGGTCACTTTTGCAGGACAAGGAAGGACCTTCGGAGAGGTCTAGGCAACTTTCTTCCCTTTCTTTTTTACAGGCAGGTCCAGTGGTGTCCACTCCGAAGGATCGCCCGATCCCCTTCCCTCCAGCGGGAATTTCGGACTCTGTGTCCGTGTCTCGGCAGTCCTGGTTTGGTCCTTTGATGCGGGCATTAGTGAAGGCTATGAAGCCAGCACTCGCTGATCCAGGACACAAACCAGCGACGGCCCCGCCCCCGCTGAAGAGAAGGAGAGGAGTGGACTTCGTGGTGACTTCTCCCAGGGAGAAGTTGGTTCCTAAGAGGTCCGTCAGGAAGGCCCCGTCCCCTTCGCAGTAATTTTCCTCCTTCTCCCGTGGACGAGGCTTTTCCGTCCTCGGGAGAGTCCAGTGAGGCGGCGGTCTCCCCATCGGCACCAACTGGGGAGTCACCTCCTCGTGGAGGAGAATCGTCTCGCGCGGAGGGTGCCTACCAGACCACCTTGCTGGAGTCGTGTATCCTGCCCAGGAGGGAACCCAAGTACTCCAAGACGTTGCCGAAGTCTTCTGCAAGTATTCGTCAGGAACCAGCTAGACCCCGGGAGAACGTCCACGTGTCTCCCCTGGAAGAGCTTCCGGGGACAGGAGACTTAGCTGCCAGTCCGCAGGGAGGGGAGCAGCAAGAGTCTGAGCATGCCTTCTGGCAGGTCCTTGGCCTTATGAGACAGCTCAACGGGTTCATGGACCCTGTGATCGCCCCCCATGAAGGCAAGGACACGGTCCTGGATCAGGTTTATGGAACTCAGAAGCCCCCAAAGGCCAGCGCGGCTCTGCCCTGGTCCCAGGGGCTGAAGAGTGCCGGAGCCAGGCCCAACGCTCAGCTCGCAGTACTCGCTTCCTCCAGTCGTTCCTCTGCCGGGAACAAACTCCTCCCACCTCCTCGTCTCCAGCAGAGGAGGTATTTTGAGATCATGGGGGAGTCTAGCCTCGCTCTTCCCCTCCACCATTCGGTAGAAGAGCTTACTAGGGGAGTTCCTCTTGAGAAGCTCTCCGCCCGGCAGGTGACGTTCTCGGCGACGGAGATCCTAAGCCATGAGAAGGTCGCGAAGTGTGCCATGCAAGCCACTTCGTGGTTGGATGTCTGGCTAGGTTCTCTGGGCATCCTATTGCGCTCTGAGGATCTGTCTCAGGAGAGCAATAGGAAGGCCCTGGAGACCTTCCTCCTCTCGGGCACTCGCTCCATCTAGTTCCTGGCACATCAGGTTACCAACCTGTGGGCCAACTCGGTACTGAAGCGTCGTGATGCGGTGACCGAGAAGATCCATCCGAAGGTCCCCGCCGTGGATGTCAACAGGCTCAGATACGCCTCCCTCCTTGGGGGGAATTTGTTTGAGCCCCAGGACATGGAACGAACAGCTAAGAGGTGGAGGAAGTCTAGCCAGGACTCCCTTCTCCAAAGGGCCCTTGCATCTCGGCCCTACAAGCCTCCAGCTCCGCAGCAACATCAGCAGCAGCCTCGCAAGACACCGAAGCAGGCGCCGGCAGCTAAGAAAGTGGTCTAAGCCCCAGTCCTTTCCTGCCAAGGACAAGAGGGGCAGTAAGTCCTCCAGGGGAGGCAAGACTCCTAGAGGGAGCAGCCGCGGCCGCAAACGCTAGGAATGGCAGTCCCCCCGCGTGTCTACCTGTGGGGGAATGCCTTCAAAGTTGCGTTCACAGGTGGCAGCAACATGGGGCCGATGGTTGGACGGTCTCCATGATCGGCCAAGGGTATCGCATCCCATTCACGACATCTCAACCTCCCCTGACAGCGAATCCAGTGTCGTTGAGCTCCTATGCCATGGGATCGGTAAAGGGGCTAGCCCTTCGGGCGGAAGTCGAGACCATGCTCAAGAAGGATGCTCTCCAGGAGGTCGTCGACGGCTCCCCAGGCTTCTTCAGTCGACTCTTTCTTGTAAAGAAGGCGTCTGGAGGCTGGAGACCCGTCATCGACCTCTCAGCTCTGAACAAGTTTGTCAAGCAAACTCCGTTCAGCATGGAGACAGCGGACACGGTCTGACTTGCGGTGGGACCACAAGACTTCATGTGCACACTGGATCTGAAGGACGCGTACTTCCAGATCCCAATCCATCCGTCTTCCAGGAAGTACTTGAGATTCAACCTAGACAGCAAGACCTACCAGTTCAAGGTGCTGTGCTTCGGTCTCTCCACAGCACCTCAGGTGTTCACCAGAGTGTTTACCCTGATTTCGTCTTGGGCGCACAGGAAGGGCATCAGTCTCCTCCGTTATCTGGACGACTGGCTGATCCTAGCAGACTCGGAGTCAACCCTTCTTCGACACCGAGACAGGCTTCTGGGACTTTGCCAGGATCTGGGGATCGTGGTAAATCTTGAGAAGTCCTCTCTGCAGCCGTCCCAACGACTGGTTTATCTAGGCATGTTGTTAGACACCAATCTCCACAAAGCCTTTCCATCAGACGACAGGATAGCAAGGCTGAGGAGGGTGGCGGAACCCTTCCTCAGGCGAGAAGAGCTTCCTGCCCAATCGTGGTTGCGTCTCTTAGGTCACCTGTCCTCCCTGGCCCGTCTGGTTCCAAACGGCCATCTCAGGATGAGATCCCTGCAGTGGCGGCTCAAGTCCCGGTGGAATCAAGGATCCGATTCCCCGGACTTCCTGGTCCCGATAGGACCTTCGGAACAGGCGGACCTGCGGTGGTGGCTGGTCGACGAGAACCTGCGAAAGGGAGTGGATCTTCTCGTCCTCCCCCCGGAATTGACACTGTTTTCGGACGAGTCAAAAAAAGGGTGGGGGATGCACATTCTGAACAAGAGGACCTCAGGCCTTTGGTCAGAATCAGAAAAGTACCTGCACATCAACCTGCTAGAAATGAAGGCCGTTTTCCTGGCTCTTCAACAGTTCCAACGGACCCTGGCGGGTCACTCCGTGGTGGTGGTGATGAGCGACAACACCATGGTGGTGGTGGTGATGAGCGACAACACCATGGTAGTGGCTTATATCAACAAGCAGGGAGGTACTTTTTTGCAGCAGCTATCCCATCTTGCAGTAGAGATTTTGAGGTGGACCGAAGTCCACTCGATAACACTATCAGCTCGCTTCATTCCTGGCAAGAGGAATGTGCTCGCCGACAGTCTGAGCAGGGCCTCACAGATAGTGAGTACCGAGTGGTCTTTGGATCCTCAGATATCCAACAAAGTCCTGACTTTGTGGGGTTCCCCAACCATGGATCTGTTCGCGACAGTTTTGAATTTCAAACTGCCCCTGTACTGCTCCCCAGTCCCGGACCCCAAGGCACTCTGGCAAGATGCTTTCCAACAACAGTGGGACAACATCGACGTGTACGCCTTCCCACCGTTCTGTCTGATGAGAAGGGTGCTCAACAGGACCAGACTATCGGTCAACTGTTCGATGCCTCTAATAGCTCCGCTATGGCATCACGCAGGATGGTTCCTGGACCTTCTACAGCTCCTGCCGGAGCTCCCGAGAGAACTTCCCCCACGACACGAGCTACTCAGACAACCACATTGCATCATCTTCTACAAAGCCGTAGCCTCGCTTCGGCTTCACGCCTGGAGACTATCCAGCGTCTCCTCACGGAGAGAGGCTTTTCGCAACAGGTTGCAGAGAGAATGTCTCGGCACCTGCGAAAGTCCTCTGAGGGAGTCTACCAGGCAAAGTGGAGAGTCTTCTGTGGTTGGTGTCGTGGGAGGGGTATCTCTCCACTTGATGCCACTATTCCAGCGATAGCGGAGTTTCTCGTTTATTTGCGGGAGGAAATGCGCCTTTCGGTCTCAGCGGTGAAAGGCTATCGCTCAGCCTTAAGCTTGGCTTTTAGGCTGAAAGGAGTGGACATTTCTTCCTCGCTGGAACTCTCTCTACTCATACGTAGCTATGAGCTTACCTGCCCTCAGTCGGAAGTGAGACCTCCTCCTTGGAACGTGGTTTGGGTTCTCAGGGCTCTTAAGAGACCTCCCTTTGAACCATTACGCCAGGCCTCTGATCGCCACCTGTCTTGGAAGACGGCTTTCCTACTTGCTTTGGCCTCTGCCAAACGAGTTAGTGAACTTCATGGTCTCTCGTACGACGTCGCCGATTCAAGGGGATGGGGGGAGGTAACGTTCAGGTTCATCCCTGAGTTTGTTGCCAAGACTCAGAACCCTGGAGTGTCGGACCCACGGTTCGACTTTCAGGGTCGCGAGTCTCCGTTCTGTAACAAGCGACCCAGACCAGCTGCTATTATGTCCAGTGAGGAGTCTGAGGTGTTACTTGAAGAGAACAGCTGCAGTTCGTCCTCAGGTGCGAGCATTGTTTGTTAGCACAGGCAGGACGAAGAGGAGGGTCACCAAGAACACCATCTCGGCTTGGATTCGAAGGGTTATCCATCATGCCTTGAATCCGGACCCTCCTCCATCACGTCGCCCTAGGGCACACGATGTCAGGGGCATCGCTACGTCCCTGGCCTTCAAGAGAAACTTCTCTGTGACGCAGGTACTTCAAGCTGGGGTCTGGAAGCGTCAGACGACCTTCACAGCCCACTACCTGCAAGACGTGACCCACAGGAGCCTCGATACTTTTTCTATCGGCCCTGTGGTGGCTGCACAACACCTGGTCTAGCCTCAGGCTCCTTTATGGACAAGTAGTAGTAAGTTGAGGCCGTTGTTACCCGGTTTTAGTCTGCGTGAATGAAAGAGTATGTCTCGCCCTTACTTCTTTCTTCATCCGCCCCTCTCTCGGGGAAGCAGCGTCCTGGTCTCCGCATTGCTGACCTCAACCTCTGCAGGTAAACCATACTTCCTTGTGCTCCTAGTATTAAGCTTAATACTGTTGCGTCCCCCATACCCTGACGAGGTGGTATTGAGAACGTCCTATCCTGGATTCCTATCTAAAGGTCTCAAGGTCAACTTCATAGGACGAGTCACGCTCTTTCCTCCACACACAACTTATGTAGGCCACACGTTCCGCGCAAAGCGAGGAACTTGTGAGGTGCAGGGACTCCTTTTCTCGAGTGCTACTCACTTGAAGTCGGAGTCCCCGGGTAAAGCCAAAGTCAGTAAGGCTGGGGACTTTCCACCCTTCCTAAGGGGTAAGTCACCCAATGTAAATAGCGTGGTTTGTATTTCGGTTACGGAACATATGACAAATTCGGAGATAATTTGTATTTTTCCTAACCATACAAACCTTAGCTATTTACACATATTTGCCCGCCAGCCCTGTCCCCCAAGTCAAGTCCTACCTCTAAGTGAAGTGAAGCAAATCACTGGTGTGTGGGGTGGAGGGGTAGCAAGCTACCCCTTCCTCTACCCCCGCTAACTAGCGCGGGGGTAGTTTAACCCTTGTTAAAATCTATTGGCTCGTCAATTTCAGCTACGCCGAAAGTAAACCCAATGTAAATAGCTAAGGTTTGTATGGTTAGGAAAAATACAAATTATCTCTGAATTTGTCATACTGATCATAAAAAAGATATTCAAGTAGCAGTATTCATAGTTATGTACGAGGGGGCTGGGAACCCCCTCTCCTGTAAAAGTATCCTGTGAGACAGCAACAAAGAGATGGAGCTGGGGGAGAGTGACTGCTCCCCGCACTCTAGTTTTGGGGTGTTTGAATGTGCGTGGATGTAGTACGATAGAGAGTAAAAGATGTGAGATTGGAAGTATGTTTAGAAGTAGAAGGATGGATGTATTGGCCTTGTGTGAGACAAAGATGAAAGGAAAGGGTGAAGTGATGTTTGGTGAAATGTCTGGTAGAGTGTCTGGGATTGAAAGGGGAAGAGCGAGAGAGGGTGTGGCTTTATTGCTGAGTGAATGGATGACGGGTAAAGTAGTGGAATGGAAGGAGATATCATCTAGGTTAATGTGGGTAAGGGTTAGGTTGGGTAGGGAATGTTGGGCGTTTGTCAGTGCGTATGGGCCAGGTAATGAGAAAAGTGAAGAAGAGCGGAATGAGTTTTGGAATGAATTAACTAGGTGTGTAGAAGGACTGGGTAGAAGGAATTATGTAGTTGTTATGGGTGACTTAAATGCTAGAGTGGGTGCTGGAGAGGTAGAAGGTGTCATTGGGAAGTATGGCGTGCCAGGTGAAAATGAGAGTGGTGAGAGACTGGTAGATATGTGTGTTGAACAAGAGATGGTAATAAGTGCTAGCTTTTTTAAGAAGAAAGATAAAAATAAGTATACATGGGTAAGAGTGGCAAATGGAAGAGTAGTAGAAAGGGCATTAATGGATTATGTGTTGATAACTAAAAGAATGTTTGGAAGATTGAAAGACGTGCACGTGTTTAGGGGTATGGCTAACGGTATGTCTGATCATTTTTTGGTGGAAGGAAAATTGGTTGTAGCAAAAGAGTGGGGGAATAGAGTAGGTGGATGTAAAAGGGAGCTAGTGAGGGTTGAAGAGCTAATAAAACCTGGGGTAAAAAGTAAATATCAGGAAAGATTGAAAATGGCATATGACGAGGTGAGAGTAAGAGAAACTGGTAATTTAGAGGAGGAGTGGAAGTTAGCAAAAGAAAATTTTGTTGGGATTGCAAGTGATGTATGTGGCAGGAAGGTTGTTGGAGGCAGCATGAGGAAGGGCAGTGAATGGTGGAATGAAGGAGTGAAGGTAAAAGTGGAAGAGAAAAAGAGGGCTTTTGAAGAATGGCTGCAGAGTAATAGTATAGAGAAGTATGAAAAATATAGAGAGAAAAAGGTGGAAGTAAAGCGCAAGGTACGTGAGGCAAAGAGGGCAGCTGACCTGAGGTGGGGTCAGGGACTGGGTCAGTCATATGAAGAGAATAAGAAGAAGTTTTGGAAAGAAGTGAAGAGAGTAAGAAAGGCCGGCACAAGAATTGAAGAGACAGTGAAAGATGGAAATGGAAGGTTGTTAAAAGGAGAGGAGGCAAGGAAAAGGTGGGCGGAATATTTTGAAAGTTTGCTGAATGTTGAGGATGATAGGGAGGCAGAGATAATTGCTGTTCCAGGTGTTGAGGTGCCAGTGATGGGAGATGAGAATGAGAGAGAGATTACAATAGAGGAAGTGAGGAGAGCACTAGATGAAACGAGAGTAGGAAAAGCATCTGGTATGGATGGTGTGAAAGCTGAGATGTTGAAGGAAGGGGGTGTGACTGTAATTGAATGGTTGGTGAGATTGTTTAATGTGTGTTTTGTGTTGTCAATGGTACCAGTAGATTGGGTCTGTGCATGTATTGTACCACTATATAAGGGTAAGGGAGATGTGCGTGAGTGTTGTAATTCAAGAGGTATTAGTTTGTTGAGTGTAGTTGGAAAAGTGTATGGTAGAGTACTGATTAATAGGATTAAGAATAAAACAGAGAATGCAATCTGGGAAGTACAGGGGGGTTTTAGAAGAGGTAGGGGTTGTATGAATCAGATTTTTACAGTTAGGCAGATATGCGAGAAATATTTAGCAAAAGGTAAGAAGGTATATGTTGCGTTTATGGATCTGGAGAAAGCATATGATAGAGTTGATAGGGAAGCAATGTGGAATGTGATGAGGTTATATGGAGTTGGTGGAAGGTTGTTGCAAGCAGTGAAAAGTTTCTACAAAGGTAGTAAAGCATGTGTTAGAATAGGAAATGAAGTGAGCGATTGGTTTCCGGTGAGAGTGGGGCTGAGACAGGGATGTGTGATGTCGCCGTGGTTGTTTAACTTGTATGTTGATGGAGTGGTGAGAGAGGTGAATGCTCGAGTGCTTGGACGAGGATTAAAACTGGTAGGCGAGAATGATCATGAATGGGAGGTAAATCAGTTGTTGTTTTGCGGATGATACTGTACTGGTAGCAGACACAGAAGAGAAGCTTGACCGACTAGTGACAGAATTTGGAAGGGTGTGTGAGAGAAGGAAGTTGAGAGTTAATGTGGGTAAGAGTAAGGTTATGAGATGTACGAGAAGGGAAGGTGGTGCAAGGTTGAATGTCATGTTGAATGGAGAGTTACTTGAGGAGGTGGATCAGTTTAAGTACTTGGGGTCTGTTGTTGCAGCAAATGGTGGAGTGGAAGCAGATGTACGTCAGAGAGTGAATGAAGGTTGCAAAGTGTTGGGGGCAGTTAAGGGAGTAGTAAAAAATAGAGGGTTGGGCATGAATGTAAAGAGAGTTCTATATGAGAAAGTGATTGTACCAACTGTGATGTATGGATCGGAGTTGTGGGGAATGAAAGTGATGGAGAGACAGAAATTGAATGTGTTTGAGATGAAGTGTCTAAGGAGTATGGCTGGTGTATCTCGAGTAGATAGGGTTAGGAACGAGGTGGTGAGGGTGAGAACGGGTGTAAGAAATGAGTTAGCGGCTAGAGTGGATATGAATGTGTTGAGGTGGTTTGGCCATGTTGATAGAATGGAAAATGGCTGTCTGCTAAAGAAGACGATGAATGCAAGAGTTGATGGGAGAAGTACAAGAGGAAGGCCAAGGTTTGGGTGGATGGATGGTGTGAAGAAAGCTCTGGGTGATAGGAGGATAGATGTGAGAGAGGCAAGAGAGCGTGCTAGAAATAGGAATGAATGGCGAGCGATTGTGACGCAGTTCCGGTAGGCCCTGCTGCTTCCTCCGGTGCCTTAGATGACCGCGGAGGTAGCAGCAGTAGGGGACTCAGCAGTATGAAGCTTCATCTGTGGTGGAAATGTGGGAGGTTGGGCTGTGGCACCCTAGCAGTACCAGCTGAACTCGGCTGAGTCCCTGGTTAGGCTGGAGGAACATAGAGAGTAGAGGTCCCCTTTTTTGTTTTGTTCTTGTTGATGTCGGCTACCCCCCAAAATTGGGGGAAGTGCCTTTGGTATATGGATGGACAACTATCTAACAGCATATCAGAAGGTTATGTATAGCAATTACTGTGCAATAAACATTCACAATTATCCAAACACAAAGTCAACTGAAATTATAGACCTCAGAAGTTCATGGTGCAATACTGTAATATAACAATCACCATCATCATCTCCTCTAACGCCTATTGACACAAAGGGCCTTGGTTAGATTTCGCTAGTCGTTTCTATCTTGAGCTTTCAATTCAATACTTCTTCATGCATCATCTCCTACTTCACGCTCCATAGTCCTCAGCTATGTAGGCCTGGGCATTCCAACTCTTCTAGTGCCTTGTGGAGCCCAGTTGAAAGTTTGGTGAACTAAACTCTCTTGGAGAGTGCAAAGAGCATGCCCAAACTATCACCATCTTATATAAATTAATGAGGTAAGCAACACGACATTTGCAATATAAAATAGGACTATTTTACCTTTGCAGCTGAAAGTTGTGGGCATGTGACGTAGGTGAAGTCTAACGTAAGCCAACATTTAACAAAATTCAGCTTAGAAACACCTTCTTGGAACTTATTAAGTTTGTAAGTTGAAGACTTTCTGTATCAGGACATCATTTTCCGCTTATAACC
Source organism: Palaemon carinicauda (assembly GCF_036898095.1). Taxonomy (NCBI): domain Eukaryota; kingdom Metazoa; phylum Arthropoda; class Malacostraca; order Decapoda; family Palaemonidae; genus Palaemon; species Palaemon carinicauda. The sequence goes on from NC_090734.1 coordinate 154,576,946, forward strand.
ACATATACAGAACAGAGCCTCAAGTAGAAAGAAATGATTACATGAGGGCTTTAAAATTCACTTATATATTTGGTTATATATAAACTGTAAATGTTTTCCTTTATTTGCTGTTATGTAACAGTGAACACTATTGCCATTACATATTTTTCTGTTAAGAATCAAGACGCTGTGGCGTATAGCCGTTATATAGCAATGATGATGGCTTTAAGTACTGTCTTATGAGAAGAAACAGGTTGATATGACTAATATCGTATATTGAAGTATCAAACCATTGTGTTAGAAAGGGTTTTGTCTTTTAGGTTAAGGTGCTGTCATGTACTTTTACGGTTATTTAATCATTAATGCTCTCATGTATTTGCTGTTATATATTTGAATTCCACAATTACCCAAAATTATTACTTTGAGGGTTGTGGTCGATGTGGTAACGTCCCTGACTGGTGAACGCCAGACTGGAGTTCGAGTCCTGCTCAAACTCAATAGTTTCTTTGGTCACTGCAACCTCACCATCCTTGTGAGCTAAAGATAGGGCCTTTGGGAGAGCCTATATGTCTATCTGCTGAGTCATCAGCAGCCATTGCCTGGCCCTCCTTCGTCCTAGCTTAATTGGAGAGGGGTCTTGGGCGCTGATCATATGTACATATGGTCAGTCTCTAGAGCATTGTCCTGGTTGATAGGACTATGTCACTCTCCCTTGCCTCTGCCATTCATGAGTGGCCTTTAAGCCTTTAAAGGAACGAATGTACGTTTTATTTTAGGGAATTTTTATTTGTGTATGTGTTTCATGGTACTTTCCATAGAAAGTGTTGTGTAGTATCATGGCTTGTTTGAATGCACATTTATTGTCTTTTGTTACTTTCTTTCAGGTAAATGTAAATAGTCATCGATATCACGTTTTGCCTATAACTCTGATACCAGCTTTGATACACATGCAAGGATGTCAAGGCCTTTCAGCTTTCTGGAAAGGCCTAGGGTCAGTCCTCACCGTTCGAGGCGTTACGTTGGCCCTAGAAGACTGCATATCCAAATTCACTCCGTGGCCCAAGTAAGATTACTATTACGGTGTTGAATACTTGAAGTAAAACACAATGACCTATGAAAAACGACATACTTAACATTATAGCATTTATTGTGATAGATTATTATTATTATTATTATTATTATTATTATTATTATTATTATTACTACTAGCTAAGGTACAACCCTAGTTGAAAAAGCAAGGTGCTATAACCCCAAGGGCTCCTACAGGGAAAAATAGCCCAGTGAGGGAAAGAAATTAATTAACTATATGAGAAGTAATGAACAATTAAAATATTTTATGAACAGTAACAATATTAAAACAGATTGTTCATATGTAAACTATATAAAGAGACTTATGTCAGCCTGTTCAACATAAAAACATTCACTGCAAGTTTGAACTTTTGAAGTTCTACCGATTTAACTACCCAATTAGGAAGATCATTCCACAACTTGGTCATAGCTGGAATAAAGTTTCTAGAATAAATATTAATAAAATTTTGATAATATTGATAAAAAAGTATATGCTAAAATCTTTGAAGATGTCTAAATTACGCACAAATTCTCTTCTTTATTTTACAGAGAGATATCGCCGCATAGCTCAGCAAAAACAATAGGTCAACATCTACTCCTGAAGTGTTCAGCTTTAGCTCTCATTACCCCATTCTTTAGCGCTAGTCTAGTAGAAACTGTACAGAGTGAGATTGCAAGCGAGAAACCGGGTGTTTTTGATGTATTTAAAGAAGGACTTACCAGACTTCTATCCTTTACTCAGCCACAAACAGGTATATTGCTGTGTTATTTTACAAATATAATTCCTTAACCCTTTTGCCCCCAAAGGACGTACTGGTACGTTTCACAAAACTCATCCCTTTACCCCCATGGACGTACCGGTACGTCCTTGCAAAAAAAGGCTATTTAAATTTTTTTTTGCATATTTTTGACAATTTTTTTGAGAAACTTCAGGCATTTTCCAAGAGAATGAGACCAACCTGACCTCTCTATGACGAAAATTAAGGCTGTTAGAGCAATTTAAGAAAATATATACTGCAAAATGTTCTTGAAAAAAAATAACCCTTGGGGGTTAAGGGTTGGAAATTTCCAAATAGCCTGGGGGTAAAAGGGTTAAGGATCCATGCAATGTTCAGATCACCTATTTTACATATACTTTGGGTGTAGAGGGCTAACTTGCTACAATTAGTTTAACCTCAAAATTATATGAAATCATGATTAGCTTTATGATATACTGTACTGTACTGTAGTGAATATGTAAGTATACAGCCTATACTAATGGGTTTTTATGAGTAGCTGTTTCTTGTCATCCTACTTCATTTTTACCTCTTACCTCGCCTTCACCATCCCTCTGTGTTATTGTCACTTTTACTGTTCAGACCAAAGAATCACAATAACCAATCATATTAATATCAGCGATGTCATAAGAATAATTATTATTGATGTAAAATAAGGCTCTATTCATTCTATAACTTCTTGAAATGTTGACTTTCCTACAAAAAGAATGTATAATTTACTTCACCAAGTAAATAATTCTTCATACAAGAATGAAATGCAATAGAATGTAAGCAAAAAGATAACTACATATCTATTGAGAAATTAGACTGAAAATGTAGGTAATGGTGGCGAGAGATCCACGAGTCGAACCTCATAAAAAGGTTAATCTGATGTTGAAACGTTGATTTAGTAATTAATATATACAAGAAATGTTATTTGCTGGAAATTTCCTTTTGTACATCTGCTCAGGGAATGGTTAGCTATTACTGAAGATAAAGATGATCTATAAAGATATAGGATTATTTTAACCCATTTATATATTTTTCTGTGAGGTGAACATTATTTTGGTATAATTTCTTTAATGGCAATTAGTCTTGATATATCTGTGGACTTTGTGTGATTTGGCTTATAAAACAAAGTGTTTTTTTATGTATAAATATACAGTATCTAAATCTTAGAATTCTTAAGAAATGTTTATATTTTATATAGCGCAGATCTTTTATATAAAATTATCATATTATTTTTCCTCCTGTTGCCAAAGGTAGTTTTAAAGAAAGGTAATTATTCATCAACTTGTTAATTCACATCGCCTCAAGCTTAGGCGAGTAATACCTAAATATGACGTATGTACCTACAGGCTTGTTGAATTGCAGCGAAGTTAAAATAGTGCTGTACACTTTGTAAAGTAAAAAAAATGGGTTTGTGAGGGTAGTTTTAAAGAAAGATAATTATTTATCAACTTGTTAATTCAGATCGCCTCAAGGTTAGGCGAGTAATACCTAGATATGACGTATGTACCCACAGCCTTGTTGAATTGCAGCTAAGTTAAAATAGTGTTGTACACTCTGTAAAGTAAAAAAAAATTGTGAGAGACACAGCATCTTATGATGATAATATCTAGATAACAGGACAAAGAATGCAAACAGGCGAAATCACTTTACTAATAAATAGTATATTTTAACCCTTTTACCCCCAAAGGAGATACTGGTACGTTTCACAAAAGCCATCCCTTTACCCCCATGGACGTACCCGTACGTCCTTGCAAAAAAATGCTATAAAAATTTCTTTTTTCATATTTTTGATAATTTTTTTGAAAAAATTCAGGCATTTTCCAAGAGAATGAGACCAACCTGACCTCTCTATGACAAAAATTAAGGCTGTTAGAGCAATTTAAAAAAATATACTGCAAAATGTGCTGGGAAAAAAATAACCCCCTGGGGGTTAAGGGTTGGAAATTTCCAAATAGCCTGGGGGTTAAAGGGTTAAACATAAAACTTACCCGCTGGTTATAAAAGAATGGCTAGCGTTCCTGACATTCTTATATAACCAGCGGGTAAGTATGTTCAAAAATTTATTTTATTATGAAAATATCATTTTTAAACATAAAACCTACCCGCTGGTTATATAAGAATGTCAGGAACGCTAGCCATAACTTATATAACCAGCGGGTAAGTACAGTATGTTCAAAAATTAATTGTTCCAACACGAATACTTACCTCGAACTACTTTCTTAGGAGTTACCTGTAATCTCCTCTCTACCGACCAGAGTTTTGTGTAGTAAACCCTATACCCGTTTTCTATGGAGGGCTAACCCGGGAGTGAGAGAACGTGCCCCGAGGGTAGCCTTTGAGCTAGGTCGAGGTCCGCTTGGGTCCCGTGAGTCAGTAAGTTCTCTGGTCGCGACGTGATACCATACTCTCACGTCGCTCTCGTCTCTCTCGACCCTTTGTGTCCGCCTCGTGTGTCCCGTGTGGTTACCGCGTGGTAGCTTTGTGCTTATCCCTTGTGTTCTTGCGTGTTCACTACCCTTCCTTGTGCTTCCCAAGTGTATCCCTTTGATTCCCTTCATTCCTTGTGGTGTGTGCTATGGAGCAGATCCGCCGTTGTCCTGGGCCTAGAGCCGGAAAGTCGTGTGGAGCGTTCCTCTCCAAGCCCGAAGTAGACCCTCACTCCCTCTGCTCTTCCTGTAGGGGCAGGATGTGCTCGCCATCGGATACGTGCATGGAGTGTGTTAGTTGGAGTGAGATACAGTGGGTGCGATACGGCACTAAGAAAAAGAAGTCGTCGAAACGTTCGCCCAGGAAATCTAGCATCTCTTCGCCGCTACCGTCACCCAGTGGACGGTCCGACGGGGCTTCTGTCTCGCCTTCCCCTACCCAGAGTAGGGGACGAGGTAAGTCCGTTGCGGGGAAAGAGCCGAGAGTTCTTCCCCAGGAGTCTAATGTGTGTGAAGTGGGGGTTGCTGGGACTTCTCAGGCTAGTGGGGAGCCTGGTTGTGCTGTGTCGGGGTGTTCTGGAGATTCTGCCCTTGTGCTTGGGGGGCACGTTTCCTCCGACGACCCCTTATGGTGTAGTAATGTGGTACCTGTTTCTTCGCCCCTTTCGTGGGCCTGTGTTTCAGGTTCTTCGGCAGCTGGCGACGCCCAGGGTAAGTTAGACTCCACGGTAAGTGATTCCTTCGGGTGGAAGCTCCCTAAAACGCCAGGTAGGTCCCCAATGCGGATGGAAGAGGGCCTGGATACCTGGTTCCCTAGTGTAGGGCGTCAACTCTCTTTTCCAGCTCCTCTGACGACAGTCCCAGAAACCTTCCTGCAACCCTCTACCTCTGGTACGCAGCGAGTCGCGAAGCCCTCCGTAGCCCCCGCTTCTGCCCGTCGTGCGGGTGGTACAGTTTCGTCGGGCTCTTCGGATGGTGGGGCTTCGTTCTCTTCAGAAGAAGAAACCAGGAGGAGACATCGGCGCTGGAGGGAGCGGTCCAGTAGCAGGCGTTCCCGCTCAAGATCCCGTTCGAGGTTCAGCAGGAGACGGTCCCGCTCTCCATGGAGGAAACACAGGAGGAGTAGGTCCCCCGATGGTGATTGGGTCTTCGTTCCCCGTAAGCCTGAATTGCAGTGTTCCCCGGACCGGCAATCCAGGGATTTCTCGCCACGAAGGCCATCCTCCAGACGAAGATATGACCCTCGCAGGGAGAAATGCAAGAAGGCCGCTTCAGGCAGGCGTAAGGCCGCGAAGCTTCCGGTTCACCCCGCCCAGCGGGGGGAACCGTGCTTCCTTACGGGCAGCCTGGCCGAATCAGCACAGCTGGTTCGGCCCTCGGACTTTAAGGAACGGTTCCCTCCGTCGGGTCAGCCCACGGGATCCGCGTCTTCGTCCCCCAGAGAGAATGCACGAACGGTAGTCCTCGCTGGCACGGTGATGCTAGTTCTGACCCCCGAACCTGGTGCGGAGGTTTCCGCCGGGGAAGACCGGTACCACCGCAGGGGAGTGCCTGTTGTCCCAGAACCGAAGCGCCCGGTGGGAGTGCCCGGTGACCCGGCTCCTCGGGATCAGATCGAAGGTTCCGCTGGCGGTAGAGAAGGTTCCCCGACCGAGGACTCGGCCTATCGGAAGGTTATAGGCCTGATCCGAAGGCATCATAGAATTGAAGAACCGGTTACAGCCGATGAGGACTACTGGAGGTCCAGGCTGACCCGCTTGATGCAGGCACCCGTCCAACAGAAAACCTCCCTCGCCCTTCCTGTGGCCCGAGATCTCGTTCTGGGACGGGCTCATGTCGATAGAGTTGTGGCAGGCAATGCCGAAGCTCCCAAAACGCAGAGCTCTTCGAAGTTGCTCCAAGGGCTCAAGTCCCAGAGTAGGGTTTATGTGCCAGAGGGACAACGACCGGGAGCCTGCAAGGTGGAGCCTGCCCGCGACGTTCTGGGACAGGGTGCCTCGGAGGACAGAGCATCTTCAGCCCCGATTTGTTTTTCGCAGTCGGAGGCTGCGATGATGGAGGAGATGTCGAAAGACTTAGTTCATGTCTCCTCTTGGTTGGACTGGTGGGCTTCCACACTGGTAGGTGTTCAAGCCACATATGACTTGACGGACCCGGAACAGCAAAGCCTCCTGAGGGAGCTTATCATCTCCGGGGGCAAGACCCTGAAGTTCCTCACATATCAGTCCCTTGCCCTGTCAGCGAATTGGGTTCTTCGCAAAAGGGACACTATTCTGGCGAAGCTTTCCCGGAAGGTCCCAGACAGGGAGGCGAGGGCCATGAGGAGCCTTCCTGTGTGGGGTGACTCCTTGTTCCCCTTGAAAGAACTAGAGGAGATCATGGAAAAGGTGGCTAAAATAAAAGAAGTGAACGCTCCCAGGCCTCAACCGGTAAGGAGGCCCCCCTACAAGAGGTCAGCCTCAGACGGTCCCTCTACTTCTCAGGCCCCGCCTAACCTGACGAGGAGAGAAGCCCCTTCTTCCTCGTGGGCTTCAGTGCCTCAGCCCCCCCATAGAGGAGCTCCAGCAGCGTCGGCCTAGTTTAGATCGGGGTATTCTGCCTCCAGGAGAGGCCGTTCAGGCCGCTCCTCCAGGAGGAGGTAGAGTGGGAGGCCCCCTACTCCTGCCCAAGCCTCAGGTTGGGGGATGCCTCAGACTACATTGGCAAGCATGGAAGGCTCACGGAGCAGAGCCCTGGACAGTATCCGTACTGAAGGAGGGGTACAGGTTACCATTCTTAACAGAACCCCCGCCTTTAATTCCGGCCAGCCTGTCGGAGTGGTTGGCACCCAAGGACCCGTTGAAGAGGGCAGCTCTTCAAGAAGAGGGGTCCACGATGCTGGAAAAGGGCGCCATGGAGGAGATCCTGCACCCAGGGCCAGGTTTCGACAGCCGCCTGTTCCTGGTAGAAAAGGCGACGGGGGGGTGGAGACCGGTGATAGACCTATCAGCCCTCAACAAGTTTGTGCGAAAGACAGATTTCAAAATGGACACTCCGAAGTCAGTCTTGCTGTCCTTGGGGGAGAAAGACTACATGATGACCATAGACCTCAAGGACGCATACTTCCAAATCCCGGTCCATCCCTCAAGTCGGAAGTTTCTCCGGGTGAAATGGGGTACCCAGATCCTGCAATTCAAGACCCTCTGCTTCGGGTTGTCGACAGCTCCCCAGGTATTCACGAGTGTCTTCACGACAGTCTCGGTGTGGGCTCACGAGCGGGGCATTCGCCTCATCCGGTACCTGGACGACTGGTTGCTTCTTTCCTCCTCGGAGGACGTTTTGAAGGAGCAGGGTATAAAACTTCTCCAGTTTTGCAAGGGTCTGGGTATCATGATCAACCCAGAAAAATCGAACCTATCTCCCTCCACCAGAATGACCTATTTGGGGATGACACTGGATTCCCTACTAGTGAAAGCTTTTCCGTCGGAGGAGAGGATAAGCAATCTTATGAAGATCCTTCTTCCTTTCCTGTCGGGGCAACCCAGGAGGGCGAAGGACTGGCAAAGGCTAATAGGTCATCTGGTGTCGTTGGAGAAACTGGTTCCCCAGGGGAGACTCAGACTCAGGGCCGTCCAATGGAACCTGAAGAGCTTCTGGAACCAACTGGACTCGCCCCAGAAATTAATTCCAGTCCTACCAAACACAATGCCCTCCCTGGAATGGTGGCATTGCTGGTCGAACTTGCTCAAGGGGATGCCCTTCACGACCGAACCTCCCGAGTTGCTCCCATTCACAGACGCCTCCAACCAAGGATGGGGAGCCCATCTCCTCAACGGGACGGCGAGAGGAACCTGGATGGACGGGGAGAAAGGCCTACACATCAATGTCCTAGAGTTGAAGGCAGTCCAGAAAGCTTGCCTGCACTTCGTCGATCTACTAGGGGAAACACTGTGGCGTTGATGTGCGACAACGCCACAGTGGTAGCGTACATAAAGAAGCAGGGAGGCTTAAAGTTAAGGGAGTAGTGCGATCTCGCCCTAGAGATCCTAGATTGGGCGGAAGCGAACCAGATAGTGTTATTGGCAAGGTTCATCCCCGGGAAAAAGAACGTCCTAGCCGACGGTCTCAGCAGGATGGGTCGGATAGTAGGAACAGAATGGTCCCTCCTCCCAGAAGTAGCCAGGCTCATCATTCAATGTTGGGGTTCCCCGGTGATGGACCTCTTTGCAACCAAGCTGAACGCGCAACTTCCCGTGTATTGTTCTCCTGTCCCAGACCCAAAGGCAGCCTTGGAAGATGCCTTTCAGCACAAGTGGGACAACCTAGACGTGTACGCTTTTCCCCCCTTCACGTTGATCAGGCAAGTGCTCAACAGAGTAAGGGCTGCCCGGAACTTAAGGATGACTTTGGTAGCGCCCTGGTGGCCGGAAAGAGAGTGGTTCGCAGACCTAAAAGACCTGACGAGCCATCCTCCGTGGCCACTCCCCGACAGGTCAGATCTTCTACAACAGCCACACTTTCTCATGTTCCACGACAACCCACAGTCTCTACGCCTTCACGCCTGGAGACTATCGAGCGACTCCTGAAGAAGGAAGGATATTCGTCAGGAACGGCTAAGAGGATGTCGAGATACCTGAGAAGGTCGTCGGCAGCGGTCTACCAAGCGAAGTGGGCCTCTTTCACGAAGTGGTGCGCTTCGAAGCGCATAAAACCCCTCAAAGCCTCGGTCCCAGATATCTCAGACTTTCTAGTATATCTCAGGGACGAGATAGGAATGTCAATCCCAGCTATAAAAGGAGTACGGGCAGCCTTGGGTCAAGTCTTCCTTCTGAAGGGCATCGACCTGGGTTCCTCTAGACACATCTCTATGCTTGTCAGGAGTTTTGAACAGTCCTGCTCCCCTCAAACTGTTAGGGTGCCTCAGTGGGACTTAGCTAGGGTCCGGAAGATGTTAAGTAGCCCCCCGTTCGAACCAATGAAGGATATTGTAGACAGGGATCTCACTCTCAAGACAGTCTTTTTGTTGGCCTTGGCCTCTGCGAAAAGGGTAGGTGAGATCCATGGGCTGTCTTATGACGTCTCTCATTCGAAGGGGTGGAAAGAGATCTCTTTCAAGTTCGTCCCTTCGTTCGTGGCGAAAACCCAGAACCCAGCAGTCTGGGATCCTAAATTCGAGGGGTTCTCTCTGCCAGCTATTCCTAGGACTGGGAATCCTGAGGATTTGAGGTTATGCCCTGTCCGTGCCATTAGAAAATACCTTGAGAGGACTGCACATCTCCGACCAGGCATCAAGAGCCTTTTCGTCTCCACAGGTGCTACAAAGAAACAGGTATCGAAGAATACCATATCCTTTTGGTTGAGACAAGTTATTGCCAGGGCCTACAAGGAGGAGGGACTAGCCTTGCCAGGTACTCCCAAGCCCCATGACATCAGAGGTCTGAGCACTTCCTTAGCCTTTGAGAAGAACATGGCAGTGGGCCAATCCTTCGAGCTGGCACCTGGTCGAACCAGTCGACTTTTACTGCCCATTACCTCAAGGATTACTCGAGAAGGTCCTTAGACGGGTTCTCCATTGGGACAGTCATCTCCGCGCTCCAAGTGATTTAACGGTGAAGCCCCAGGCACAATCGTGGATAGCTAAACCAGGAGACACAGGTTCGTTCCTTTTCACCCTAATCCCCGTTTCCTGTCCCTATCGGAGATAACCACACTTATGTAACCATTGAAGAACACGTCTCTGCAACTTTGTTACTGGACTCAACATCAGAAGATTTTTCAAAGGGTGAGTACTTAGACACTAACGTGAGCTCTTTGTGTAGTTTACCCTACCGTCCGTTTTCCCAGTTTGTTTTGTTTTAGAACCTAGTTCATATCTAGGCTTCTTGGCATCCACTGGCTGGGTCTGAAGGTCAGGAAGTCACTCCCACCTCCTAAAGTGTAAGTCTCCTAAGAAAGTAGTTCGAGGTAAGTATTCGTGTTGGAACAAATCAAAAATTTTAAGTAATTTTTATTTTTCCTAACATACTTACCGAGAACTACTTTTGGGTAATGGCCCTCCCTTCCTTCCCCGAGTGCCTTTCTGCCCTTGCAGGGACTTTTTGCAACATCCGAGGAACTTACTGACTCACGGGACCCAAGCGGACCTCGACCTATCTCAAAGGCTACCCTCGGGGCACGTTCTCTCACTCCCGGGTTAGCCCTCCATAGAAAACGGGTATAGGGTATACACAAAACTCTGGTCGGTAGAGAGGAGATTACAGGTAACTCCTAAGAAAGTAGTTCTCGGTAAGTATGTTAGGAAAAATAAAAATTACTTAAAATTTTTGATTTTTATCATGAAAATATCATATTTCAGGCAGAATGCTTCCAGTTTGGTTACTAATACTTCCCACCGTCACGCATGGCATCCTTCAGTATTTAATCGGGAATGCAGTATCCACGTTAACATCACAAGCATTGAGAAGATATCACAAACAGGACCAAAAAAAACAGGTGCTTATCTATGATTCTTTAGTACTGTTACTCTACTTGAACTTGATGTAATGTATGACTTTGTATTAACAGGTGATTCATTCACGAATGTATTTTACTGGCAGACACCTTTGATGCATTGCATACGCTCTTGAGGTTAACATATAAACTACAGATTTTGGGAACTAGTTAATCATTTCGGAAGTACAAAGAATTTTCAAGTTCGCTTTCGATACCTTCCGAGTTTATATTTGTACAGTACTTTGCTTTTAATAGGGAGTCAAAGTTTAAGGCAGGAGAAGTGAAGTTTGTACATGTATTTGTTCCGTAACTGAGTACAAACCAACGCTATTTACATGGGGTAATTACTTTGGCGACAGCCGATGACGAGCCATAAAGTTTTAACGAGGGTTTCCTACCCCACCGCTAGTTAGCAGGGGGTAGGGAGGGGTAGCTAGCTACCCCTCCCCCCTCACACACACCGGTGAAGATCCACTTTACTTCTGGCTCGGGAAGAGAACAGACCTTTCTGTGCTCTCCCTCGCTTTGACCGCCATATTAATGTTTTTGCTTTCTCTCTTTTGCAGTGTGTTTGAAGTTGGCCTCTACTGACAATGCGTACTAGCCCTGGACTTCCCGGCCACCCTTGCGGGACCTTTATGTCGGTCATGGAAACGGATCCACAATCCTTATGCCCTCATTGTAGGGGCCAACGGTGTGATAGTTCTAATTTGTGCATTGAGTGTAGGGAATGGTCTACCTCCCAGTGGGAGAGGTTTGCCCGGCAACGTAAGAAGAAGGCTAAGAGGGATCTTTCTCCTTCCGAGGTTTCTCGGAAGAGAGAAAATCCTAAGTCTTCCTCTTCCGCCGCCCATTCCTCCTCCGAAGCTCCCGCTCAGGCGGCCTCTTCCGAGAGGCCGGCGAGAGGTAGCGTAGACCGTAATGTTGATGTCATTAACCGATCCCGTGGCAAGGGAGAGGTCGTTGCCTACCATAGCGAGGCGGCTGCCCCTCTCCCCTCGGAGGAGGTATTTGTTTCTAACAATTACCTTTTTCAGCTTTGGGCTTCCATGGGGCTACAGGGTTCGCCCTTCAAGGAAGTCTTGTTTGGTATGATCAAACGGGGTGCGGCTGCCGAACAATCGTCAACCTCAGCGGACATAGATCCTCTGTCTGTGGTTGACGTTGTTGTGTCGGAAACATCCCGTGGGTCTGACCAAACTCCTGTTCCTGTGGCTGCAGTAGCAGAAGGCTCTGTCTCTCCCTCTGAACATACTTCGAGGGAGGAGCTTAGTCCCACGGTCTCTCCTTCCGCTGAGACTCCCTCTCGGGGGAGTTCTCTGGTAGAGACGCCTCTTCAGAGGCCTGTTGATGGTCTCCCTGCTGATCCCACGACCCCTCGTGGGCATATAAGGCGGAAGGCTCGTCCTCCCCTTCGCCGTAGAGGCCATCCTTCCCCCTTCAAAGGGGTTAGGAGACGCCTCTTCGGCTCGTCGTCACCACAGTCCTCTGCGGAGGAGACGACTCGCCGTTCTCGTGATCTACCTGCTACCACCCTTGACCTCTCCAGGGATCGTTCGCGATCCCTGTCGGAGGATGGTCTTCCTTCGGGACAATGTGAGCTGTCACCTCAACCATCTACATCTAATGCTGCTGACGCGCTTTACGCGCCGGAGACTGCCACTGCGCAACCTCCTGACCCTTCGGGGTCTCAGGGACTTGAGCGCGCAACTGCACCGCTCGCCCCTAAGCGTAAGGCTCCGCCTGCGCTCTCTGTTGCTGTTGTTCCTGCCGTTCCTGACAAAGCGCCTTGGCGCTCACCCTTAGGCGTTCGCGCCACTGTTCCTGTTGCTCGCCAGGGTTCCCCTGCGTGCCCAGGCCCATCGGCGCCCCGTCACCCTCCTGCAGTTTTTGATGTAGCGCGTAAGCGCCCAACTGCGCAAACGCGCCCTGCTCCTGTTGTAGCTCCGCCGCGCTCTCCTGCGCACTTGCGGCCAGTTCCTGGTAAGGCGCCTACACGCCCACTGGTGCCCCAGCGGCCTTCAGCGCTCATGCGCCCTCCGGCACCTCACCGGCCCCCGGTTCCTGTTTCACCGCGCGCGATCCAGGAGATTCCTGAGTTGGCGCACAGGCGCCCACAGGATCCTTCGGACTCGTCGCGCCCTGCGGGGGAGAGACGCGATACGCGTCCCCGCGTGATTCCAGCTCCAGCGCTCACGCGCACCCCAACGCACCCACGCGCCGCTTTGGGCCCATCGCGCCCACCTAAGGAGGTTCACGATACAAGGGAATCTCGTGAGACGAGAGAAGTTCGCGATGCGCGTCCGCGCGCAGTTCCTGTTACAGCTCCAACGTGACCACGCGTCGCGACGACTCAGCTCGTCGCCCCAGAGGTTGCCAAGCCAGCGCACGGGCGCTTACGGCCGCCTCTGGAACTGCGCGAATCTGTTAATGCTACGATCGCGCTCGACGCTCCCCAATCGTGCCCTGTTCCTGCTTCACGCCCCGTGCCTGTCTTTAAGACAGCGGTGGCGGTGCAACTCACTCCACCTCACGCGGCTCGCACCTCGCGACCTCCGAAGCAGTGATCCCCGACGCGACCTGTTCCTGATACGCGCCATGCGCGCCCACGATCGCTAGCGCACCTAGCATTTGCACAGGCGAGTAAACCGGTCCAGCCAGACCGTCATCAGACCTCTCGTTCCCAGGTCGCTCGCGACCCTGCTCCCGCACTATCGCTCCCTCGGCCAGTCCTACCGGACACCCGCTCGGGCCCTCCTGTTATCTCTCGCCCTCCGGGGCTGCACCAAATCTCTCCGCGTCCCCGCATTCGGCCACCTCCTGTCCCAGCTCGCCGCACGCCCACGCCATCGCCCACTCGCGCTAGCGGGCATGTTCCCGCTTAGGCTTCCGTGCGCCCCCTCGGCCACGCTCCCGCTCTGTCTCCTGCGTGCCATCGCTCCCGACCATCCTCCTGCGCACCATCGCGCCCCCGCGCCCACCCCTTGCCCACGCGGGTGCGCGCGCGCGATTTTCCAGCTTCGCGCCCTTCTCTCGCGCGATTCTGATCTGGGCCTGGTTTACGAGCCCCAGCGCGATCGCCGGCAGGCGGTTTCTTCTATGTCGCGTTCCCCTCCCCGCAAGCGCAGACCAGCGCGCTCGCCAGAGGGGGAATGTTCCTCTGACAGGTCTAGGGATTCTTCTCTTACAGCCCGACAGGCGAACCCTCGTGTGTCGACTCCTCCTAGGGATCCGTCGATCCCTTTCCTTTCAGAGGGAGTGTCTGACAGCGCTGCTGTCAGTCAGCAGCCCTGGTTCGACACCCTACTCAGAGCTCTCGTGCGGGCTATTAAGCCAACACTCTGATTTGGGTCGCGAACCAGCGGCAGCTTCCTCCCCCCTGTAAAGGAAGAGAGGAGTCTCTCCCGTGGATCCTCCTCCGAGGCCTGTGCTGTCCCCGCATAGATCCTTGCGCAGGGATCCTACTCCCCCTCAGACCTTCTCGCCCTCCCCTGCGGAGGAGGATTACCCCTCCTCAGGGGAGTTGGTTGAGCAGGAATACTCCCCCATCGCACCAATGGTGGATGTTCCTCCTCTTCCCGAGAGGTCTCCTCGTCCCGAGGTGGAGAAGGACTTGTCCCCTTCGCTTTTAGAGTCCTGCATCCCTCCCAGGAGGGAACCTAAGGACTCTAAGACGATTCCAAAATCGTCTTCTAGGATCAGACAGGAACAGCCCAGAGCCGTAGAAGATGCCCACGTTTCCCCCCAGGAAGAGCCTCTGGGGTCCGGAGACTTCGCTGCAAGTCCGTCTGGAGGCAAGCCCCAGGAGTCAGAACACTCGTTCTGGCAGGTCCTGACTCATGAGGAACCTTAATGGGATTCCAGACCATGAGGTCCCACCTCTTGAGGGTAAGGACACGGTCTTGGATCGCATCTATGGCACTCAGAAGCCCTCTAGAGCCAGCGCAGCATTGCCCTGGTCCCAGGGGATGAAGAGTGCCAGAGACAAGATCGAGGGCCAGCTCGCGGAGCTTGCCTCCTCCAGTAGATCCAGTGCTGGAAGTAAGCTCCTCACTCCTCCTCGTGTCCATCAGAGGAGGTACTTTGAAGTCCTTGAGGAGTCTGCGCTGAGCCTTCCCCTACATCATTCTGTGGAAGGACTCACAGGGGGAGTCCCTCTCGAGAGGCTCTCCAACCGGCACGTATCCTTCTCAGTCACTGAGATCCAGAGCCAGGAGAAGGTCATCAAGTGCGCTATGCAAGCCACCTCATGGCTCGACATCTGGCTGGGGTCTCTGGGCATCCTGGTGCGTTCCGAGGATCTCTCCAAGGAAAGCACCAGGAAGGCGCTAGAAACTTTTCTCCTCTCGGGTACTCGGACCATCGAGTTCCTGTCCCACCAAGTCTCGAGCTTGTGGGCCAACACGATCCTCAAACGCAGGGACTCTGTTGTCGAGAGGTTCCACCATAAGGTTCCCAGCGCCGAGTCGAGCAGGCTCAGACACTCTTCCGTCCTCGGTAAGAGCTTGTTTGAGCCTAAGGATGTGGAGCTCTCTGCCGAGAGGTGGAGGAAATCCAACCAGGATTCCCTCATCCATAGGGCCCTAACATCGAGGCCCTATAAGCTTCCGGCGGTTCAGCAGCCCCGTCCCGTCAAGGATACGAAGAAGACTACCGTAGCAGCGAAGCCCAAGGGTGTCTAAGCCCTCTCCTGCCAAGGGCAGGAGGGGGAAAAAGTCCTCCAGGGGAGGCAAGAACCCTAGAGGCTCCGGCCGAGGCCGGAAGCGCTAGGGTTGGCATCCCCCCCCCCCCCCCCCGCGTGTCCACCAGTGGGGGGATGCCTGCAGAGTTGCGCAGCAAGGTGGCAGCAACTCGGGGCGGATGCCTGGACGGTCTCCGTGATATCCCTAGGGTATCGCGTCCCATTCACAGCATCTCTCCCTCTCCTGACAGCGAATCCAGTGTCGTTGAGCTCTTTTGCTATGGGATCGTCAAAAGGGCAGGCCCTTCGGGCCGAAGTCCAGACCACGTTGGAGAAGGACGCTCTCCAGGAGGTCGTGGACGGGTCCCCAGGCTTCTACAGTCGACTCTTTCTTGTGTGAAAGGCGTCTGGAGGCTGGAGACCAGTCATCGACCTCTCGACACTGAACGGGTTTGTCAAGCAGACTCCGTTCAGTATGGAGACGGCAGACACGGTTAGACTTGCAGTGAGACCATGAGACTTCATGTGCACACTGGATCTGAAGGACACGTACTTCCAGATCCCAATCCATTCGTCTTCAAGGAAGTACCTGAGATTTTGCCTAGACAACAAGATCTACCAGTTCAAGGTGCTGTGTTTCGGTCTCTCCACAGCCCCTCAGGTGTTCACCAGAGTCTTCACCATCATCTCTTCATGGGCTCACAGGATCAGCATCCGTCTCCTCCGTTACCTGGACGACCGGCTGATCCTGGCAGACTCGGAGGCATCCCTTCTTCGCCACCGAGACAAGCTCCTCGAAGTTTGCCAGGATCTGGGGATCGTGGTAAACCTCGAGAAGTCCTCTCTGCAGCCCTCTCAGAAACTGATATATCTAGGCATGATCATAGACGCCAATCTCCACAAAGCCTTCCCATCAGACGAAAGGATAGCAAGGCTGAGGAAGGTTGCGAAACCTTTCCTTAATCGGGAAGAACTCCCAGCCCAGTCGTGGCTTCGTCTCCTCGGCCACCTCTCCTCCCTGACCCGTCTCATCCCCAACAGTCGTCTCAGGATGAGATCCCTTCAGTGGCAACTCAAGTCTCGGTGGAGTCAAGGACTCGACTCCCCGGACATCCTGATCCCCATGGGATTTGCGGAACGAGCAGACCTCAGATGGTGGGTGGCCGACGAGAACCTGCGAAAGGGAGTGGATCTTCTCGTCTCTACCCCGGATTTGATGCTGTTTTCGGACGCATCAAACAAAGGGGTGGGGTGCCCACGTTTTGAACCACAGGGCCTCAGGCCTGTGGTCAGAATCAGAAAAGTACCTTCACATAAACCTGCTAGGGATGAAGGCCGTTTTTCTGGCCCTTCAAAAGTTCCACCAAGTCCTGGCGGGCCACTCCGTAGTGGTGATGAGCGACAACACTACGGTGGTGGCTTACATCAACAAGCAGGGAGGTACCTTTTCGGAACAGTTGTCCCATCTTGCAGTAGAGATCCTGAGATGGTCCGAAGCCCACTCGATATCACTTGCGGCTCGCTTCATTCCGGGCAAGAGGAATGTGCTCGCCGACAGTCTGAGCAGAGCAACGCTGATAGTGAGTACCGAGTGGTCTTTGGATCCTCGGATAGCCAACAAAGTCCTGACTTTGTGGGGTTCCCCGACTGTGGACCTGTTCGCTACAGCATTGAACACCAAGCTTCCGCTGTACTGCTCCCCAGTCCCGGACCCCAAGTCCCTCTGGCAAGATGCCTTCCAACAACGGTGGGACAACGTCGACGTGTACGCCTTTCCCCTGTTCTGTCTGATGAGGAGGGTCCTCAACAAGACCAGAACATTGGTCAACCTCTCGATGACCTTGATAGCTCCGCTATGGCATCACGCAGAGTGGTTTCCGGACCTTCTGCAGCTCCTCACAGAGATCCCGAGGGAGCTCCCTCCACGTCACGAGCTACTCAAACAACCACACTCCAACATCTTTCACAAAGCCGTAGCTTCGCTTCGACTTCACGCCTGGAGACTATCCAGCATCTCCTCAAAGAGAGAAGATTTTCGCAACAAGTTGCGGAAAGGATGTCTGGCCACCTGCGTAGGTCATCCGCAGGAGTCTACCAGGCGAAGTGGAGAGTTTTCTGTGGTTGGTGCCGTGGAAGGGGTATCTCTCCTCTCGATGCCACTTTACCACCAATAGCGGAGTTCCTTGTGTATCTGCGGGAAGAAATGCGCCTTTCAGTCTCGGCAGTGAAAGGCTATCGCTCAGCCTTAAGTCTTGCCTTCAGGCTCAAAGGAATGGACATTTCCTCCTCGCTGGAACTGTCTCTTCTCATACGGAGTTACGAACTTACCTGCCCTCAGTCGGAAGTGAGACCTCCTCCTTGGAACGTGGTTCTGGTTCTCAGGTCTCTTAAGAGGCCTCCCTACGAACCATTACGCCAGGCTTCTGATCGCCACCTTACCTGGAAGACGGTATTCCAGCTAGCTCTGGCTTCGGCCAAGCGAGTCAGTGAACTGCATGGTCTCTCCTACGACGTCGCCCATTCAAAGGGATGGGGGGAGGTAACGTTTGGCTTCGTCCCTGAGTTTGTTGCTAAGACTCAGAACCCGGGAGTAAAGGACCCTAGGTTCGACTCTTTCCAGGTCTCGAGTCTTCGTTCTATAACAGATGACCCAGACCATCTCCTACTGTGCCCAGTCAGGAGTCTGAGGTTGTATCTCAAAAGAACAGCTGCAGCCCGCCCCAGGTGCGGAACTTGTTCGTTAGCACCGGGGAAACGAAAAGGAGGGTCACCAGGAATATCATCTCGGCCTGGATCCGTAAGGTGATCCACCTGGCCTCGAGTTCTGACCCTCCTCCGTCACAGCGCCCTAGGGCGCATGATGTCAGGGGCGTTGCTACGTCCCTGGCCTTCAAGAAGAACTTTTCGGTGGCGTAGGTCCTGCAAGCCGGGGTGTGGAAGCGTCAGACCACCTTCACGGCCCACTACCTGCAAGACGTGACACACAAACGGCTCGATACGTTTTCTATCGGCCCTGTGGTGGCTGCACAACAGCTGGTCTAACCTCAGGCTCCTAATTGGACAAGTAGCAGAGGGTTGAGGGCATTGTTACCCGGTTTTAGTCTGTATGAATGAAAAGTAGTCTGGCCCTTTTCTTTTCTTCATCCTCTCCTCCCTTGGAGAAAAACAGCATCCTGGGTCCTTTGCACAGCTGACCTCGAACCTCTGCAGGTAAGCCATGCTCCCTTGTGTTCCTAGTATTAAGTTGTAATACTGTCATGTCCCCATACCCTGACGAGGTGGTATTGGGTAGTCCTAGCCTAGATTTCCCTCTAAAGAACTCCAGGTCAACTTCCTAGGACATGTCACTGCTCACCTTCACACGCGACTTACGTAGGACGCAGCAGCCCCTCAGCTGTCTGCGAGGCGCAGGGGCCCCAACCCTTGAGTTCCTTTATGAACTTGGGTTAGGAGCCCCCGGGCAAGCCAAAGCCAGTATGGCAGGGGACTTACCTCCCTTCCTAAGGGTTAAGTCACCCCATGTAAATAGCATTGGTTTGTATTCAGTTACGGAACAAATGACAAATTCGTAGATAATTTGTATTTTTCCTAACGATACAAACCTTAGCTATTTACAGTTATGTGCCCGCCAGCCCTGTCCCCCAAGATAAGTCCTACCTCTAAGTAAAGTGGATCTTCACCGGTGTGTGTGAGGGGGGAGGGGTAACTAGCTACCCCTCCCTACCCCCCGCTAACTAGCGGTGGGGTAGGAAACCCTCGTTAAAACTTTATGGCTCATCGTCAGCTGTCCCCAAAGTAATTACCCCATGTAAATAGCTAAGGTTTGTATCGTTAGGAAAAATACAAATTATCTACGAATTTGTCATGTTTGCTTCTCTGGATCAAGTTGTTAGGAGATCTGTGAAGTAAAAAAGGCGTAGTTCTTTTCTTCGCTATGCGTGGTAGTATCTGTGACATCGTCGTCTATCTACTTAGGATCCAAGAAGACAGGTTGGAACTTTAATGGTTTATTGTAGTATCTCCATATAAAGTATGCAGATCCCTGCTGCTTCAAACGGTACAGTTCTTGGATGGTGGGAGACTGACAACAACTCCCAGAAGGTCCAACACAGTGGAATCAGATCAACACAGTAGAATGAGAGACTAATGTTTCTCAATACATTACAGTACCAAACCCTTTTTTTTGCAGGAAGTCTGAGCTCAAATTTATTTATCTATAAAATATGGTTTCATAAATTACCTGAATAAAAGGCCTGAAGATATCCAATAATTCTCTTCTTGAAAGTTTCCTTAAAGAAGTATCATGCTCTAGAAAGAAGAAGGTAGTACAAAGAGTCCTCAACTTAAAAACTCAATAGGTTCCGAGAAGCTGTTTGTAAGTCAATTCATGTTAAATTTTGGCCTAGTGCAAACCTAACCTGAATTCCATGCCTATGATTTCCAGCTACATAAGTCAAGAATACTCAGGTTTCATATGAAGCAATGTAAGGTTATTACAAATGTAGTTTTTCTTACTGTTTTAAAAGATAGGTAGTAGGTTGGCCAGGGCACCAGCTACCCGTTGAAATACTACCACTGGAGAGTTATGGGGTTGTTTGACTGCCCAGACAGTACTACATTGGATCCTTCTCTCTGGTTACGGTTCATTTTCCCTTTTGCCTACTCGCACACACTCCGTTAGTCTGGCATATTCTTTACATATTCTCTTCTGTACTGATACACCTGACAATACTGAGATTACCAAACAATTCTTTTTCACCCAAGGGTTTATTGCACTGTAATTGTTCAGTGGCTACTTTCCTCTTGTTAAGGGTAGAAGAGATTCTTTAGCTTTGGTCAGCAGCTCTTCTAGGAGAAGGACACTCCAAAATCAAACCATTGTTCTCTAGTCTTGGGTAGTGCCGTAGCCTCTGTACCATGGTCTTCCACTGCCTTGGGTTAGAGTTCTCTTGCTTGAGGGTACACTCGGGCTCACTATTATATCTTATTTCTCTTCCTCTTGTTTTGTTAAAGTGTTTATAGTTTATAAAGGAGATATTTATTTTAATGTTACTCTTCTTAAAAATTTTGTTTCCTCATTTCCTCTCCTCACTGGGTTATTTTCCCTATTGGAGCCCTTGGGCTTATAGCATTGTGCTTTTCCAACTAGGGTTGTAGCGTAGCAATTAATAATAATAATAATGTGTTTTATTACATTATTTCTTTATCTTGTTTTTGTTATTTTTCAGTTAGATTCTCTGAATTTCCTTTATTCCCCATAAGAGTTTAGTGCAGTATCCGCCATAGCCCTACACCCACTTCTCAGCAGATTCCTGCTTCCTACTTTGCATCTTGCTGTTCAATCTCTTCTTATCGTTCACAAAATACTGCATCTGCAGGGTTTTCCCTGTTGTACCTTACTGATGATTTCCCAGTATCCAGCTTCAGGCATTAGGGTTCAAATTGTATATGTCCATCTATCCCCAGCTGTGCCTCGGTGATCAGTGGCCTTTGGTTGTGATGCATTAATTCTCTCATTGAAATTATACGGTCTTTTTTTAAAATTAAACTTTTTGTAAGACCACTGGTTTATTCTGTATGAATATTCTTAATTTACCAGTTTTTTATTTTGCATCCAAACATTGTAGGGTAAAATCTTTAAGTTGTACTGTAGTTTTTGCATTCAAACTCCGACTAGATTACTAAGACTATTCACAACATTCCATTGTCATTGTACATAAGTTATTTTTGTCTGTCTTAGCCTAGGCTACCAAGTCCTCTTTTAATGTTCCTAAGAGTTGCTTCAGAATGTGACTACTGCTGCGACTGGCTTTCAGTTCTTCTTGCGAACTACTTGATGTATCTTTAGCTCAGTCCAGAACTAACTTTTAAGAGCTTCTCTCATGAATACACCACTTAAATCGGAACTGAAATTGATCAACCCATCATCACAGATTTTATGTCGGCTCTTTCCTTTAAGGGTTAAGAAGTGGAATGAATTTTCTCCATTCTCATCTTTCCAATATTTCTGCTAGAAGTAGAATTGAATGGTGAGCGATTGTGACGCAGTTCCAGTAGGCCCTGCTGCTTCCTCCGTTCGCCTTGGATGACCGCGAAGGTAGCAGCAGTAGGAGATTCAGTGTCATGAAGTTTCATTTGTGGTGGATAAAGGAGGAGGATGGGTTGTGGCACCCTTTAAGCAGTACCAGTCGAACTCGGTTGAGTCCCTCGTCAGGCTGAGAGGAGCATAGAGAGGAAAGGTCCCCATTTTTTTCATTTGTTTGATTTCAGCCACCCCCCAAAATTGGGGGAAGTGCCTTGGTATATACAGTATATGTATGAATTCCCATCAGAGCTAGTTCTCTTATCTCCCTTTTCCATGATTTCATGGGCCTTCCTACAAGTTCTTATCTCTTCAATGCTTTATCATCTCCACCAACGAAGTTGGAAGGAGGTTATGTTTTACCCCCAGTTTGTGTGTTCGTTTGTGTGTGTGTGTTGAATAGCTTCCTGGCCACAATTTTAATCATAGAGTAATGAAACTTGCAGGTATTAACTGTTATGTAAAAAGCTAGAAATTTTGGAAGGTCAAGGTCACGGTCAAGCAAAATGTCCAATTCAAGTAATCAGCCATAAGTTTGGCCATCGTTGTCAAAGAGACTTCAAACTTGGTTCATATTTGGGTGTATGAAAATCCACTCCAATTAATACATTATTACTATCATTGTTATTACTAGCCAAGCTACAACCCTAGTTGAAAGCAAGATGCTATAAGCCCAAGGGCTGTTAAAGTTAAGGTCGAGAAACAATGTCTGTGTTCTACTAAGTGCCCCTCTTGTTTTTAATGTTTTTCTGAATAACTGTTCATCATCCCCTCTTATTACCTGTTCAGACCAGCTTTAAATCTTTTGAGTTTTTAGCATTTTGCCAAATTCTGGGCAATAAATCTACTATTTCCTCCTCACTGTTTTCTCATTTATGATACAGCAAGTCCCAAATATACATAGAGAACTTCCGGTAAAATATCGGGAGTTCTCTCTCTTGAATGACTTTCTACATCATCAACTGAATCACTTGATTTTTGCATTTTGGATACTGTCATCTTTTTTTACACTTTCAACTTTCACAAGGACCCTTTCTAGAGACTACTGCTTTTGTCTTTTCTTTAAAATGATATGAGATGTGACATCATATGTGTAGATACTGTATCTCTCCTAACTGCTTCTCATTGATTTAGATGAGAAGCAAGTTTTGAACATTATCAAGAACACGTGGCTGTTGTTTCATCAGTGTCGGCATCCCTTTGGCAATATTGCTTTTATTTCTTTTTTTCAGAATTGTATAAATCAAGGATGTTGTACGATTGTACATTTTTTCCAAGTCTGCTATATGCTTACGTTGATTGTGCTTCTCAATAATTTCTTTTACACCTCTATGGTAATCACCTTAACCTCTTTTTTTAACCATCTAGTGAGCCATTGTCTAGAGGCTCTACTGTACTGTTATTGTTAACTTGACGGTGAACCATAGGGATCACAACATGATAAAGAACATGCAGTCACAACTCTACAAAGAACACTTCCAAAGACACTCGCAGTATAACCACTTTATATGTGATGCTGGTACGAATGCTGCTCAGAGAGAGAGAGTGAAAGAGTTAAGTTCTGAGCATAGTGGGGGGAGCATTCTAAGGCAAAACATCATGGTGTAAAACTCAGGAACGCTGCTTGGGTGGTGTATGGGCACTGCAAGACTGCTTTCTGTGCATTTCGTGCTAGTCTTGTTAGTATTGTACCTGCCCAAAATATGAGGATATGGAAGGAAATTTTTGCTCGTAGACCAATACAATACTCGTTAACTGATTTGAATTATGATCGTATTCTGTCACTTATAAACAGAAGTTCTAATGTTAGTTCTTTTTTTTTCACCTTTTGGTCATATGTTCTCACTACCACTAGCACACTAGTCTGTCAATGTATCAGGAGTTCCTACAGCTGCTTGTTAACATTGATTTAATTTTTCAAAGTATTAATTGATGTGTATTTTACTTATTCATTTCATGGTAATGATCAACAACTAAAATATTTTTCCAACTGATGACGAGCTAGCTTTTGTATTTATCAAGAAGTTCTATAACGTAGTTCTACATAATAAAATGCTTCTAAAAGGAGATTTACTGTATGGTCTTCCTGCTGAACTCTAGCCATGAATCTTGGATAGTTAAAAGTCCCACCTTATCAAAATTTCTTCCAATTTCTTAGTGTTCATATTTTGGTTGCATTAGAGTAGTACTGGCCTCATGTATGTATCGTAGGTATTTACTGTCTCTACTAATGGGTTTGTTGTAATTAACGGAAGTCTGGTAATGTCATACCATTTTGCCCAAGGTGCCGCCACTTTCATACTGGCTGCTCACTCCTGCCTATTAGATACGCTCTTCTCCTTCCAAGATAGATCTACCCCGCTATCCCTAGAAAGTTCACAACGCTTCAATCTTCCCACTTACTCTTTTTATACATTTTAGGCATCTGAATTCTTCTAATCCAGATTACTTTACATTTGGTACACTGAACAGAGGTCACCCTACACCTTTCTCTCAACCACATAGCAATTTTCCAGATTGTAATTTTTACTTTGCTTCCTGCCCAGTTGCCATTAGCGTAGTTTCGCTTATGTGTAGTTTCAGTCCTTTCTTCTCTATTTCACTCCACCTTTCAGTATTTTCTGCTGGCTCTTCCTCAAACTCTGCTGGTAGCATTTAGTTATTTTATTATTATTATTATTATTATTATTATTATTATTATTATTATTATTATTATTATTACTACTTCTATTATTACTTGCTAAGCTACAATCCTAGTTAAAGAGCAGGATACTATGAGCCCAGGGGCTCCAACAGGGAAAATAGCCCAGTGAGGAAAGGAAGCAAGGAAAAATAAAATATTTTAAGAACAGTATCAACATTGATTTAAATATTTCCTATGTAAACTATAAAAATTTTAACAAAACAAGAGGAAAAGAAATAAGATAGAATAGTGTGCCTGAGTGTACCCTCAAGCAAGAGAACTCTAGCCCAAGACAGTGGAAAACCATGGTACAGAGGCTATGGCATTACCCAAGACTAGAGAACAAAGGTTGGATTTTGGAGTATCCTTCTCTTAGAAGAGGATAGAGTATCTCACTGAGGCTTTCTATTCTGCACTCCATTATAGATTCCTCCATTACCATGATGTAAAGCAAAGGGCTCGTTACTGATCATAGATGTACGCCATTATGTATCTGAAGTACTTGTGATGTTCCTGCCTCTGCTTTCTTTCTAGATCTAAGGTTGAAGTAGAGTAAAATCACTAACTTGAGGAGTAATTTTGGTAACTCCTGCCTCTTCGTGCTCTTTGAAATATGTTTTTAGACTCTAAATATATGTCAAAATCTCTTCATGTTTTCATGGAAGTTCTTCTGTAAGTCCTTATATGAAATTTATTTTTTGTTGATCTCCCATGCATGCAGCCAGAACTGACAACCATTAATTTTTACAAAACTTCAGTCTTTCCTCTTGCATCTTTTCTAAAACTTGTATAGTATGTTAACCCTTTTACCCCCAGGCTATTTGGAACTTTCCAACCCTTAACCCCCAGGGGTTATTTTTTTAAAGCACATTTTGCTGTATATTTTTTTAAAATTGCTCTAATAGCCTTAATTTTTGTCATAGAGAGGTCAGGTTGGTCTCATTCTCTTGGAAAATGCCTTAAGTTACTCAAAAAAATTATCAAAAATATGTAAAAAAAAAAAAAAAAAAAAATGTAAATAGCAGTTTTTTGCGAGGTTTTGTGAAATGTACCAGTACGTCCTTTGGAGGTAAAAGGGTTAAAGAAGTCGTGTCCTTGTATTTCTACTCAGCAGTGCACTCCCTTTACCTTCTTATAACATTACTGTAAGAGTTTCCCTACTACAGTATTCATTTCCTATCCTTTCTTTTACTAGTTTTCTATATATTCTGGTTAACTCATTGCAGAAAGGATTTGCTGCTACTTTTATTGAGTCGCTTGTTTATTCCAGATTGTACTGGGGCTTCTTAACTTGCTCGGCTGTTAAGGTTTCTGTTGATCTCTGAATAATGCCATCATCGTCTAGTTCATGTTCATTCTCTTCACTAAGCATCTTTTCAGAGAACAGCCTCCAAATGTAGCAGTATTTCTTTATTTTTAACTTTTAATTCTTCTGTCTTCCTTTATATCTCCTCTCTTAGGTTTTTTTTCATCTTTTCGAAGTCATTTTCCAGACCATGATGTTTTTTTTATATATCCTCTCAAATGATGTATTGAGAAACTTTAACCTTTGTCTTTACCACAATTCACGATTTTCTTTTGCTTTCTGATTTCTTTTCTCTATATCTACCCATAACATCCCATAAACCAGCTCTGATCAATATAAGACTTACCAGCCGCGAGTCTTAGTTCTGTACCACTCGACCCTACGCTTGCACCTTCAAAAGTTAGGTGACAAAGTTGACAAACTCTGTGTCCATTCAGATCTGGCTATGATATATGTCACAACATCTGCTAGTCTCCCAAAATAATAAAATCATCGTAATTATTATTTTTTAATCTTCTTGGCTCACCTCTATAACATCTTCAGCCATATTCTTGACCAGTATGACCACTTTGACTTGCTTTAAAACACTGCCATTCCACCAGAATTTATACTTTTAGAGTCATCTCCTTTATAGATTCCATCTGACCACAACTATCCATACTACTACTCACAGTTTCCATAACTTCTCGAACGTTCCCCACCATTTATAGCCCTCACTTTTAGGGAGAATTATTCGGTGTCCTCTACCCCAGAGATTCTTTGCACCACCTTCCTACTTGAAGGTATTGCATAAATTGACATCTTAAGAACTCCTGCATTGCAATGTTTTTAATGTTGAACAGGCTAACATAAGTCTCTCTTTTTATAATTTATATTTGAAAGATCTATTTTAATGTTGTTACTGTTCTTAAAGGGTTTTATAATAATTGTTTTCTTGGCTTGAACCTGTGCAGGCTAGTGAATAAGCTCCAATTAGCACTTATTCTTAGGTAATTTACTGCTAAATATACCAGAGAAAAAATGTAAAGGAGTGCTAGGTTAACTAGCTCGCTCACCTATTGGTGTCGGTATAAAATTGGGCGTATAATCCAGAGGTCCCGCACTATTTAGATTCATCCACGACAAAGA
The DNA here is from genome assembly GCF_036898095.1 of Palaemon carinicauda. Classification (NCBI taxonomy): domain Eukaryota; kingdom Metazoa; phylum Arthropoda; class Malacostraca; order Decapoda; family Palaemonidae; genus Palaemon; species Palaemon carinicauda. Next base: position 154,603,537 of record NC_090734.1, read on the forward strand.
CCCCAATAGAGGAGAGCCGTTCAACCTCACTCGGCACCACCAACTCTGCATCCGCTCACAACCCAACTCCTTTTTAGCACGCCTGTATGGTAACCCGCTTTTTTGTGCTCTCGTGTTTTGCCTTATTTTTCTCTGGATTATGGCTTCTTCATCGGTTTCCCAGGAGACACCGTCTAAGTTAAGTACCAAGCTATGTTTTGCTGTGTTTTGAGCAATCTAGATCGTTTAATATTTTAATTATAGGAGTTTATTCTCTTCGATCATATCGATCTTGCTTGATTCCGCTTACGGTTGGTACTCCTGTTTTGAGAGCTTTTAGTTTCACTCGCGGTGTTACTAAGTGTATTATTTTTATTATTAATTAAATTTTTATATGTTTTATTGTGGATATTCATTATTTAGCGTTTAGAACCCTTGTGGTTCATATTTAGGGCCGATATCAGTTACGTATCGTAGATGCCTTGCCGACCTTCGTTACTGGGCGGCAATTTTTATTATTTAAGCCATCAGGTTGCTGTTCTTTGGGATTTATTTATTATGTTGCAGGCCTTGCCCTAATTTTTTATGTGTATATTCATATATTTTTCAACGCTATTACTTTTATAATGAATATTTGTGCTTATTACTCCGTATGATCTGTTTTGGTAGTGTTTGGGGATCGTCAGTTGGTAGCCCTGCTGCTCCGTATCACGTGATCCTCCCCCAAGCTCCCCCTCTCGCTAGGTTTGTGGCTAGGCTTCTCTCCCCCCTCTCCTAGGGGACCGTTGCCTTCCCTCCTTTTAGAGGGGGTAGTTCAGTGTTTATGGACTTTGTCCTCCGGGTGTCCCGGCGGTTTCGTCTCTGTCTAGACGGGTTGGCCACCTTTCAACAGAGTAGGATCCCGGTGCACCCTATTTTATATTCACCTATCACAATTTTATTATGTTATACGAAACCCTCCGGGTTCTGTTGGCGGTTCTTATCTACAGTTCCGCCCCCCTCTTTATTTATAACAGTTTCTATGATTATATATGACAGATCACTATCCCGGAGTTCCTATATATATTGGTTTATGGATGTACTTTTATTTCCCGGCCCGGGGCTTAACCTCGCTCCGGGAAATCAGACACCATGTGTCTTAATTCTTTGTTGCATCCTTCTTTATGATCCCGGCTCGACCGGAATGGATAGTTATACTCTAGTCTTAAGTTAGGCTTATGTTTAGGCCTGGGTCCTCCGGACCCACCCCTACTTAAGAGTATCACAGTTAAGCTAGACTTATGTTTAGGCCCGGGTCCTCCGGACCCGCCCCTACTTAAGAGTATTACAGTTAAGCTCTAGTCTTAAGTTAGACTTATGTTTAGTCCCGGGTCCTCCGGACCCGCCCCTACTTAAGAGAATTACAGTTTCTCATATACTATTCTTTTTATAGATGGTGCATTGTCAGACGACGGCCTGTGCGGCTGTCCTTCACCAGCCTTGTGGCCATACTGTTTGTAGGTCTCACGCCCTCTGCGGAGTTCAGCTGGAAGACATCGTGGTCTGACACCCTGATAATTGTATGGTCTGTTTTGACCTCATCACCACCCTCGGATCTAATTCGGTGAGTCCCGTTGGCTATGTTATCTTTCTAATTATTTTACCTCTTTTTGGTATACATACACTATTTAGCAAGATCTCTATGGTCTTGAAGGACCCCCTGGAATCTTCCTTTCGGTAATTCTCACTATTATTTCAGGCATCCCCGGAGCAGAAGACTGCGGCTCGGGCCACACTGAAAGTGTGGGTTGGGGGATTTGCCCGGAATGTGAAATCCAAACAGCCTTATGTCCTGTCTGAAGACTACTGTGCAATGATCTACCCTAATGCCAAGTCTTCAGCCGCTGTGGCTAGGCATGTTGCGGCACCCATCATTGCCCACATTGATGCCACTATTGCGGGATTCATAGACCAGGAGCAAGATCCGTTGGATGCCCCCGGAGATCTGGAAGACAATGTTGCCTCCATGAACTTGGACGTCGAACCTATGTTGTTGGATGATCCGGATGCAGGTAGGGTGGTAAGTGAGGCAGGTGTTACCGGCGCTGAGATTCCTATCCTCAGCCCCGCTCTTTCTTCTTCATCTGATCTCTCTTCTTTCCATGGTCTTTCTGGGGACCGTGATTCGTCTCACCGATCACACCCGGTTCCCCCCAAAGATAAGTCTATATCTAGGACTTTGCCAAAAGCTCGTAAGCCCCACAAGGCTTCCCATAGTTCCAAGTCTAATACGAACCCGTCATCTAAGGCTTCCGGCTCCTCCTCTAAGTCTCACGACCCGGGAGTACAATCCGCCACTTCTGCTCCTAATCCGGGCCTTTCCGAATCACCCATGCTTCGCATTGTGTCAGAGATGCAAGCTAAGTTGGTGTCGGAAATGCAGGCCAAGATGGACACGATGTTCTCTAACATTGGTCAGAGACTTGGGGCATTAGAGCAGGGTGCTCCGGAGCGAGTTCAAAGCTCTCTCATCCCAGATGCCTCTAAGCTTCCGCCGTTTACCAAGAATAACCCTTGGCGCATGGCTCTTCATTCCACATTTTCAGACGGGATGTTAACATTGGAAGGTCTTGGCACTCGTCCCTTAGAGGACTTTGAATTCTTTCCTCCTGGTCTCGCATTTCCATTTCATGGTTATGCCAGGCTTACCGAGGAAGCTCTGGTTCGGCTGGATAAGGTCCCCAAAGAGACTGTCATTTTCCCAAAGGAACAAGCCCAATCTGTTTGGGCTAGGTTTCTGAATGATATTGGTTGCACCAATACCATGTTGACGCCTCATAAAAGTTCGTTCACAATGTTCTTAATGGACAAGAATACCGTGACTCCATGCGTCAATAAGGTTGCAGAACTGGCTTTTCAATATGCTCTGGAGGAGAAGCCCTTGCCTCCCATCCGAGAGGTAGACCCGATCTCCCTCCTTCTTCCTTCAGGTAATGAGTGTTGGGACAATGTCCATACCACCTTTACTTCTGGCAAGCTAACAGCCGACTGTGCGTCGGTAATGTTTAGCGAACGGCTTCCCCGTCTCCCGGAATCCCTTATTAAACAGGAGTATGATTCCCGCCTACGTGTTGGTCGAACTTTGAACTTGGCCACGTCTACGGAGTCGATAGCCTTAACTTATGATACTGAGAGTATCTTTAAGTCTCTCAATAAGGCTACTTTGCAGTCGTTATATTTCGATCTATATGACTTTGCTATTGCCAAACGTAGGTGCCGCAAACACGTCCTGGCTGAGGCGACTATTAGGCACGAGCCTAATAAACTTATCCGGTCCTCTTGCTGGGGTTCAAATCTTTTCCCTGAGGATCTTGTGGAGGAAGTCTTGGCAGAGGCTACTAGGGTTAATCAGAGCCTTAAAGCCCGTTGGGGTTTGACTCTTAAGCGGAAATATGATCCCGCAAATTACCAAGCCCGGGGTAGGAAGAAGCTCCGCCCGTATACCTCCACCCAGTTCCGGCAACAGCAGAGTAGTTCGTCTGTTTTCCGTCAGCCTCTTCCTCCATCTCCTGCTGCTCCTGCACAGCCTTCCACCTCTCGGGCTCCTTCATCGGACGACTATGTCACCGTTCTGCTCCCTAAGAGCCAGCTTCCCGGTGCCTCCACCACCTCTCCAGCCTTTAACCAGTCTTATGAGGCTCAAGGCTCTTCCCAGAGTTATAACAGAGGTAGAGGCTACCACCGTGGTTCAGACCAGAACAGAGGTAGAGGTAGATTCTTTCGCAAGGGAAAGAACTTCCGAGGCGGACGTGGAGGCAACTCCTCAAACCAATACTGAGGTGCAGCGGGTAGGGGGGAGGCTTTATGCCTTCCGCAACAAATGGAGGTTCAGTCCCTGGGCTTTCAGTATCATCTCCAAGGGACTGGGGTGGAGTTGGATTCAAGGACCTCCACCTCCGAACAGATTTCATCAACATTCCACTCCGGACCTAGTCGAATTTGTCCAGGACCTGTTACAAAAGAACGCCATACAAGAAACGAAACACCTGAAGTTTCAGGGTCGGCTGTTCAGTGTCCCGAAGAAGGATTCGGACAAGAGAAGAGTGATTCTAGACCTATCCCTTCTCAACTTGTCCATTCAATGTGACAAGTTTCGAATGCTTACCGTCTCGCAGGTGCGGACCTTACTTCCCCGTGGGGCCGTCACCACCTCTATCGATCTTACAGACGCCTATTATCACGTCCCGATAGCGAGACACTTCCGTCCGTATCTAGGCTTCTGCCTAGGGGACAAAAATTACTCCTTCAAGGTGATGCCCTTTGGGCTCAACATCGCCCCAAGGATCTTCACAAAGTTAGCAGAAGTTGCTGTTCAGGAACTCAGAAATCAAGGGATTCAAGTAGTAGCCTATCTGGACGACTGGCTCATTTGGTCAGACACCTCCCAAAATTGCCTAAAAGCCACTCACAGAGTCATCCAATACCTTCAATCTCTAGGCTTCCAGATCAACTTCAAGAAGTCCCGTCTTCTTCCGAAATCAAAGTTCCAATGGCTCGGCCTGCAATGGGATCTTATATCTCATACTCTGTGTCTTCCCAAACCCAAGAGGTTAGAGATTGCAATGAACACCAAACGCTTTCTCAAAGACAAAGTAAGTTCCAGACGACTCCAAGAGAGGATCCTAGGGTCCCTTCAATTTGCTTCAGTGACGGATCTACTTCTGAAGGCAAAATTGAAAGATATCAATCGTGTCTGGCGTTCGAGGGCGAACCGGAAGCTCCGGGACAGGAAAGTCCGCCTTCCTCCCATTCTCCGGGAAAGACTTCTACCTTGGACAAGGGCCAACAATCTGTCAAAGTCAGTTCCCCTTCGATTTCCGCCTCCGAAGTTAATCATTCACACGGACGCATCCCTATCAGGTTGGGGAGGCTATTCTCAGCTCAGGAAAGTTCAAGGTCTTTGGTCTCCCTTATTCCGCCAATTTCACATCAATGTGCTGGAGGCCATGGCAGTTCTTCTAACCCTGAAACGTCTCGCTCCACCCAAGAGACAACACCTTCGTCTGGTTCTCGACAGCGAAGTGGTGGTCCGCTGCCTCAACAGAGGCGGATCAAAATCAGGGCCTCTGAACCATGTTCTAGTAGCCATATTCTCCCTAGCAGCCTCGAACCGTTGGCATCTTTCAGCTGTCCACCTGGCGGGAGTCCGGAACGTAGTGGCAGACGCCTTGTCCCGGACCTCCCCTCTAGAATCGGAATGGTCACTCGATCTAAAGTCATTCCGGTGGATTCTCTCTCGGGTTCCGGGTCTCCAAGTGAACCTCTTCGCCACGGAGTCCAACCACAAGTTGAGAGTATATGTGGCTCCCAATCTAGACCCTCAGGCCTACGCCACAGACGCTATGTCACAGAATTGGGACATCTGGGAAAGGATTTATCTCTTTCCCCCGGTGAATCTTTTACTGAAAGTCCTAGACAAGCTGAGATCCTTCAAGGGACGAGTAGCCTTGGTCGCACCCAACTGGCCCAAGAGCAATTGGTATCCTCTCCTGCGAGAGTTGAGACTACATCCTCACCCGATACCCAATCCGGTTCTGTCTCAGATAGTACAAACACGCGTTGTGTACGCTTTCTCAAACATTCAGAGCGCCCTAACTTTATGGACTTCATGAAGTTTGCGGCCATGCATGGTGCCAATATCGATCCTCAAAACACTCTGTTCCTAGAATCAGATAAACGGGATTCCACCATCCGCCAATATGATTCTGCGGTTAAAAAGTTGGCTAAATTTTTGATAGACTCAGACGTACACTGTATGAACTTGAACCTTACAGTCACTTTCTTTAGAACTTTATTAGAATCAGGTCTGGCAGCCAATATTATCACCACTATTAAATCTGCCTTGAAAAAGATCTTCCTAGTGGGTTTTAACATAGACTTAACCGACTCTTTGTTAGCTTCAATTCCGAAAGCCTGTGCCAGACTGAAACCGGTTACTCGTCCTACCCCGGTTACCTGGTTCCTTAATGATGTACTCAAATTGGCTTCTGATACCATTAACAGTTCTTGTTATTACATTCCCCTTCTCAGGAAAACACTTTTCCTGGTGAGTTTGGCTTCCGGGGCAAGAATTTCTGAACTGGCAGCTTTGTCAAGAGACCCGGGTCATATTGAGTTCCTTCCTTCGGGAGAGGTCCTTCTTTCACCTAACAAATTCTTTTTAGCTAAGAACGAAGACCCTCAGAACAGATGGTCCTCCTGGAAAATTGTTCCCCTCACGCAAGATCCGTCTCTGTGCCCTGTTACTACTCTTAGGTCTTATTTATCCCGGACCTCCTCTAACTCCTCGGGGCCTCTATTCGTTAGAGAACAAGGCGGTACCATTACCATTAAAGGGATCAGGCAACAAATTTTGTATTTTATTAAACAAGCTAGCCCTGACTCTTTTCCTCTTGCACATGATATCAGAGCGGTTGCTACTTCGGTGAACTTTTTTCACCACATGAATTTTACGGACCTTTCCAGGTATACAGGGTGGAAATCACCGTCAGTGTTCAAGAAACACTACCTTAAACATTTGGAAGTCCTTAAATTTCCTACAGTAGCTGCAGGGAGCGTAGTTACCCCCAGGTAACTCACATGTTAATTCCTTGTCATTTTATCTCTCCCCCTTACCTGCCTCATTTATACCCTATTTGTATTCGTTGGTTTCGCACCTGATTACTATTACTATATTTGTAAATTTTTGACTCCTGAGTATCTGTATACATTATCACTCACGGCATTATTATACCTTACCTTATTTGTCAATTGTTCTACCAAGTGGATTTATGTTCTTTTTAAGATACCCTTATAGCTGTTTTTGGCACTCATCTCTGATTAAAGCAACTTGTATTTCCCTTACGTTTATGTTTTTTCCTTTATTTTACAAGTTTGGTGACATTTCTCTTGTATATATTCACTGGCCGGCACAGGTTCAAGCCCAGAAAAGGGATTTTGACGTAGGAAAAATCTATTTCTGGGCGAGGGACCTGTGCCGCCCAGTGAACCCTCCCAGCTCCTCTCCCTTGGAGTCCCCAAACTTTTGGTGCTAAGGAGTTGGGTTGTGAGCGGATGCAGAGTTGGTGGTGCCGAGTGAGGTTGAACGGCTCTCCTCTATTGGGGTCTTTGTCGTGGATGAATCTAAATAGTGCGGGACCTCTGGATTATACGCCCAATTTTATACCGACACCAATAGGTGAGCGAGCTAGTTAACCTAGCACTCCTTTACATTTTTTCTCTGGTATATTTAGCAGTAAATTACCTAAGAATAAGTGCTAATTGGAGCTTATTCACTGGGCGGCACAGGTCCCTCGCCCAGAAATAGATTTTTCCTACGTCAAAATCCCTTTATTATTTCTCTTGTAGTTTATTTATTTTCGTATTGCCTTTCCTTACAGGGGTATTTTTCTCTGAGCCCTTGGGCTTATAGCAGCTTGGTTTTCCAACCAGGGTTGTAGCTTAACTACAGTGATGATAACAATGATAATAATAATAGTTTATTTCCTTTCCTCACTAGGCTACTTATTGGAGCCCTAGAGCTTGTAGTATCCTACTTTTCTGAGTAGGGTGGTAGCTTAGTTACTACTTCTGTACTACTAATAATGATAATATAATGTGGAAGGGAACAGTTTGCCTTTAGTCGTAAACCAGCCGTTAACTTACTTATCATAATTATTAGACAGCCTGTACTTTGGGAACTGAAATGGATACCTTTTACTAAGCCCGTGGTTTATACATATTTTTTTATTTTGCAAATCAAAAGAAAAAGTTCTCTAGAATATTTTACGTTTTTATATTATTGTAAAATAAAATTCATTTTGTTTTATTCGTGAAGGTGTATAAGATTTATATTATTATTGTGTATGAGTATACTTCCATGATTTCTTTACTTCAGATTCTTGCTATTATGCTCTCATAGTTCATGTATTTTCTATGAGTTAAAACTTTTTTTCTACTTTCTTATTATAGAAAAAAAATCGTGAGAAGGCTTTGGACCCCAGACAAGTGAAGGTGAAAGTTTCTGTTCCAGGTTATGCATATTAACACCCAAAATTTGCTGCACTTCTGCATGCAAAGATTAATCTTCACAAGTTTAACGCTGTCACAGATACAAACTATACAGGTTATCCTTGTCATTCAAAACAGTGGGACCTGTGAAGAAGATAATGCTTTATTTCATTTCCATGTTTCTTACTATTATATAATGCGTCTTAAGTATGCAACAGTAGTTTCAATTTGCTTCAATCCGATATAATCTTCCCTTGGTCTTGGCCCAAACCAAAGAGAAGGACCTCCCTGGGAAATCCAAGGGTATGGCATTTTCTATAATTCGTTGCTTCAATCCTTCACCATATCCTTGCTTCTTAGTTATTCTAGGACATATACCCACCTGCAAGCCTTACGTTATAGCACCTTTAAAGTCTTCTCGTCTAAATCTAGTTTTAATTTTAGGTTGTTCCGTAACCGAAATACAAACCACTCTATTTACATTGGGTTTACCTTTTAGCACAGCTGAAATGGCGAGCCATTAGAATTTAACGAGGGTGCGTTACCCCCGCGCTAGTTAGTGGAGTGGTAGCTAGCTACCCCTCCTCCCCTCACACACAGGTGAATGCTCACTTTCACTTTTGGCTCGGACTGGGACAGACGTCTCTGTCTTGGTCCTCGCTTGGCAGCCATTGTTTGTTTTGTCTTTACTTAATCGCTTACTTTTCTTTTACTCAATATATATGTAAACATGTTTTCATGTTTGTATATATATTTGAGTATAGAAACCAGTAAGTTTCCTTTTTAGAGTTGTGTGTGTAGTGTACGATATCTCCGTGGAGTCCTCGGCAGTTTGGCCACCACGGCGTAATTTTATGGGTTGCGATCGAGTTTGACTTCGGTCTCTCTCTCTCTCTCTCTCTCTCTCTCTCTCTCTCTCTCTCTCTCTCTCTCTTGAGGTCGTTCACCCTTTTACTACGTGTTACTACGCCCTTGTAGCTTCCTTCCCGTGTGGGGGGGTTGCTACGCCGTACGTTTTTTCTCAATTAGTTTTATGAATCTAATTGTAGTTGTTAATTTCAGCTTGTAGAACGATTCCTTTCGGGGTTTTCATTCTTTCTTTAGTGTTCATTCATTTTTAAATTACGTAATTACATAGTTTCATAATTATAATTGTTATAATTCTATTTTGGTTACAGCTCTCCTTCCGTGAGTGTAAGTGGTTGTGAGGGTACGTGCCTGTTGTGTAATTCTTGTTCCTTTCCCTCGGGATTCCTCTTCGGAGCCTTCCCGGGGGAATGAATGTGTACTAATGATTTTCGTTTTATTTTTTTACAGTTACCGATCTAGTTCGTTTCTGTAATATGGCTACGGTGTGAGCTGTCTTGTTGAGGCCTGGGGATTCGGCTGTTGCTGCCTCCCCTTTGGATTTTCGTCAGGGGCATGTCTCCCTCTACTGGAAGTACTCCTGTGACGATTGACAGCTCTCCAGTTCATTTTAGAACTCAGGTGGCTTGCCTCCTTGGGTGGGTAACTTTCTTTCCGAGGGAAGTTTTTCCTATCCTGGCTTGAGTTTTTCCCCTTTTGGGGGGTTCTTCTCTTGCCTTTTTTTCGTGCGACTATGCTCTTGGTGCTGAGCGGTCACACCTGCAGTTTCGCTCAAGGAGCTGGGGAACTGCAGGAGCCCCTCTTCGGAGGATTGCTCCTTTTAGGTCACTGGCTGACCAGTTTCTTCTACGAAGTGTTTCTCTTTCGTTAGCGAGAGTACACTCATAGAGACTCCTCTTTGGAGGATTCTTCTGCTGCTGTTGCTGTTGGCCTCCTTCACCGTAAGGCTCACCATCCGCCTCGTCGTAAGGGCCTCTCATCTCCCTATAAGGGTGCTAAGAGGCGCCTTTTTGAATCTACATTTGCAGCCTACAACTCCTTCATCCGCCCTGATGCAGATGGACAGCAGTCTGACCTCGTCTTCCGATGGGCAACGGTCTTCCCGACGGACAACGGTCTTCCCGACGGACAACGGTCTTCCTGACGGACAACGGTCTTCCGACGGACATCAGTCTCCCGGCGGACAGGCAACGGTTTTCCGGCCTGCTCTTGCTCAGTGTTAGCGCATTGGCGCTCTCCTGCTCATCAGCGCTTCCTGATCGCTAGCGCTCTCCTGTTCGCCAACGCTCTCCTGCTCGTCAAGACTCTCTTGCTCGTCGGCGCTCTCCTGATGTTCGCCCTCCTCGCCAGCGCTCTCCTGCTCGTCAGCTCTCTTCTGAGCGTCAGCGCTCATTTGAGGATCATCGCCCTGCGGTCTCTGACCATCCTACAGTTCCGGCTGAGCTCCCTGCTCATCAGTCTTCTGACCCTGTGGCTACGCAACATCGTTCAGCGCGTGTGTCAAAAGCACATGTTCGCCAAAACTCCTGCGATCTTCCTGTTCCTGCTCGTGAACGCGCCACTCCACCTGTCCCTTCACAGGATCTCACGCGTCGACCTCCTGCTCGCCAGCGATCACCTATGCACCAGCGATCACCTGCTCGCCAGCGCGCACAGGCGATTTTAGTATCGCCTATTCGCCAGCGTTCTCCCACGCGTCAACGATCGCCTACGCTCCAGCGTTCACCTGCTCGTCAGCACGCACAGGCGATTTTGGTATCGCCTATTCACCAACATGCTACGCGTCAGCGATCACCTGTGTCTCGGCGATCTTCGGACCGCCCACGTGTGTTACAGCCTGCGCGCCAACGTTCTCCAACGCTTCGTCAGTCGGAGGTTCTGAAGGGACATGGTTCGCCGGCTACTAGCTCGCCATCGTGCGATCGCTCACCGGCGCATGCTGCTCGCTATCGCTCGCCAACGCGTCACCATGCCACAACGCGCCATCGCCTACCTGCGCGTCAGCGCTCACCAACTCACCACCGATCTCCTGTTGATCCACATCGCCAGCGGTCTTCCTCACCCACGCGGCAGCGCGTTTCCTCGCCATCGCGCCAACACTTGCGTTTGCCGCCTCGGACACGAGCTCATTCACCTGCCCACCCTCGCGCCCACTCGCCTGCGTGCCCGCGCGCCCGCTCGCCTGCGCGCCCGCGCGATCATTCGCCTGCGCGCCCGCGCGATCATTCGCCTACGCGCCCGCGCGATCGTTCGCCTGCGCGCCCGCACGACCGCTCGCCTGCACACCCGCGCAACCGCTCGCCCGCCTGTCCTCGCGATCGCTCGCCCGCCCGCCCGCCCGTCCTCGCGACCATTCGCCCTCGCGCGACCATCGTTCGCGGCGAATTCCGCAGCCGGGGGTAGCAGCAGGAACGCGTGTTCCTAGACAACGCTCGGGATCGCCTCCACCCAAACACAGGTTGGTAGTGCAGGACAAGGATACTACTGAGGAGAGGTTAGTACATCATTCTTCCCCACCTTCTTTTCATGCAGGTACTGTGGGGTCCACTCCAAAGGATCGCCCGATCCCTTTCCCTTTAGCGAGGATTTCGGACTCTGTGTCCTTGGAGCAACAGACTTGGTTTGGTCCTCTGGCGCGGGCGTTAGTGAGGGTTATGAAACCAGCACTCGCTGACCAGGGTAACAAACCAACGGCTGTCTCTCCTATGCTAAAGAGAAAGAGAGGAGTGGACTTCGTGGTGACTTCCCCCAGGGCGAAGTTGGTTCCAAAGAGGTCGGTCGCGAAGGCCCCTTCTCCCGTGGCGAGGCCTTTCCGTCCTCAGGTGAGTCCAGTGGGGCGGTAGTCTTCCCCTCGGCACTAAGGGGGGAGACTTCGCTTCATGGAGGAGAATCATCTCGTGTGGAAGGGGCCCCTCGAATCTCTTTGTTGGGATCCTGTATCCCTCCCAGGAGGGAATCCAAGGACTTCAAGACCGTCCAGAATACTCCTTAAGGATTCGCCAGGAACCCACGACTACCCGGGGGAATGTCCACGTTTCACCCCAGGAAGAGATCCCTGGGGCAGGAGACTTAGCTGCCAGCCCGCAGGGAGGAGAATAGCAGGAATCCGAACATGCCTTCTGGCAGGTCCTAAGCCTGATAAGGCAACTGAACGGGCTTATGGATTCAGTCATCGCCCCCCGTGAAGGCAAAGACACGATCTTGGATGAAGTGTTTGACGTTCGGAAGGCCCCGAAGTCCAGCGTGGCTCTGCCCTGGTCTCGGGGTCTGAAGAGTGCCAGAGCTAGGGCCATCCTTGAGAAGAGTTTGTTTGTGCCCAAGGACAGAGGCTTAGACAGCGACTGTGCGGAGGAAGTCGACTTCCAAGGCGCTTTCTTCCAGACTCTGCAGGGCTCCAGCGCCTTTTTCTTTCAACCACGTCGGCCTAAGTTATCGGCTACGACAACTGAGACAAGGTGTCCAATTGCAGTTTCCTCCTGTCAGGAACAGATGGCATGGGAGGCTCCCCCAGGGGGGGGCATAGTCCTAAAGGGAGCGGCAGAGTTCACGAACTCTAGGATTGCAGGTTTCACGCTGGGAGGATGCTTAAGGTTACTCATCCGGATGACAGCTTCCCGATGCCCATTCCCGCACGATCTCTGTGATCAGCCAAGGATATCGCGCCTGCTGTCTCTGTCAGCGAATTCAGTGTCTCTGAACCTCTGTGCCATAGCGTCGGCAAGAGTTGCCCGTTTGGGCAGAATGATCCATACCTTAGGAAAAGGTCCTCCATAGGATCATCGACGGCTTCACCCCCGGCTTCTTCAGTCGATCCTTTCTTGTAAGGAAGTATCTGAGACGGGAGTTCCGTAGTCGACCTCTCAGCCCTGATCAAGTTTGTCGAACAAACTTCGTCCAGTGTAGAACAGCAGAATTTATCAAACTGGTAACGAGGCGACAGGACTCCTTAAACCCTGGATCGGAAGGACGGGTACTTTCAGTTTCCATTCCATCCATCTTCCAGGGAGCTTGTGGAATTCAGCCTAGACTGCAGGTATTCCTGCTTATGATGCAGTGTTTGCGATCCCGCCGTGGCATCGCAGGTTCTTTCCCCCAGAGAACTCTCCCTGCTTTCCTCATGGCCGCTCAGGTGCAGGCTTCCGCCTCCTTCGCCTTTTGGAGGGCTGGTCAACTCCGGTAGGCTCGGGTTCGACCTTCTTCAGCGATGGGACAAGCTTCTGGATGCTTACCATGAGCGTAGGTTCATGGCATTTTGCTAGGAGCCTTCTCTTCTTCTGCCTCAACATCTGGAGTATCTGGCCATGATATTGAGTCAACGGCCTTACCACGTTGGAAACCCCGCTTCTCGTCCGTCCAGCGAGGTTAAGCAACGTCGGTTCTGGTCGGTACTTGGATGGGTGACCACCTGGGGACGCCAGATTCTGTTGCCACCTCCTCCGAGCCTTCCCTTCAGTTGACTGTGGCAAGGCTGAGGAGAGTCGCAGTACCTGTTCTCAGTCAAGCAGAGCTTTCAGCCCTACCTTGGAACATTTCTTAGTTCTCCCTTCCTCATTGACCCGTCTATAGTTCCGAACGGTCGCCTCAGGATAAGTTCCATGTGGGGCGGCCCAAGTTCCGGTGGTTTCAGGCAACGATTAACCGAACTTCCTTGCCCCTATGGGACCAGCGGAACTATTAGACCTGCAATGGGTGTTGACCTATGGAACCTCGTGATGGGAGTGGATATTCTCCTCCTTTCCCCACATTCTTGATGCTGTTCTCGGACTTGTCAAAGGAAAGGGGGGGGGGGGCATGTTCCGGTCCAGGCCTATGGTCAGGACCTGAAGGATACCTCTCCATCATTCAGGCAGGCTTAGGGGCCGTAGTCTGGCCCCTCTACAGATCCTACAGCTCCTGCCGAGTCGCTCCGTGCGCGTCGACTTCATGATTATGGCGTGTTCTAACCAGCAGGGGACGCATTTTCACACCTTCACATCTTGCAGTAGAGATTCCGAGATGGTTGAGATACTCTCAATACCACCATCGGCTCTCTCATTCCAGGCAGAGGAATGTTCTCTCCGACTATCCGAGCAGAGCCTCGTAGAGAGAGTGTACCTGGGGGTCTTTGGCCTTGAGTAACCAGCAAGTCCTGGTCTGGGGGACCTGATCGCAACAGCTTGGAACCTCAAGCTTCCGCTGTTCTTCCCCCCAGTCTCAGACCCCGAGACTCTGGCAAGATGCATTCCAGTGATGGTGGGACAACTTCGACGCCTGCGTCTTCCCTCATTTTTGTCTGTGGAGAATGCGTCTCAACAAGACCAGGTTGTCTGTCAACCTTTCAATGGGAGAGCTCCACTGGGACTATGCGCAGAACGGTTTCTGGACCCTCTGCTTCCCCTGACGGAACTCCCGGGAGAGCTTCTCCCACGGCACAGACTACTCAAACAACCACACTGCAACATCTTTCACGAACCGGGGCGTCGCTTCGGCTTCATGCCTGGAGACACTATGCCTCCTCCTCAAGGAGGTCGCGTCATCTGCGATAGTCATCCGCAGGGGTCTTCCAGGCGAAGTGAAGAGTCTTCGGTGGTTGGTGCCGTGAGAAATATACCTCTTCCCTTGAGGCCTCTTCTCCAGCAATAACGGTCTTATTGCCTTTCGGCGGGAGGGAACTCCTTTCCGCTCTCGGCAATGAAGCCTGTCGCTCAGCCTTTCCCTGACCTTCAGGCTTAAAGGAATAACTTTTTCCTGCCCACTGGATCTTTCCTCGCTCATGCGAAGCTGCGATCGTCCCTGCCCTAGTCAGAGTGAGACCTCCAACTTGGAGCATGGCTTGGACTTTTTAGTCCCTCAAGAGATCTTCTCTAGACCCTTCACGACAGGCCTCGGATTGTATTCCGTCTTGGGTCTCCTGCTCACTCTGGCCACGGCCAGTGTGTAAGCAATCTTCTTGGTCTCGTACGACTCCGCCCTTTCTAAGGAATAGGGGAAGGCAACATTCAGGTTCGCTCCTGAGTTGTTGGCTAGACTCCGAATCTTGGGGTCCCGGCCCTTTGGTCCATTTCCTTCAAGATTTCGAGTCTCCATTCTGTATCTGATGCCCCAAGACCTTCTCTTTCTTGCCAGTAAAGGAATCGAGAGGTTAGCTTTGGGAACAGCTGCAGTTTGTCCTCAGTTGCAGCCGATTTGGGAGCACAAGGAGGACACGGGGGAGAGTCACCAGTATACCTCTTCAGCTCGGACTCAAAGACATTCATCTCGACTTGTCTCCAGACCCTCCCCCGTCACGTCGCCCTACAGCACGATGTTGGATACATCGCAACGTCCCTCGCCTTCGAATAATACTACTCTGTGATGCAGGTGCTACAAGCTGGAGTCTGGAAGCGTCTAATGACCTTCGCAGCCCGCTTCCTGCAGGGCGTGACCCACAGGAGTCTCGATACGTTTTCTATCGCTCTGTGGTGGCTACACAACAGCTGGTCTAACCTCAGGCTCCTTTTTGGACAGGTAGCAGAAGGTTGAGGGCATTATTATCAGGTTTTAGTCTGCATGAACGAAAGAAGTATGTCTGGCCCTTATTTCTTTCTTCATCATCCCCTCTACGGGGAAGCAGCATCCTGGTCTCTGCATAGCTGACCTCTAACCTCTGCAGGTAAACCATGCTTCCTTGTGTTCCGAGTATTGAGTCAATACTGTCGCGTCTCCCATACCCTGACGAGGTGGTATAGGGAACGTCCTAACCCAGAGTTCCTTCTGGAACTCCAGGTCAACTGCCTAGGACGGGTCACACTTCTTCCTTCACACACAAGCTTATGTAGGCCACACGGTTCCTTGCAGAGCAAGGAACTTGTGAGGTGCAGGGACTCCTTTTCTCGAGTGCGACTCACTCGGATTCTGAGTCCCCGGGTAAAGCCAAAGCCAGTATGGCTGGGGACTTTCCACCCTACCTAAGGGGTAAGTCACCCAATGTAAATAGCGTGGTTTGTATTTTGGTTACGGAACAAATGACAAATTCGAAGATAATTTGTATTTTTCCTAACCATACAAACCTTAGCTATTTACACATATTTGCCCGCAGCCCTGTCCCCCAAGACAAGTCCTACCTCTAAGTGAAAGTGAGCATTCACCTGTGTGTGAGGGGGGGGGGGGTAGCTAGCTACCACTCCCCTACCCCCCGCTAACTAGCGTGGGGGTAATACACCCTCGTTAAATTCTAATGGCTCGCCATTTCAGCTGCGCTAAAAGGTAAACCCAATGTAAATAGCTAAGGTTTGTATGGTTAGGAAAAATACAAATTATCTTCAAATTTGTCATTTTCTGTTATGCTGTTCTCACTTTCTGATTGGTTCATAGGTAAAAGTATTACTGAATCAGAACTGTTGGTACTAAAACAACAGTTTTTTTCTCAATTTATTTTTAATATTTAGTTATACATTTTTTAAATTACTTCTTCCTGGAATGACAAGTCTTCAACTTTTACCCCAATGGTGTACAGTACTTGTATACCACCTGATGATTCAAAATGAGTTCAACTTTTTTATTCTCAGTAACAAAGGGAAAGAAGAAAATGACACTGAATATTTATCTAAATATTGATAATACAGAAAAATAACTGTAATTGCGTCATGTACAATGCTCTAAATAAGTAAAGCAATCAGTAACTGACTTATTAGATAGATGTATAAGTAACAGGGCTCTTGAATATTAGGATTATCAAAGTTAATTGTTCCTATATAGTACAGCAACTAATTTCATTGTCCCTGCATTACTTAATGCATGCATTTCAAATAATACTTTAACATGTAGTAATACAAATAGAGAAACACTGAGCCTCGTGGCTAGAAATGTAGCAATTGAGGTTTGGTTGATGAATATTCCCTTATTTCCTTCCCCTTTTTTTTATAGCTTTCCCATAATGCTTTTCCACTTTTACTCCAGTACTGATGTTATTTTAACCTTTTTTCTGTCTTTAGCTCTAAACTAATGGTGAAAATGGAATACAATTTTTCTTTTGAAATAAATAGATTTTATTCTAAAATCAAATACTGTACTAGGGATGTCATTTCAATTCTAAAAAGAATAATTGGTTATAATTTATTTCATGTTTAATGGTAAACTTCAAATATTTATTATGGTTTTTCTATTGTTCAAGTAATGATGGATTATATCTCCTACTGGATTTAATTAAATAACATTCATAGTATAGTTGAGCTGGGGATGAAACTTTACTGAACAAGTCTGGCTAAGAGGAAGAAGGGCTACTTAATTTTTGTTGTATGAGGAAACCGAGATTTACGCTGACAGTAACAGCACCTGGAATACATGTCTTTGTGAGCATTAGGTATCTTGTGTGTGTCAAAATGATTAATTATCTTGCTTATAATTTATATATCGATTTACAGTTGTCCTGTATGTACGCATTATTTGAGTTCGCCGAGCACTGAATTCTTGCAAAATCCAGGTACAGAAATTAGAGCAATCATTAATCGTTTCTTAGTAGAATCTCAAAGGTTATGGCATCTATGATCTTCAGGTTTTTATTAAAGGACTTCATGGCAATAATGCTGGCATTGTGTAGTTTGGCCCATTGGTTTATGGAAGAATGTCTTCAAATGTATTTATAATATTTGAAGCCTGTTTCAAAAACCCCATTTTTCAGGCAAGGTCCCATTTTGGTTTGGAAGCTGTGTTTGGAAATCCGATGTGTATACAAGTAGTAGTCTCTGATGAACCCCACCACGGGAATTAAGGGTTCTGATTCCAAAGTTTAAGGAAAACTTTCATTACGGGGCAAAGCAAATTTGTATGGCCAACATGGTAATTTTAAATATTTAACTTAGCCGGTGAATATATAATAGCTGCAACTCTGCGGCTCGACAGAAAACACACTCAAAAAACTCGCGAGCGATCGCTATGAAGGTTGCGGGTGTGCCCACCAGCGCCAACTGTCGGCCAGATACCACTCTTGTATGTAAACAAAACCTCCAATTCTTCTCTGTCGACGTTGACGACAAGACGTATCAATACTCGCTGTAGAACCTGGAGTTTTCTCAACATATTTGGTGAAGTACTTCATTTTGGTTTGAGCTTTCGCAGTGCAGGTGTTTTATCTTCATCTTAAATCTTGAACTCGTTTTTCGATAGATTTAATTTTTGATGACAATAGAGAGAGTATGGACTTTCTTTGACTTTTAAATGGCCGACCCTTCCCTTAGACGGAAGTGTGTTTTAGGCTTTTAGCAATTATCTTATCACGTTATAAATTAATTATAGATTTTCCTCTATATATTTTATATCTCAACCGCCTTTATTAGGCCTCTTCGATTAGCTTTCCATTTATAATAAACATCAAAATAAATTTTAATGATTTGTTTATATGCGACCTTTCCTGAGAGTAGGCGGTCCTAACTTGGAAACCGAAGTTAAACAACGTTGAGCCCTTTTCAATCGTAAATAACTTTTACAGAGTTAATGATTTAAAACTTATTAAATGAAATATTTTTAGTAAATATTTTATGATAGTTTTTTTCTTTGAATAGTCTTCGTACTGTTTCAAAGATGAACTAACGTTTAGTTTATTTATGCTACGCAGTTTGCGCTCTATCGTTACGATAGAGAGAGAGAGTATCACGGTTTCACTTTGCAGAAAGCGTAAATCGATTCTGACGTTTTGTTCTTTTTTCTTTCAAAGCTTAAATGTTTTAAAGACTATTTTAAAGGAACTTTTAATTGAAAAACCTTTCAGTTTTTTCCTTTGGTCAAATAACCTGTTTATTGACGAAAGGTAAGTGGGCTCTTCTCTTCGGTGCGAATCTAGAGAGAGAGAGAGAGAGAGATAGAGACGGAGAGAGAGAGAGGAGAGAGAACGTTCCGATCTTTATCTCGTCCCAAGCGAGTAACGTTGTTCTCGAGTTACTCTCGTCCCTAGTCTCTGTAAGGGGAGAAAGGATAAAACGTTTTTAGTTTTTATTCTTGTCCCAAGGCACTTTACGGTGAGAGATTGAAAACGTAGTTTTGAATGAACTAGTGTTTAGTCTCTTCCCCAGCCACTGATTTTTTTATCTTAAAATATGTTTACTGTTTTTTGCTGGTATTAATGTTCTTACATTATACGACTGATTTCGCAATTATAACCTTTTGATAGAGGGTAGAATTGCATTCTTCAGGTAGAAATCAGTTTTATTCATACCTAATGTGAATTGTTAAAAAATTCGATTTCAGTGAATTAAGTGCAAAACAGAAAATCGTAGTGATAAAGTGATATTGCGCAAAGTGTTATCAGTGTTGCAACCGAGGGTTCGTCTGTTCGTGCCTGTCGTTCGCCTAGTCCGGGACCTCTTGCAAGCTCCCAAGCCCAGGGGAGAAGTAATGTCGTACGACTTATGGGTTCGAGAGGCCTTGATCAGCGAACAGACGTTCCCTCTATGGTATCAGGTGTATCTTACCAAGATCACCCCTACCATAAGGCGAGAGAGACGATTTTCTCCTCGTCATCCGAAGGCTTTTTGCATAAGAAACCGTGGAACAAGATTTCGAGGCCCTTTAAGCGAAAGTCAGTCCTTTCAGGACAGGTCCAGCGTCCTGGTTTTAACCATTAGGACAGCTCTGACCCTATGCAGTCATCGGAAGACTGCTCGCCGCCTAAACAAAAGCGTAACACAGACTCCGAGAGTCTTTTTGTAGGCAAGGTTTTGCAGTCACAGACGTTACCCTCGTCTCTTACCGCAACCATTCCCGTTGATCCTGAATGGGTTGTACGGCAAGACATGCAGAATAAGCTTGCCTCCCTTATGGAAGACTATTCTGCCGATAAGTCCGTTGAGCCTAGCCGTTTATCTCATCGAGATCCTGGCCTTCAGCCACCCTAACGTTCCTTTGTGCGTCCTGTTGACGTTGGCGTAGCCAAGTCACGTCAGTCAGGTTGTTTAGAACCACACTCGATGCGGTCTCGTGTGGATTTTCAGCCACATTTGGACGTTAGGCCTCTTGCTGATGCTCCTGTTGACGTTCAGGACGTTCGCCAACAATCGGAGTTGACTTTGTTTTGACGCTGAGCGTCAACCTCCGCATTCTAGAGTTGTTTTGACTGCTCAGACTAGGCGGTCAAAGCAGTCTCGAGTGGACGCTGTGCGTCCTCACGCACCTGTTGTTGTTGACAGTTCACAGACTGTCAAGTAGTTACATGACGTTGCGTCCTGGTCCGCTACTAATGCACCAGTGTGTGTGCTTAGACTAGGCGGTCAAAGCAGTCTCGAGTGGACGCTGTGCGTCCTCACGCACCTGTTGTTGTTGACAGTTCACAGACTGTCAAGCAGTTACATGACGTTGCGTCCTGGTCCGCTACTAATGCACCAGTGTGTGTGGACTCTGCTTGTAAAGCATTGCCACCACGGTAGGTCTCTCCCTTGCTTGAGACTCGGCTATTGTCGGACAAGGTTCCTTCAGATGAGGAAGTTGCTGTTCCCCCTCCTACTGATATTCCCTTGAGGACTCTGTCAGACGGAGAGGAGCCTAAAGCTACTTAGCCCTCTATGGACTTTAAATAAATCATGCTGATTTTTAAGGATCTTTGTCCGGATCTTTTTGTAACTGCTGCTCCTCGTTCGCCTAAACGTCAGAGCTTACACTAGGCCTAGCTACTTCAAAGCCGTTGTTTTATAAGCTAGTGCTCTCTCGCTCTTCTAAGAGAGCTTTACGTTTGCTAGGCGACTGGTTTATCACCAGGAGGAGTTTGGGGGAGACAGCCTTTGCTTTCCCTACTTTTAAGCTGGCTTATAGAGCGAGAGTCTGATATGACACTAGAGAAGTTCTCGGCTTGGGAGTTCCTGCCTCTGCCCAGATAGACTTCTCAAACCTCATAGGCTTTCCCCAGCGCTCAGTGTGTTCATTGTCAAGACAAACTTCACGATGAAGTCTACCAGGCTGTCTTGACAGCATTTATGGAAGGCGACTGGATGGTCTCTCTCGACCTTCAGGAGGCATACTTCCACATTCCTATACACCCGGATTCCCAACCGTTTCTGAGGTTTGTTTACAGGAATGTGGGGTACCAGTTTCGAGACCTGTGCTTTGGCCTCAATCCTGCGCCTCTCGTGTTTACGAGGCTCATGAGGAATGTGGCAAAATCCCTCCATCTATCGGGGATCCGAGCCTCCCTGTACTTGGACGACTGGCTTCTCAGAGCATCGTCCAGTCTTCGCTGTCTGCAGGATCTACATTGGACGTTGAGTCTGGCCAGGGAGTTGGGACTTTTGGTCAACCTAAAAGTCCCAACTGATCCCATCCCAGATTATTCTATATTTGGGGATGGAGATTCGCAGTCAAGCCCTGCTCGAAGTCCAACTAATGCTGAAAAGAAAACGTTTATTCAGTCAGGAGTTGGAACAGTCTCGTAGGGACTCTCTCATCCCTGGAGCAGTTTGTCTCACTAGGGAGACTACCCCTTCTGCCTCTCCGGTTCCATCTAGCCTCTCACTGGAACTAGGACAAGACATTAGAGACGGTATCATTCCCAGTCTCCGAACCAGTAAAGGCATGCCTGAAATGGTGGGACAGCAATATCAGTCTGAGAGAGGGACTATCCCTAGCAGTCAAGAACCCAAACCACGTGTTGTCCTCAGACGCGTCGGGTTTGGGTTGGGGTGCGACCCTGGACGGCCGGGAATGCTCGGGTCTGTGGACCTCAAGTTAGAAGAGCATGCACATCAACGGCAAGGAGCTATTAGCAGTCCACTTGGCCTTGATGATATTAGAAAGCTTCTTCGAAACTAAGTGGTAGAGGTCAACTCAGACAACACCACAACTTTGGCGTACATCTCCAAGCAAGGAGGCACACACTCCTTCACGCTGCTCGAGATCGCAAGGGACCTTCTCTTATGGTCAAGAATTCGAGGCATCTCCCTGTTGACGAGATTCATCCAGGGGGACTTGAACGTCTTGGCAGACTGTCTCAGTCGGAGGGGTCAGGTGATACCCACGGAATGGACCCTCCACAAGGACGTGGGCAAGAGTCTTTGGGCTACTTGGGGTCAACCCACCATAGACCTCTTTGCCTCCTCGTTGACCAAAAGGTTACCAATCTTTTGCTCTCCAGTCCTAGATACAGAAGCAATCTACATAGACGCGTTTCTACTGGATTGGTCTTTTAAGGACTTATATGCATTCCCACCATTCAAGATAGTCAACAAGGTACTGCAGAAGTTCGCCTCTCACGAAGGGACAAGGTTGACGTTGGTTGCTACCCTCTGGCCCGCGAGAGAGTGGTTCACCGAGGTACTTCAATGGCTGGTAGACTTTCCAAGAAGTCTTCCTCTAAGGGTAGATCTGTTACGTCAGCCCCACGTAAAGAATGTCCATCAAAGCCTCCCCGCTCTTCGTCTGACTTCTTTCAGACTATCGAAAGACTCTCAAGAGCTAGAGGCTTTTCGAAGGAGGCAGCCAGTGCGATTGCAAGAGCTAGGAGAGCTTCTGCCATTAGAGTATACCAGTCGAAGTGGGAAGTCTTTCGAGACTGGTGCAAGTCAGCATCTGTGTCCTCGTCCAGTACCTCTGTAGCCCAAATCGCAGATTTTCTTTTACATCTGAGAAAGGTTCGCTCCCTTTCAGCTCCCACGATTAAGGGCTACAGGAGCATTTTGGCTTCGGTCTTTCGACATAGAGGCTTAGATCTTTCCAACAATAAAGATCTCCAAGATTTCCTTAAGTCTTTCGAGACCTCTAAGGAACGTCGTTTGGCAACTCCTGGATGGAACTTAGACGTGGTCCTAAGGTTCCTCATGTCAGACAGGTTTGAGCCATTACATTCAGCCTCCCTGAAGGATCTCACCCTCAAGACACTTTTCCTAGTGTGCTTGGCTTCGGCTAAAAGGGTCAGTGAACTTCATGCCTTCAGTAAAAACATCGGCTTTTCTACAGAAAAAAAAGCCACTTGTTCACTTCAACTTGGTTTCCTGGCCAAAAAATGAACTGCCTTCTGGTCCTTGGCTTAAATCTTTTGATATTCCTTGCTTATCAGAGATCGTAGGCAACGAACTGGAAAGAGTATTACGTCCTGTTAGAGCTCTTAAGTTCGATTTAGCCCGTACTAAGTCATTACGAGGTAAATCTGAGGCATTATGGTGCTCAGTTAAGAAACCTTCATTGCCTATGTCAAAGAATGTTTTGTCATATTTTATCAGATTTTTTTAATACGAGAAGCTCATTCTCACTTGAATGAGTAAGACCGATATTTGCTTAAGGTTAAGACGCACGAAGTTAGAGATATAGCAACCTCCGTGGCCTTCAAGCAAAATAAATCTCTGCAAAGTATTATGGACGCGACTTTTTGGAGAAGCAAGTCAATGTTCGCGTCATTTTACTTAATAGATGTCCAGACTCTTTACGAGGACTGCTACACACTGGGTCCATTCGTAGCAGCGAGTGCAGTAGTGGGTGAGGGTTCTACCACTACACTTCCCTAATTCCAATATCCTTTTAATCTGTCTCTTGAAATGTTTTTAATATTGTTTTATGGGTTGTTCGGAAGGCTAAGAAGCCTTTCGCATCCTGGTTGATTTGGCGGGTGGTCAAAGTCATTTCTTGAGAGCGCCCAGATTAGGGGTTTGATGAGGTCCTGTTGTATGGGTTGCAGCCCTTGATACTTCAGCTCCTGGGAGTCTTTCAGCATCCTAAGAGGATCGCTGGGCTCCGTGAGGAAGACAGACTTACAAGGCAGAGTAATAGTCTAAGTCAACTTCCTTACCAGGTACCTATATATTTTGGTTTGTTATATTGATAACTGTCAAAATGAAAAAACTCTTAGCTTATACGCTGTAAACATAATTAACTCTGGTCTCTACCCACCTCCTTGGGTGTGAATCAGCTATTATATATTCACCAGCTAAGTTAAATATTTAAAAATGATATTTTAATTATAAAATAAATTTTTGAATATACTTACCCGGTGAATATATAAATTAAATGACCCTCCCTTTTCTCCCCAATAGAGACGCAGCGGGACGAGAAGAATTGAAGGTTTTGTTTACATACAAGAGTGGTATCTGGCCGACAGTTGGCGCTGGTGGGCACACCCGCAACCTTCATAGCGATCGCTCGCGAGTTTTTTTAGTGTGTTTTCTGTCGAGCCGCAGAGTTGCAGCTATTATATATTCACCGGGTAAGTATATTCAAAAATTTATTTTATAATTAAAATATCATTTTTCAACAACAGCAAAAGCAGAGATGGCAAAAATTCTGGCTTGTTTGGAGATTAGTATCGTACATTTTAACTTTTATGGATAAACGGCTGTATGAAGGTTACTATAGGAAAGTGAAGGTGGATGGACTGTATCAAAGATGACATTCAATCAAAGGTATTAACCGGTGATGAAGTGTGGGACAGAGGTAGATGGAGAACGCTGGCCAGAAACATCGACCCCACATAGAAGTGGGAAAAGATGTAGACAAAGAAGAAGAAGAAGAATGAAGGTTACTATAGGATAGTTCTTGAATCTGTGATGCAATAGGTTTTGTTAATGCTCGGATTAAATGTAGGAATATTTAACCAAATGGCTTGTAATGAAGGTTTATTATACGAGAATTCTTGAATCTATGATGCAAAAGGTTTTGTTAACATAGGAATGTTAACCCTTTTACCCCCAACGCTATTTTGAACTTTCCAACCCTTAACCCCCAGGCGTTTTTCTTTTTCAAGCACATTTTGCAATAATTTTTTTTTTTTAAGATTGGGCTGACAGCCTTGATTTTTGTCATAGAGAGGTCAGGTTGTCTCATTAATTTGGGAAATGCCTGAAGTTTCTCATAAAGTTATCAAAAATATGCAAAAAAAAATGCAAATAGCAGCTTTTTGGAACAACGTACCGGTACGTCCATGGGGGTTAAGGGATGAGTTTTGTGAAACGTACCAGTACGTCCATTGGGGGTAGAAGGGTTAAACCATAGAGTGTGTAGATTTCCTTCCCGATTGTGTAAGCTCCTGAAGTATGAAAGAGGCTAAGAAAATGACCTGGCAAAGTTGCACCAAATTTAAGTTAGGTGCTTGTGCAAAATATAAACAACTACAGTAAGGATATTTGTAATAATGGATTTAATTATCTTGCTTATGAGATCTTTATACATGACAAGTTTGAATATATGATAGAAGGCAAAGATTTTCACATTTAAAATGTGACTAGACAAGTGATATTGTTTATGGGTTTTTGCCCCAAAAATAGATACGTTATACTAGCGCTAACACTATAATTTTCAACCAGTGATGATGCTTGAAATTAACCAGACTTAGCTTTAATAATTTACCCTTATAGTGTACAGTCATTCAAGTCTTTTAAATTATATTTGACAATTATAGAAAAATTGATTAATTTAATGATAGCATATGATTAAATTCAGGTTTTTTTTTTTGAGGGGGGACTTTGAAAGAACGGCAGTGCTGAATTATATGTATTTTCTTCTCTCCTCACTCTCTCCTTTGCTAGATTAAGGTTAGTACTCCAATCATTTACACTCTTAACTGCTTTCAACTTTGACATATGCCATAGATTTGCATGGCACAGATGTTCACAACATGATGATGATGTCATTAACCTTATTTGTCATAATTTTTTGTTTCCATCAAAGCTAATTTAGCTAAATTTGCTTTTAAATATATCTTGGAGTTGATAGATGGGTTCCTCTTGGGAATCGCAATTTAAGTAGGAATAAAATAGTCAATGCTGCTATCATCATCTTTATTCGGGAGCTTTCGACATAACTTATGTCATCTTCAGCCTATCTGCAATTATCATATGTAAAATTAATAAAATCATCCTAAGTACATAGTTAGGAAGATACACTTTCATGAATTTATCAACTAGTTCTAAAATCAACCAATCAAGGAACATAAAACCTTAAAAAAAAAAGACTTATTACACACAACTATATAAAAGACTTAATAACTAATATAACTAGTCACCCGCAGGAGATGATTACCACCCATCCAGACCAGCAACCCACAGACCAAACGGATCAATGGGTCACCGGTAACTGAACAGGTAAGCCCTCATTCAAGCTGGGTTTTGTCTTAAAAATATATAAAGACTCCAAGATTCTCAGCTGGCTGACGTTACTATGTCTGTCCGTAATTTTGAAATTTTCAATAGAAATGGCATGACCAAATTTAAATGCGTGGTCATAAATAGCGGAAATTGGTTTTTTACTTAACGGTATTTTGGTTCTTACCGATCTCCCCATGTGCTCCGAAATCCTACACTGAAGCTGTCTAGATGTGCTTCCAGTGTAGCACTCATTACAGAGTGCACATTGAAAAGTGTATATGACACTGGAACACAAGGGAGTAGGTAGACTCTCCTTATATTTAAACAGTGAGCCAACTGAGAACTTGTTAGTAAAAATTAATTTTAAATCTATGTGGGGATAACATTTCCCCACAACACTCATAACCTCTGTTCTTAGTCTCTCCGAAACATAACCATAGTACGGAAAGGAAACATATAACTTTTTCTTACTGACTGTTTGAATTGTTAAATTTTAACGCTAAATTTTATCTAAAAACTTCTTGACTTGATTATAATAGAGACTTGATTATAATAGAGATTCAGAGGGAACCCATTGGTAATAAAAAATTATTTTAGAAAATTTTCTTCCTCATGAAACCCCAGATAAGTTGAACATACATGATAACATCTATATAACAGTGTTTTTATCGAATTAATTTTGTAGATTTTTCATTCGGAGCTTAAAAAATGAGTGCTTAGTCCTGTAAAAGTGTTTTTTCAAAATACTGAGGTCTCAAAGGTACAGTATTATGTTTCCGAGAGACCAAGACATCGAGAAAAGGCAAAGAATCATCCTGTTCATTTTCTTTCGTAAATCTTATGTTACGATGCTTTGTATTTAAATAATCTAAAAACTAGCTTATATGATCTAAATTTTTGAAAAGTAAAAATGTATCGTCTACATATCGATGGTACAAAAAAGGCTTAAAAGCCACAGGACAATCATTCAACCATTTCCCTTCACAATAACATAAAAATATATTTGCCAAGGTTGGTCCACACGGCGATCCCATTGCTACTCCATCTACCTGCTCATATAACTTGTTATTAAACATGAATGTGGATGTAGTGGTAGCTAGTTCTAATAGTATTTTAAATTGTTTTTTACTGAAACCTTCGAAAATGTCCTCTGGGTTAGGGAAAAGCTGTTCAAGAATTATCTCCAGTGTTTCTCTTAAAGGAATGTTAGTGAACAAACTTTCAATGTCGAAGCTGCACATAACATAGTTATTTGCATCTCCGACAGAATTAATGAAGTCTACAAATTCATAAGTATTTTTCAGGGTATATTCATTTACTGTGAGAGGGGCGAGCTTTGTTGCTAGATGTTTTGACAGGTCATAGGAGCAGGTATTAATAGCGCTGAGAATTGGTCTCAGAGGAATACCTCTTTTGTGAATCTTTGGGGCACCATACATAATACCAGGTTGCGTTCCTGTTGCCATTATTGCTGAAGCTGTTTCGTCTGACAATATGCCATCCTTCTTCCACTTACGAACCCTGTAGTTAATTTTAATCTCCATATTTAAAGTTCGAATTAAGGGGTCCTCCTACACCAACTCTCTGAACTTAGACCTATCATTTAAAATATCTTCCATTTTCCTTACATAATCAGCTTTATCCAGTATTACAATCCCATGACCTTTATCCGGTTTACTTATGATTATAGTTGGGTCTTTACCTAGATTTCTCAAGATTTCAATGTCCTTCTTAGAAAAAATGGGGGAAAAAACTTTGTGTGGTTTGAAATTATAGAAAGTTCTGTATGCAATGTCCTGTATGGCTTGTTTAAAGCCACATCCATGGTCGCCATGTGGAACTTCCTTGTCAAGGTACGAATACAAATTTTCAAATGCTAAAAAATGTCTATAAAAATTTATGCGAAAATGAGGTAGTTTAAAGTTCAATCCATATGAACTTTAAACTGCCTCATTTTCGCATAAATTTTTATAGACATTTTTTAGCATTTGAAAATTTGTATTCGTACCTTGACAAGGAGGTTCCACATGGCGACCATGGATGTGGCTTTAAACGAGTCATACAGGACATTGCATACAGAACTTTCTATAATTTCAAACCACACAAAGTTTTTTCCCCCATTTTTTCTAAGAAGGATATTGAAATCTTGAGAAATCTAGGTAAAGACCCAACTATAATCATAAATAAACCGGATAAAGGTCATGGGATTGTAATACTGGATAAAGCTGATTATGTAAGGAAAATGGAAGATATTTTAAATGATAGGTCTAAGTTCAGAGAGTTGGTGTCGGAGGACCCCTGAATTCGAACTTTAAATATGGAGAATAAAATTAACTACAGGGTTCGTAAGTGGAAGAAGGATGGCATATTGTCAGACGAAACAGCTTCAGCAATAATGGCAACAGGAACGCAACCTGGTATTATGTATGGTGCCCCAAAGATTCACAAAAGAGGTATTCCTCTGAGACCAATTCTCAGCGCTATTAATACCTGCTCCTATGACCTGTCAAAACATCTAGTAACTAAGCTCGCCCCTCTCACAGTAAATGAATATACCCTGAAAAATACTTATGAATTTGTAGACTTGATTAATTCTGTCGGAGATGCAAATAACTATGTTATGTGCAGCTTCGACATTGAAAGTTTGTTCACTAACATTCCTTTAAGAGAAACACTGGAGATAATTCTTGAACAGCTTTTCCCTAACCCAGAGGACATTTTCGAAGGTTTCAGTAAAAAACAATTTAAAATACTATTAGAACTAGCTACCACTACATCCACATTCATGTTTAATAACAAGTTATATGAGCAGGTAGATGGAGTAGCAATGGGATCGCCGTGTGGACCAACCTTGGCAAATATATTTTTATGTTATTGTGAAGGGAAATGGTTGAATGATTGTCCTGTGGATTTTAAGCCTTTTTTGTACCGTCGATATGTAGACGATACATTTTTACTTTTCAAAAATTTAGATCATATAAGCTAGTTTTTAGATTATTTAAATACAAAGCATCGATACATAAGATTTACGAAAGAAAATGAACAGGATGATTCTTTGCCTTTTCTCGATGTCTTGGTCTCTCGGAAACATAATACCTTTGAGACCTCAGTATTTTGAAAAAACACTTTTACCGGACTAAGCACTCATTTTTTAAGCTCCGAACGAAAAATCTACAAAATTAATTCGATAAAAACACTGTCATATAGATGTTATCATGTATGTTCAACTTATCTGGGGTTTCATGAGGAAGAAAATTTTCAAAAATAATTTTTTATTACCAATGGGTTCCCTCTGAATCTCTATTATAATCAAGTCTCTATTATAATCAAGTCAAGAAGTTTTTAGATGAAATTTACAGTCAAAATTTAACAATTCAAACAGTCAGTAAGAAAAAGTTATATGTCTCCTTTCCGTACTATGGTTATGTTTCGGAGAGACTAAGAACAGAGGTTATGAGTGTTGTGGGGAAATGTTTGTCACATAGATTTAAAATTAATTTTTACTAACAAGTTCTCAGTTGGCTCACTGTTTAAATATAAGGAGAGTCTACCTACTCCCTTGTGTTCCGGTGTCATATACACTTTTCAATGTGCACTCTGTAATGAGTGCTACACTGGAAGCACATCTAGACAGCTTCAGTGTAGGATTTCGGAGCATATGGGGAGATCGGTAAGAACCAAAATACCGTTAAGTAAAAAACCAATTTCCGCTATTTATGACCACGCATTTAAATTTGGTCATGCCATTTCTATTGAAAATTTCAAAATTACGGACAGACATAGTAACGTCAGCCAGCTGAGAATCTTGGAGTCTTTATATATTTATAAGACAAAACCCAGCTTGAATGAGGGCTTACCTGTTCAGTTACCGGTAACCCATTGATCCGTTTGGTCTGTGGGTTGCTGGTCTGGATGGGTGGTCATCATCTCCTGCGGGTGACTAGTTATATTAGTTATTAAGTCTTTTACAGTATATAGTTGTGTGTAATAAGTCTTTTTTTTTTAAGGTTTTATGTTCCTTGATTGGTTGATTTTAGAACTACCGTATATTTCCGCGTATAAGGCGACCTTCATATAAGACGGGGTACAAAATTTGAGCAAATTTTTATGAATTTATCTCATATCGGTAGTATAAGACGACCGCTTAATCATAAAACCATCTTTGTTTATAGCCTAGGCTAGATTTTGCAACACCAGATACCTTATGAAATATAGGTTATGTAAAGATGATGATATTATTTACTGTATCCTTATAAATTAAAAATAAATGAAATAATAAAACAAATCCTTTATTGTTTTCTTCGAACACACGTCACGGTCGTCACCTAGCCTGCATTGTTTTGTTTACGCTAGCCTCATCAGCTGCTCACGTACCAAATGCCGTTCCTCCTCTGTCTTCTTCTTCTTTTATGTTCTTTGACGTTCTTTGCGAGTTTGTTATAAAAGCATTCGATAATGTAAAGGTGGAAAATACCATAAAATAATTTTAAAGATACGGGATCTCAAATGCCATGTATTGTAGTGAAGACGATTTATTGTACGAATGCGACGACGAAGCCAAAGTCGACTCACCGGAACCGAACTGGAATCCTTACGATGATGGCGTATATGATAAATCTCGTGATATGTTCGAACAGCTTTTCGAAACACAGTAATAACTGTGAGGAGTTTTAGTGGTGTTAGATTTATACATCTCGCAGGTTTTATGTTTAATATTGATTGGAAATAAAGTTCTACAAATTTTTAGGTTTTAAATTCAATACTGAAATGTACCGTAATTTTTAGTGAGAAATAAAGATTGTACCGTTTTTAATCCAAAATTTTTATTTACAGCAAAAAATAATAATTTTTAAACAAATATATAATATGATACCCTATATGTTATTACTATCGTAATTAACACTAGCATTAAAGTTACTGAAAGGTTAGCGAGAGAAAAAGTTGCTAACAACGCAACCAATACTCGATGTTTACCTTTTCTCAGCTGTGCTCGTATGGTTAAAAGTTGGAATTATTCCTCGATTTTTAAATATTTAACTTAGCCGGTGAATATATAATAGCTGCAACTCTGCGGCTCGACAGACAACATACTCAAAAAACTCGCGAGCGATCGCTATGCAGGTTGCGGGTGTGCCCACCAGCGCCAACTGTCGGCCAGATACCACTCTTGTATGTAAACAAAACCTTCAATTCTTCTCTGTCGACGTTGACGACAAGACGTATTTATACTCGCTGTAGAACCTGGAGTTTTCCCATCATATTTGGTGAAGTACTTTATTTTGGTTTGAGCTTTCGCAGTACAGGTGTTTTTCCTCAACATAAACTCTTGAACTCTTTATTGAATCGGATTATTTGTTGATGATTTGGATTGTTTTTGGAATTTTCTTTGACTAATTCAAAATGGAGCGGTCTAAGCAGTCTCGGGTGGACGCTGTGCGTCCTCACGCACCTGTTGTTGTTGACAGTTCCCAGACTGTTCAGCAGTTTCAGGACGCTGCGTCCTGCTCCGCCACTTATGCACCAGTGCGGGCGGACGCTGCGTGTCAAGCATTGTCACCCCCTTTGCTTGTTTCTCATCAGTTATCAGATGAGGAACTTTCGGATGAGGACGTTGCTGACCCTCAGCCTGAGGATCATCCTTCAGATATTGATGAGCCTAGAGCAGTTCCGCCATCTATGGACTTTAAAAAAGTCATGCTCATTTTTAAAGAGTTGTTCCCTGAACACTTTGTCTCTGTGGCTCCTCGTTCGCCGCCGTCTGAGTTTGTTTTAGGTGTACCTGCTGCCATGCCAGCCTTTACAAAACTCGTTCTCTCTCGCTCATCCAAGAGAGCTTTACGGCTGTTAGGCGATTGGTTGGAAACCAAGAGGAGTTTAGGGAAGACGGCCTTTGCCTTCCCCCCATCTAAACTCTCATCTAGATCGAGCGTCTGGTATGCCACGGGAGAAGTTCTCGGCTTGGGAGTTCCTGCCTCTGCCCAGGGCGACTTCTCAAGTCTTGTAGACTCTCCCCGCCGCCTAGCCATGAGACGCTCGAAGATTAGTTGGTCATCCTCAGACCTGGACCATCTACTTAAAGGCATCTTTAGGGCTTTTGAAGTTTTCAACTTCCTTGACTGGTGTTTGGGAGCCTTGAGTAGGAAAATCTCATCAGCCGATAGAGATGTCTCCTTACTCATTATGTCCTGCATGGATAAGGCCATCCGCGATGGATCCAATGAGCTCTCCTCCTCGTTTACGTCAGGAGTCCTAAAGAAACGAGAGTCTCTGTGCTCTTTTCTGTCAGCAGGAGTGACACCCTGTCAACGATCTGAGCTACTCTTTGCCCCTTTGTCTAAGTTCTTGTTTCCTGAACTTTTAGTTAAGGAAATAGCGTTGTCTCTAGTGCAGAAGGACACCCATGACTTGGTTGCGTCCTCGGCTCGCAAAGGGACCCCTTCGTCTGCCTTGTCTGCTAGACCTAGGATAGACACTCCAGCGTCCAGGTTTATTCCGCCCTTTCGTGGCAGAGCCCCCAGCAGGGGAAGTACTCGTGCCGAAGGGAAGAGAGGAAAGAGGAAAGGAGCCAAGTCCTCGCGTGGCAGAGTCTGACTGCCCGCAGCTTCAGACAGCGGTAGGTGCCAGACTCAAGAACTTCTGGTAAGCCTGGGAGAAGAGAGGCGCAGATCAACAGTCTGTGAGGTTGCTCAGAGAGGGGTACAAAATCCCATTTGTACGCAAACCTCCTCTAGCGACGTCCCCCATCGATCTCTCTCCCAGGTACCGAGAGGAAGCAAAGAGACAAGCCCTGAAACTAGAAGTGTCTCTTTTGCTAGAGAAGGGAGCGGTGGTCAAAGTCTCGGACCTTCAATCACCGGGGTTTTACAACCGTCTCTTCCTAGTACCGAAGAAGACAGGAGGTTGGAGACCGGTGCTAGACGTCAGTGCTCTGAATGTCTTTGTCACAAAGACGACGTTCACCATGGAGACCACGAAGTCAGTCTTAGCAGCGGTCAGAAAGGGAGACTGGATGGTCTCTCTCGACCTAAGAGACGCTTACTTCCACATCCCCATTCACTCAGATTCCCAACCTTTTCTGAGATTTGTGTTCGACAATGTGGTGTACCAGTTTCGGGCCCTGTGCTTTGGCCTAAGTCCTGCTCCTCTCGTGTTTACGAGGCTTATGAGGAATGTGGCAAAATTCCTCCATTTATCGGGTATCCGAGCCTCCCTTTATTTGGACGACTGGCTTCTCAGAGCCTCGTCCAGTCATCGCTGTCTGAAGGATCTCAATTGGACTTTAGATCTGACCAAGGAATTGGGACTTCTGGTCAACTTGGAAAAGTCCCAGCTGATCCCATCCCAAACTATTCTGTATTTAGGGATGGAGATTCGCAGTCCAGTTTTTCGGGCTTTTCCGTCGGCCCCCAGAATAGATCAAGCCCTGATCGCAATCCAAAGGATGTTGAAGAGAGAACGTTACTCAGTCAGGAATTGGATGAGTCTAGTAGGAACTCTATCATCCCTGGAGCAGTTTGTATCGCTAGGAAGGCTACACCTCCGACCTCTACAATTCCATCTAGCTTTTCACTGGAAAAAGGACAAGACGCTAGAGGCGGTCTCGATCCCGATTTCCGAAACAGTAAAGACTTGCCTGAATTGGTGGAAAGACAATATCAGTCTACGAGAGGGACTTCCCCTAGCAGTTCAGAAACCAAACCACGTTCTCTTCTCAGACGCATCGTATTTGGGTTGGGGTGCGACACTGGACGGTCGGGAATGTTCAGGTCTGTGGACCTCAAGTCAGAGGAGCATGCATATCAACGGCAAGGAGCTTTTGGCAGTTCACCTGGACTTGATGAGCTTCGAGAGTCTCCTTCGAGACAAAGTGGTGGAGGTCAACTCGGACAACACCACAGCCTTGGCGTACATTTCCAAACAAGGAGGTACCCACTCACTGACACTGTACGAGATCGTAAGGGACCTGCTCATCTGGTTAAGAGATCGAGGCATCTCCCTAGTAACGAGGTTTATCCAGGGCGACTTGAACGTTCTAGCAGATTGTCTCAGTCGGAAAGGTCAGGTAATTCCGACCGAATGGACCCTCCACAAGGATGTGTGCAAGAGGCTTTGGGCGACTTGGGGTCAACCCACCATAGACCTCTTTGCAACCTCGATGACCAAGAGGCTTCCAATCTATTGCTCTCCAGTCCCAGACCCAGCAGCAATACATATAGATGCCTTTCTCCTAGATTGGTCTCACCTAGATCTATACGCATTCCCACCATTCAAGATTGTCAACAAGGTACTGCAGAAATTCGCCTCTCACGAAGGGACAAGGTTGACGTTAGTTGCTCCCCTCTGGCCCACGAGAGAATGGTTCACCGAGGTACTTCGATGGCTGGTAGACTTTCCAAGAAGTCTTCCTCTAAGAGTAGATCTATTACGTCAGCCACACGTAAAGAAGGTACACCAAAGCCTCCACGCTCTTCGTCTGACTGCCTTCAGACTATCGAAAGACTCTCGAGAGCTAGAGGCTTTTCGAAGGAGGCAGCCAGTGCGATTGCAAGAGCGAGGAGAGCTTCTACCATTAGAGTTTACCAATCGAAGTGGGAAATCTTCCGAGACTGGTGCAAGTCAGTATCTGTATCCTCGTCCAGTACCTCTGTAGCCCAAATCGCTGATTTTCTCTTATACCTGAGAAGAGTTCGCTCCCTTTCAGCTCCCACGATCAAGGGCCACAGGAGCATGTTGGCTTCGGTCTTCCGGCATAGAGGCTTAGATCTTTCCAACAATAAAGATCTACAAGATCTCCTTAAGTCTTTTGAGACCTCTAAGGAACGTCGTTTGGCTACACCTGGGTGGAATTTAGACGTGGTCCTAAGATTCCTCATGTCAGACAGGTTTGAGCCTTTACATTCAGCCTCCCTGAAGGATCTCACTCTTAAGACTCTTTTCCTGGTGTGCTTGGCCTCGGCTAAAAGAGTCAGTGAGCTTCATGCCTTCAGCAAGAACATCGGTTTTTCGACAGAAAAAGCCACTTGTTCTCTTCAACTTGGTTTCCTAGCCAAGAATGAACTGCCTTCTCGTCCTTGGCCTAAATCTTTTGATATTCCTAGCTTATCAGAGATCGTAGGCAACGAATTAGAGAGAGTATTATGCCCTGTTAGAGCTCTTAAGTTCTATTTAGCTCGTACTAACCCTTTACGAGGTAAATCTGAAGCGTTATGGTGTTCGGTTAAGAAACCATCCTTACCTATGTCAAAGAATGCTTTGTCATATTTTATCAGATTGTTAATACGAGAAGCTCATTCACACTTGAGTGAGGAAGACCGATCTTTGCTTAAGGTTAAGACGCACGAGATTAGAGCTGTAGCAACTTCCGTGGCCTTCAAGCAAAATAGATCTCTGCAAAGTATCATGGATGCGACCTTTTGGAGAAGCAAGTCAGTGTTCGCGTCATTTTACTTGAAAGATGTCCAGACTCTTTACGAGAACTGCTACACACTGGGTCCATTCGTAGCAGCGAATGCAGTAGTGGGTGAGGGTTCAACCACTACACTTCCCTAATTCCATATCCTTTTAATCTGTCTCTTGAAATGTTTTTAATATTGTTTTTATGGGTTGTTCGGAAGGCTAAGAAGCCTTTCGCATCCTGGTTGATTTGGCGGGTGGTCAAAGTCATTTCTTGAGAGCGCCCAGATTAGGGGTTTGATGAGGTCCTGTTGTATGGGTTGCAGCCCTTGATACTTCAGCTCCTGGGAGTCTGTCAGCATCCTAAGAGGATCGCTGGGCTCCGTGAGGAAGACAGACTTACAAGGCAGAGTACAGTAATCGTCTAAGTCGACTTCCTTACCAGGTACCTATTTATTTTGGTTTTGTTATATTGATAACGGTCAAAATGAAAAAAACTCTTAGCTTATACGCTGTAAACATAATTAACTCTGGTCTCTACCCACCTCCTTGGGTGTGAATCAGCTATTATATATTCACCAGCTAAGTTAAATATTTAAAAATGATATTTTAATTATAAAATAAATTTTTGAATATACTTACCCGGTGAATATATAAATTAAATGACCCTCCCTTCCTCCCCAATAGAGACGCAGCGGGACGAGAAGAATTGAAGGTTTTGTTTACATACAAGAGTGGTATCTGGCCGACAGTTGGCGCTGGTGGGCACACCCGCAACCTGCATAGCGATCGCTCACGAGTTTTTTGAGTATGTTGTCTGTCGAGCCGCAGAGTTGCAGCTATTATATATTCACCGGGTAAGTATATTCAAAAATTTATTTTATAATTAAAATATCATTTTATCATTTATGCTATTTTTTTTAGATATGCCAATAATATATACGGTAAAAACTGTTTCATTACTTTCATTATACATTTATATATTAATGTAAATCATTTCATGTGTGTCGGTGGTTATCGCAACTCAACCTAGGGTAGCCCACTGATAAACCAGACATAAAATTCAAGGTGTGATTTTTATAACTGTAGTATAAGACGACCCCCCATTTTTAATGGTTAAATTTTGGAATATAGGGTCGTCTTATACGCGGAAATATACGGTAGTTGATCAATTCATGAAAGTGTATCTTCCTATGTACTTACGATGATTTTATTAATTTTATTAATTTTACATATGATAATTGCAGATAGGCTGAAGATGACATAAGTTATATCTTGGAGTCTTTGATAAACATTCTATGTGATATATATCCCCGTGTGATAAACAGCCTGCATTTATAACAGAGGCTGGAATTGTATTCAGGATAAGTTTTATGATTTTTTTTTTTATAATATTAGTTGGAAATTTATTAACCTTACCTATTCACATTAGGATTTATTCAAAGTTTGCTGATATATAATCAGTTACTCTGTTGAGTATATGGTAATTTCTTTGTTAAGCATTCACACATCCCGAGTAATATATAAGGGATTTTGACGAAGGAAAAATCTATTTCTGGGTGAGGAACCTGTGTCGCTCCGTGAAATGCTCCTTAAAGCACCATTTCTAAGGCATAAATATTGCTAAATATACCAGAGAAAAAAGGAATGCATGGTATGCCAGGAATTAACCCAGCTCGCTCACTCAATGAGTGTCGGTATAGATACTGGGGCGTGATAGAACCAAGACCATAAGTCCCGCACCAGTTAGACCTCTCCTTCATCAACATCCCCTACTACGACTATCCTCCCTTCACCCCTACACCTCCCCACCCCCCTACCTTCATTCCTCTTTAGCACCCGTGAAGGTTCAGACGTGTTTTTCATAGCACTGTGTTGTTTTGTGTTTTTGAAGATGTCCAACATTTTGTAGATCCCTGCTCCCAAGTTGAGTATTATAGTTGTCTGTTTAGGATTTCGAGGTAGCGACACTCATTAATCTAATTACCTTGTTGGTTTTTTCTTAGCCGTTTGTTCACGTTCCCTGACGCATGGGTTCGCGGCCATTTTGGTGTCGCTTCCTCGTGATCTCCTTGTATTGTCAGACTTTCAATTTGAAGGAGAGGTCTAACTGGTGAGGGACCTATGGTCGTGGTTCTATCATCCCCAGTAACTATACCGACGCTCTATAAGGGTGAGCGAGCTGGGTTAATTCCTGGCATTCCATGCAACTTTTTCTCTGGTATATTTAGCAGTATTTATGCCTTAGAAATGGTGCTTTAAGGAGCATTTCACGGAGCAACACAGGTCGAGCCCAGAAAATTATTCTTGCGCCCAGAGTAATATATAATAATTTGTGCATCCAGACTAAGATATAATTATTCATGAGTCTAGAGTAGTATATAATTATTCATGTGTCAAGAGTAATATATAATTATTCATGCGTCCAGAGTAATATATAATTATTCATGCTTCCAGAGTAATAGATAATTATTCATGCATCCAGAGTAATATATAATAATTCATGCTTCCAGAGTAATATATAATCATTCATGCGTCCAGAGTAATATATAATTATTCATGCGTCCAGAGTAATGTATAATTTTCATTATTTTTTCAGGGAGCCGTTAGCAAGGATTCAGGGGCCTTTGTAGATGCATCCGTTCGTCTTCACTCTGCATTCATTGGTCATCTTGCATCTGATGTCATTTTATACCCACTGGAAACAATTTTGCACAGGTCAGTTCACTTTTTTTTTTTATCTTAGAAATACAATATCCTCAGTATATTATGGTAGTTGAATCAGTGGAACTTCAAAAGTTTAAAACTTGCAGCAAATGTTTATATGTTGAACAAAACATAAGTCTTTTTATAGTCTATATATGAAATATCTGTTTTAATGTTTTTATTGTTTTTAAAATATTTTATTTTAATTGTTCATTACTTCTCATATCATTTATTTATTTCTTTAATTTCTTTCCTCACTGGGATATTTTTCCCTGTTGGAGCCCTTGGGCTTATAGCATCTTGCTTTACCAACAAGGGTTGTAGCTTAGCTAGTAATAATAATAATAATATTACCCCATATTGTGTTGAAGTTGGTGTTTATTGACATTATAGTTACAATCCGAAGGAGTTAAATTAAATTCATTAAAATAAAATGTAAAAATTATTATTTAATGTTATTTGCGTAAGAAACAAAACAAAAAGAAATACATTAGTAATTGTCTGTCAAAAAGTTAGTACATTTTTTTGGACACCCTATATATAAAAGATTGGCATTTCAGAAAGAAAAATATTAGATTCTAGTGTCATGAACATTT
Source organism: Palaemon carinicauda (assembly GCF_036898095.1). NCBI lineage: Eukaryota > Metazoa > Arthropoda > Malacostraca > Decapoda > Palaemonidae > Palaemon > Palaemon carinicauda. The sequence continues at coordinate 154,642,115 of NC_090734.1, forward strand.
AGGTTTGCTTATAAGTCTGTTGATGATGTTCTTAATTCCTTTTACAGTTATTATTATTATTACTATTATTACTAGCTAAGCTACAACCCTAGTTGGAAAAGCAAGATGCTATAAGCCCAAGGGCCCATCCAGGGAAAATAATAGCCCAGTGTGGAAAGGAAACAAGGAAATTAATAAAAGATTAGTAATAAACAATCAAAATGAAAAAAAATATTTTAAGAACAGTAACAACATTAACCCTTTTACCCCCAATGGACGTACTGGTATGTTTCACAAAACTCATCCCTTTACCCCCGTGGACGTACTGGTACGTCCTTGCAAAGAAACTACTATTTACATTTTTTTTGCATATTTTTCATAACCTTGAGAAACTTCAGGCATTTTACAAAAGAATGAGACCAACCTGACCTCTCTATGACGAAAATTAAGGCTGTTAGAGCAATTTAAAAAATATATATTGCAAAATCTATCTATCTATCTATATACCAAGGCACTTCCCCCAATTTTGGGGGGTAGCCGACACCAACAATGAAACAAAACAAAAAGGGGACCTCTACTCTCTATGTTCCTTCAGCCTAATCAGGGACTCGACCGAGTTCAGCTGGTACTGCTAGGGTGCCACAGCCCAACCTCCCACATTTCCACCACAGATGAGGCTTCATAATGCTGACTCCCCTACTGCTGCTACCTCCGCGGTCATCTAAGGCCCCGGAGGAGGCAGCAGGGCCTACTGGAACTGCGTCACAATCGCTCGCCATTCATTCCTATTTCTAGCACGCTCTCTTGCCTCTCTCACATCTATCCTCCTATCACCCAGAGCTTTCTTCACACCATCCATCCACCCAAACCTTGGCCTTCCTCTTGTACTTCTCCCATCAACTCTTGCATTCATCACCTTCTTTAGCAGACAACCATTTTCCATTCTCTCAACATGGCCAAACCACCTCAACACATTCATATCCACTCTAGCCGCTAACTCATTTCTTACACCCGTTCTCTCCCTCACCACTTCGTTCCTAACCCTATCTACTCGAGATACACCAGCCATACTCCTTAGACACTTCATCTCAAACACATTCAATTTCTGTCTCTCCATCACTTTCATTCCCCACGACTCCGATCCATACATCACAGTTGGTACAATCACTTTCTCATATAGAACTCTCTTTACATTCATGCCCAACCCTCTATTTTTTACTACTCCCTTAACTGCCCCCAACACTTTGCAACCTTCATTCACTCTCTGACGTACATCTGCTTCCACTCCACCATTTGCTGCAACAATAGACCCCAAGTACTTAAACTGATCCACCTCCTCAAGTAACTCTCCATTCAACATGACATTCAACCTTGCACCACCTTCCCTTCTCGTACATCTCATAACCTTACTCTTACCCACATTAACTCTCAACTTCCTTCTCTCACACACCCTTCCAAATTCTGTCACTAGTCGGTCAAGCTTCTCTTCTGTGTCTGCTACCAGTACAGTATCATCCGCAAACAACAACTGATTTACCTCCCATTCATGGTCATTTTCGCCTACCAGTTTTAATCCTCGTCCAAGCACTCGAGCATTCACCTCTCTCACCACTCCATCAACATACAAGTTAAACAACCACGGCGACATCACACATCCCTGTCTCAGCCCCACTCTCACCGGAAACCAATCACTCACTTCATTTCCTATTCTAACACATGCTTTACTACCTTTGTATAAACTTTTCACTGCTTGCAACAACCTTCCACCAACTCCATATAACCTCATCACATCCCACATTGCTTCCCTATCAACTCTATCATATGCTTTCTCCAGATCCATAAACGCAACATACACCTCCTTACCTTTTGCTAAATATTTCTCGCATATCTGCCTAACTGTAAAAATCTGATTCATACAACCCCTACCTCTTCTAAAACCACCCTGTACTTCCAAGATTGCATTCTCTGTTTTATCCTTAATCCTATTAATCAGTACTCTACCATACACTTTTCCAACTACACTCAACAAACTAATACCTCTTGAATTACAACACTCATGCACATCTCCCTTACCCTTATATAGTGGTACAATACATGCACAAACCCAATCTACTGGTACCATTGACAACACAAAACACATATTAAACAATCTCACCAACCATTCAAGTACAGTCACACCCCCTTCCTTCAACATCTCAGCTTTCACACCGTCCATACCAGATGCTTTTCCTACTCTCGTTTCATCTAGTGCTCTCCTCACTTCCTCTATTGTTATCTCTCTCTCATTCTCATCTCCCATCACTGGCACCTCAACACCTGGAACAGCAATTATATCTGCCTCCCTATTATCCTCAACATTCAGCAAACTTTCAAAATATTCCGCCCACCTTTTCCTTGCCTCCTCTCCTTTTAACAACCTTCCATTTCCATCTTTCACTGTCTCTTCAATTCTTGCGCCAGCCTTCCTTACTCTCTTCACTTCTTTCCAAAACTTCTTCTTATTCTCTTCATATGACTGACCCAATCCCTGACCCCACCTCAGGTCAGCTGCCCTCTTTGCCTCACGTACCTTGCGCTTTACTTCCACCTTTTTCTCTCTATATTTTTCATACTTCTCTATACTATTACTCTGCAGCCATTCTTCAAAAGCCCTCTTTTTCTCTTCCACTTTCACCTTCACTCCTTCATTCCACCATTCACTGCCCTTCCTCATGCTGCCTCCAACAACCTTCTTGCCACATACATCACTTGCAATCCCAACAAAATTTTCTTTTACTAACTTCCATTCCTCCTCTAAATTACCAGTTTCTCTTACTCTCACCTCATCATATGCCATTTTCAACCTTTCCTGATATTTACTTTTTACCCCCGGTTTTATTAGCTCTTCAATCCTCACTACCTCCCTTTTACATCCACCTACTCTATTCCCCCACTCTTTTGCTACAACTAATTTTCCTTCCACCAAAAAATGATCAGACATACCGTTAGCCATACCCCTAAACACGTGCACGTCTTTCAATCTTCCAAACATTCTTTTAGTTACCAACACATAATCCATTAATGCCCTTTCTACTACTCTTCCATTTGCCACTCTTACCCATGTATATTTATTTTTATCTTTCATTTTAAAGAAGCTAGCACTTATTACCATCTCTTGTTCAACACACATGTCTACCAGTCTCTCACCACTCTCATTTTCACCTGGTACGCCATACTTACCAATGACACCTTCTACCTCTCCAGCACCCACTCTAGCATTTAAGTCACCCATAACAACTACATAATTCCTTCTACCCAGTCCTTCTACACACCTAGTTAAATCGTTCCAGAACTCATTCCGATCTTCTTCACTTTTCTCACTACCTGGCCCATACGCACTGACAAACGCCCAACATTCCCTACCCAACCTAACCCTTACCCACATTAACCTAGATGATATCTCCTTCCATTCCACTACTTTACCTGTCATCCATTCACTCAGCAATAACGCCACACCCTCTCTCGCTCTTCCCCTTTCAATCCCAGACACTCTACCAGACATTTCACCAAACATCACTTCACCCTTTCCTTTCATCTTTGTCTCACACAAGGCCAATACATCCATCCTTCTACTTCTAAACATACTTCCAATCTCACATCTTTTACTCTCTATCGTACTACATCCACGCACATTTAAACACCCCAAAACTAGAGTGCGGGGAGCAGTCACTCTCCCCCCAGCTCCATCTCCTTGTCGATGTCTCGCAGGAATTTTTACAGGAGAGGGGGTTCCCAGCCCCCTCGTCCCGTCCCTTTTAGTCGCCTCTTACGACACGCAGGGATAACGTTGGGATAATGTGCTTGAAAAAAAAAAACGCCTGGGGGTTAAGGGTTGGAAAGTTCCAAATAGCCTGGGGGTAAAAGGCTTAAATTAGATCTTTCATATATAAATTCCAAGTACTGTATTTATACAGAATGTTTACATGAAAAGTAATCAAGAGACTAGATAACTCTTACCTCAGACTCATTTGCTCTACTGTAATGCGATTTAAAGTTTTCCCTTTTCAAATATCTAAATTCCAAAAATACAGTATACAATAATATGCCTGTAGATAATGACAGCCGATTTCCAGGCTTCACATGCAAGGAACGCGCACAATCATCGACAGCTTGGATGTCGGATACGAAGTGAAACCAATTCTTACGAGGTACGAGGGGTTCTTTGATTGTTTACACACAACTTTGCAAGAGGAAGGCATTTTTGGTCTCTTCAAGGTACGAAGTTTTATTTTGTTTTCTTGGGTATATAAGGAAAAGTGAGTCTGAACTCTGAACCTTGCAAAATGATATAACAAATTTTACTTCTAATATAGGTTGGTACTTTGTTCTATTACTACCTGTATTGACTTTTAGTAAAAAGTGAGGCGTTACCTTGAAAAACGACATATTTGATTTAATTTTTGTTTTATGGTTAGTTGTTTCTCCATGTTTCTTAATATAAGCTTTTAAAATTACACTTTTTAATCAAAATAATTTTTTTTTTAACAAGATATTTCATATTTGTGCTTCCCCTTACTCGACATGTATCTTTTAGGGATTTGGAGCATTATGTATGCAGTACGCTTTATACGGAGCGATCTTGAAGTTCGCAGAGGTCATCATCCGAGAAGTCACCTTTATCCTTGTCCCCCCAAAACCCAAGCCAAAACCACAGGTGAGATACGTTTTGCCTATTTCCATCTCTGGCGAGAAAGGGCATCGCTTGTCTGTTTATCTCCTGTTTGTATGCATGTTTGGATGTTGTGAAATGGTCAGCTGTTGTATCCGACAAGTTGTTCTTAGGATGGTTTTGTTATTTCTTACTGTATGAAAACTACAAAATGCTAGTGATCATTCAAAACCTAGAGGCATATCAATGCTTTAAGGACCTGAATATTTTGTACATGAATAATTATTTTTCAATATTAATCTTACCCGATGATCATGTAGCTGTCAACTCTGTTGCCCGACAGAAAAATCTAAGGTCGGGATACGCCAGCGATCGCTATACAGGTGGGGGTGTACAACAACAGCGCCATCTGTCGAGTAGGTACTCAGGTACTTCTTGTCAACAAGAACTCAATTTTTCCTCTGTCGTGCCACCGGCAAGACCTACTTGGATACGCTGTTGTTTCTGGAGTTGTTTTCACGCATTTGGTGATGTATTCGCTCTAGACTTTAGCTTTCGCTATTCAGGAACTATTATCATTAGCTTATCAAGCTTTTTGATTAGATTTGGATTAATTGTTGATGAACTTTGCTAGATTTTGGATTCCCCCCTTTGGCTAATTCAAGAATTCAAGATGTCTGACCATTCTCAAGTCCCTAAGTACAGGCAGTGTAGCGCTAGGGACTGTTCTAGGCGTCTTCCGAAGGCCTCTATAGATCCTCACATCGTTTGTTCCAATTGTAGGGGTAAATCCTGTCAATTGGAAGATCGATGTGAGGAATGCGCTGGGCTTTCGGAATTCGATTTTAATGAATTCCTAAAGAATGCACGTAGGCTAGAGAAGGATAGGATCAGGAGGAGTTCTTCTCGCTCGTTTGATTTTTCCTCTCCCCATGCCCCTCAACCTATTCCTTCCCCTGTAGTGGTGACTCCCGACCCTGCTACTAGTGCTCAACCCTCCATGGCGGACATGATGCGTGCCATTCAGGCTCTTGGTGACAGAGTGGAGTCATTAGCTAATGACCGGAATCAACTTTTGGCCGATGTCAAAGAGTTGAAAGCGAAGAGTGCAGTGGGAAGTGTAGTGAGTGCAAGTGCGGTGAACAGTGTCAGTGTCAGTGTTGCGCATGAGGGTGCATCTGTTCGTGCCAGTCGTCCTCCCAGTCCGGGACCTCTTGCAAGCTCCCAAGCCCAGGGGAGAAGCAATGTCGAAGGACCAAAGGGTTCGACAGGCCTTGATCAGCGTACGGATGTACCCTCAGTGGTTGCGGACGTATCTGTCAGAGATCGTCCCATCCACAAACAGACGAGTGAGCCCATTCATTCCTCGTCTGTGGAAGAAGTTTCTAGGAAGAAACGTTGGACCAAGGTCTCACGACCTCTCAAGCGTAAGGTCCCTTCCGAGCGAGTCCAACGGCCCAGGTGTAGCCACTGGGTCAGTTCGGACTCGCCGCAGTCTTCCGAAGACTGCACACCTCCCAAGAGAGGTAGAGTGGTTCCGCAGCAGGCAATCACTCCGTCTGTTGCCGCACCAACCACGGTAGACCCTAAGTGGTCCATGCTGCAGACTATGCAGTCTCAGCTTGCTTCCTTCATGCAGGAGTATCGTGCTGAGAAGGTTGACACTGCACCTGTTAACCTACAACCTGCCACGGTTGTGCGCTCAGCAGATACTGCGGCTGCCTGCTCCCACACTCCACCTGTGAGAGCTCCACCACCGATGCGCAGTCGACCCTGCCAGACGCATGTTCATGCGGCAACCTCCGTTGACATGCGTGAGCTACCGCATCAGCAGTGGGAAGGTGCTGTCAAGCTGCCGTGTTTTGACGCAATGCGGCAGTCTCCGCAACCCACGGCAGTCTCTCCCACGCACCAGCACTCCGCTTTTGCTGTTGCCAGCTCGCAGACTGATCAGCAGCGGCATGATGTTGGATCCAGTGCAGCTACGCATGCACCCGTGCTGCCGGATTCAGCCGTTCAGCTTTCTGCTCCACCTTTGCCACTTCCTCCTCAGCTTTCGGATGATGGAGTATCTGATGACGACGAAGCTGCGCATTTGGACGATCCGCACTACGACATTGAAGAACCCAAGTCTACGCCTCCCTCCTTAGACTTTAGGAAAGTCCTTGCCCTGTTTAGGGAACTGTATCCGGAACAGTTTGTGTCTGCAACCCCGCGCTCACCTCCCTCCGAGTTCGCTTTAGGCATGCAGTCAGCAGCTCCTGCCTTCACGAAACTCGTACTCGCGCGCTCATCCAAGAGAGCTTTGAGGGTACTGGGAGAGTGGTTGCAGTCCAAGAAGCAACTGGGGAAGACTGCCTTCATCTTTCCACCTACCAAGCTTGCTTCCAAATCTAGCGTCTGGTATGCCACGGGAGAGGAACCCGGCTTGGGAGTTCCTGCCTCTGCCCAGGGCGACTTCTCAAGTCTGGTTGACTCTCCCCGCAGGCTGGCTATGAGACGATCTAAGATTTGCTGGTCCTTTTCTGACATGGACCATCTGTTGAAGGGAGTTTTTCGTGCTTTTGAGATCTTCAACTTCCTCGACTGGTGTTTGGGAGCGTTAAGCAGAAAGACTTCCCCTTCGGATAAGGACTCTGCCATGCTTATCATGTCTAGCATGGACAAAGCCATTCGGGATGGGTCTGGTGAGCTTGCGGCTTCGTACGTGTCTGGAGTGCTTAAGAAGAGAGATCATCTTTGCTCCTTCTTGTCTGCGGGGATCACACCATGCCAGAAGTCGGAGTTGATGTTTGCTCCGCTTTCCAAGTGTCTCTTTCCGGAAGAGCTGATCAAGGGGATTGCTGCCTCGTTGATCCAGAAGGATAACCATGACCTGGTGGCTTCTTCCGCACGTAAAGTCTCTTTACCTTCCGTGCCTAGACCTAGGATGGACACACCAGCATCTAGGTTCATCCCGCCCTTTCGTGGCAGAACCTCCAGCAGAGGAGGTACCCGTGCCGACAGTCATCGTGGCAAAAAGAAGAAGGGTTCCAAGTCCTCAAAAGGCAGAATCTGACTGCCTTCCTCTCCAGACAGCAGTGGGAGCCAGGCTCAAGAACTACTGGCAGGCTTGGGAGAGCAGAGGTGCAGACGCTTAGTCTGTGAAGTTGCTAAGAGAGGGGTACAGGATTCCGTTCTGGCGCAATCCCCCTCTAGCAACTACTCCCATCAACCTCTCTCCCAACTACAAGGAGGAGGACAAGAGGCTAGCTTTGCAGCAAGAGGTGTCTCTCTTGCTACAAAAGGGAGCGGTAGTCATAGTCCGGGACCATCAATCCCCGGGCTTCTACAACCGTCTCTTCCTGGTAGCGAAGAAGACAGGAGGCTGGAGACCGGTGCTGGACGTCAGTGATCTCAATGCTTTTGTCACCAAGCAGACGTTCACAATGGAGACGACGAAGTCGGTGCTAGCATCGGTCAGGAAGGAAGACTGGATGGTCTCGTTGGACCTAAAAGACGTGTACTTTCATGTCCCCGTCCATCCAGACTCCCAACCTTTCCTAAGGTTCGTCTTTGGAAAGGTCGTGTACCAGTTCCAAGCCCTGTGCTTTGGCCTAAGCACGGCACCTCTTGTGTTTACCAAACTGATGAGGAATATTGCCAAATTCCTTCACTTGGCAGACATCAGAGCCTCCCTCTATTTGGACGACAAGTCCCTCCTTCTAGGCAAGGTGGTGGAGGTGAACTCCGACAACACTACAGCCTTGGCGTACATTTCCAAGCAAGGAGGGACTCATTCGAGGAAGTTGTTCGAGATCGCAAGGGACCTCCTCACCTGGTCAAGAGATCGAAAGATTTCGCTGGTAACGAGGTTCATTCAAGGCGACATGAATGTCATGGCAGATCGCCTCAGCCGGAAGGGTCAGGTCATCCCCACAGAGTGGACCCTTCACAAGAATGTTTGCAGCAGACTATGGGCCCTGTGGGGTCAGCCCACCATAGATCTATTCGCTACCTCGATGACCAAGAGGCTCCCGATTTATTGTTCACCGATTCCGGACCCAGCAGCAGTTCACGTAGATGCCTTTCTTCTGGATTGGTCCCATCTAGACCTGTATGCGTTCCCTCCGTTCAAGATTGTCAACAAGGTACTACAGAAGTTCGCCTCTCACAAAGGGACACGGTTGACGTTGGTTGCTCCCCTCTGGCCCGCGAGAGAATGGTTCACCGAGGTACTGCAATGGCTAGTGGACGTTCCCAGGACTCTTCCTCTAAGAGTGGACCTTCTGCGTCAGCCGCACGTAAAGAAGGTACACCCAAGCCTCCACGCTCTTCGTCTGACTGCCTTCAGACTATCGAAAGACTCTCGAGAGCTAGAGGCTTTTCGAAGGAGGCAGCCAGAGCGATTGCCAGAGCAAGGAGGACATCCACTCTCAAGGTCTACCAGTCAAAATGGGAAGTCTTCCGAAGCTGGTGCAAGGCGAATGCAGTTTCCTCAACCAGTACCTCTGTAACGCAGATAGCTGACTTCCTTTTACATCTAAGGAATGTAAGATCCCTATCAGCTCCTACGATCAAAGGTTACAGAAGCATGTTGGCAGCAGTCTTCCGCCACAGAGGCTTAGATCTTTCCACCAACAAAGATCTACAGGACCTCCTTAAGTCTTTTGAGACCTCAAAGGAGCGTCGGTTAGCCACACCAGGCTGGAACCTAGACGTGGTTTTAAGGTTCCTGATGTCAGCAAGGTTCGAACCGCTTCAATCAGCCTCTTTTAAGGATCTCACATTAAAGACTCTTTTCCTCGTTTGCTTAGCAACAGCTAAAAGAGTCAGTGAGATTCACGCCTTCAGCAGGAACATAGGTTTTACATCTGAAACGGCTACATGTTCCTTGCAGCTTGGTTTTTTAGCTAAAAACGAGCTTCCTTCTCGTCCTTGGCCCAAGTCGTTCGAGATCCCAAGCCTGTCCAACTTGGTTGGTAACGAACAAGAGAGAGTACTTTGCCCAGTAAGAGCTCTTAAGTACTATTTAAGACGTACAAAGCCATTACGAGGACAATCAGAAGCTTTATGGTGTTCTATCAAGAAACCTGCTTTACCGATGTCTAAGAACGCAGTTTCTTATTACATCAGGCTTTTGATTAGAGAGGCCCATTCTCATCTGAAGGAAGAAGACCATGCTTTGCTGAAGGTAAGGACACATGAAGTTAGAGCTGTCGCTACTTCAGTGGCCTTCAAACAGAACCGTTCTCTGCAGAGTGTAATGGATGCAACCTATTGGAGAAGCAAGTCAGTGTTCGCATCATTTTACCTTAAAGATGTCCAGTCTCTTTACGAGAACTGCTACACCCTGGGACCATTCGTAGCAGCGAGTGCAGTAGTAGGTGAGGGCTCAACCACTACATTCCCATAATCCCATAACCTTTTTTAATCTTTCTCTTGAAATGCTTTTTATTGTTGTTTTTTGGGTTGTACGGAAGGCTAAGAAGCCTTCCGCATCCTGGTTGATTTGGCGGGTGGTCAAATTCTTTCTTGAGAAGCGCCTAGATTAGAGGTTGTGATGAGGTCCTTTAGTATGGGTTGCAGCCCTTCATACTTCAGCACCTAGGAGTCGCTCAGCATCCTAAGAGGATCGCTAGGCTCAGTAAGGAAGACGTACTTAAAAAGGCAGAGTAATGGTTCAAGTCGACTTCCTTACCAGGTACTAGTTTATTTTATGTTTGTTATTTTGAATAACTGCTAAAATGAAATACGGGATACTTAGCTTCTAATGTTAACATGTATGCTGGTCTCCACCCACCCCCCTGGGTGTGAATCAGCTACATGATCATCGGGTAAGATTAATATTGAAAAATGTTATTTTCCTTAGTAAAATAAATTTTTGAATATACTTACCCGATGATCATGAATTTAAGGACCCTCCCTTCCTCCCCATAGAGAACCAGTGGACCGAGGAGAAAATTGAGTTCTTGTTGACAAGAAGTACCTGAGTACCTACTCGACAGATGGCGCTGTTGTTGTACATCCCCACCTGTATAGCGATCGCTGGCGTATCCCGACCTTAGATTTTTCTGTCGGGCAACAGAGTTGACAGCTACATGATCATCGGGTAAGTATATTCAAAAATTTATTTTACTAAGGAAAATAACATTTCTAATTTTTTATTAAATAAACTATCAAAAGCTCTTTTAGATTAAGAAGTCAAGGTCAGAAATTGTTTTATCTTTTTTCACATCTCATTTTATGTATTTGCCTAGGAGGTAACACAACAGTACATATGCTCTTATCTTGTAAGATGTACGGCTGGATTCTGAGTCTTTCATTTCTGTATGGTAATCCTTTATGTAGGATACATAATTCAAGTACCAAATCTTTATTCCTTATTTTTATTTATTACAACTGTACAGGAATACAAACCGTAGTCCTATAATAAGTATGCTTTGAGTGACGCTAGATACGGCTGTTAAAACTATAACAAGGTATCAGTATTTACTGCTGGATGGCGGAAAGCCTCGCCCACCTGTCAAGCTACTAAGGTCTTTCTTTGTTTCTAGCCACTGGATAGTACAGACGTACTTCCGACGCCCCCAAGCTAACTGTTTTAATCTTATTCTTTTAGATATTTGTTAGCAGATCATCGTCGGTGAGTGTTATTTAGCAGGAAGGACGGATTTGTAGTGCTGTAGTTTCCCGATAACTAGCCGTTTGACAGTTATCTGTGCAAACCTGCTGATATCCACAGTCTTGTTTTTGTTACACAGCATTCCTGTTTGCTGTTTATTCCCTCGTCTGTGTGGCTTGGTGATGATGACAATAAAATATTCCTAAGGATGTTAGCAATCCTTTGACATCGATGTGCACCATAGGGGGAAGAAGGATATACAGTTGCCAAGCACAAAGCAGAAGGAGGCTGCCTTTTGCCTCTTCCTTCAGTGTTCCCCTGTTCCCGGAAAGTCTCTAAGGCCATATTATCTGATTTTGCCGACTCTTCATCGAGTTCCCATGGCTTCTTCCCTATTGGAGGTTCGTCAGCGGCGTGAATAACACTTGGATAGAAAAAATTAAATTTCTCCTTTACTTCTGACTCGCCTTTGTCTCAGGACACTGCCAGTCAGGGATTACCCCTTTTACCCCCAATGGACGTACTGGTATGTTTCACAAAACTCATCCCTTTACCCCCATGGACGTTACGGTACGTCCTTGCAAAAATCGGCTAATTACATTTCTTTGCATACTTTTGATAACTTTTTGAGAAACTTCAGGCATTTTCCAAAAGATTGAGACCAACCTGACCTCTCTATGATGAAAATTAGGCCGTTAGAACAATTTAAAAAAAATATACTGCAAAATGTGCTTGAAAAAGAAAATGCCTGGGGGTTAAGGGTTGGAAAGTTCCAAATAGCATTGGGGGTAAAAGGGCTAAGGGCTTTGCCCTTCTTTTCCCCTTTCTGGACGAAGTGGTCCAAAGACTGATCAACGGGAGTTGCACACGTGTCGCACCCACCATTTCTCTTCCTGTGGGAGAGACTGTGCTACTCCCTGCAACAAGAAGAGTTGATGGGAATCTACCTTCGGATTGCTCATATACTGGCCACAACAACGGCTGACATTACCTGGGCAAAGTCACATGTCTGCCCTTGTGGTAACCACATACAAACATGAAAGTAGAAGGAAAAATAAGGACGTAGTAAAGTATATGTGTACAGAGGCACGGTTGAAGTCAAACTGAGGTTTTTTTCTACCTGTTGAGTGGGAGGTAACAAATGACAGTCAACCATTGTTTACCTTGTTAAATATTTAACTGCCGTTTCTAGTTTTTCTGAAGTCATACTACTATTAAAAGTCGAAGTTTGTATTCTGTGTAAGAACAAATGCTGTTACTAAATAGATTTTGAGAAGTTGTGATCCTATTTCTATATAGATTTTGAGAAGTTGTGACTTAATATGAAGTTTCACAGCTGAAAATTCTTGGGATGATAAAAATATTAGCATGGAATTTGTTGAGAGAGGATGTTTCCAGATGTTCCATAGGGAAAGAAGGCAAGAACTTGAAAGATTGAGAGATGGTTTGAACATGTTACAGGAAGGAATGAAGAACAGTTGATTATAAAAAGTAATTGGTCTGAACATGTTACGGGAAGGAATGAAGAACAGTTAATTATAAAAAGTCATTGGAGAAAATGGGATGTTGAAAGCTAGCAGAAATGTCCGAGAAATTATGGGAAAAGGTGATAAAGCGAATGGAGAGAATTTATTTCATGTATAATCCCTAAAGAATGTGATGATAATTGTTTGGTGTGTACAAAATAAGAGTAAATTAGAGACTTTGTTTGTTGGTGATGTCTTTGAGCCTTTTGATATAATTAAATTTGAATTTTTAGTATTCTCTCAACTTCAGGATATTGTTAATTACTAAAACATGTTTATCGCTTCATCAGTAACTTATATTAATCCTGTGTAACATCACTTTTAATATTATATTCTGTACCCAGGCACAGTTCGTTCCCACTGATCCAGGAGCAGGAGAGTAAAAGTTCTATTTAGGTAATTAAGATATATGCAGCATGGAATCTAGCTTTAGTGTCTTAAAAACTGGATGTCTAATGTATTTCCAGTTGAATTTTATTTCAGATTTGCATTGAATGGGCTTTAGTTGAAGGAATTCTCTTGCTTTTATTGTTGTCAATGCACATTTGGGGGGGGGGGGGGATTTACGTTTTTGGTTTTAGTGCAGAATGTCCACCAATGCTACACCGTTGAGCGAAGCACTCTTCACTTCAGTCACACTGAGCAATATTATTCTTTACGGTTTATCACTTTTCTCCCCAAAACGATTAAATCACTGTCCTGCACAAAATGTGGATGAAAATGATGGTGAAGGGAAACGGTATCCTTTACGGCATTTGTGTTACTGGAAAATTTTCCATCTTTGCATAAGCTGTAGTAGAAATGGGTCTTTTATCTGAATCCTTTTTCTTTTACTAGAATTTTTCCAAATTATTATAAGAAAACTCGAGTGTGATCTGTGCAACCAATTTGAGATATTTTATATAGAATTAAGTCCTTTCATCACTTATATTTCTTCCCTTATTTGGTCAATTATCACAGTATTGGTCATGTAGTTTTATGTATACTTTAATATATTTCTTGCATGATTTAATTTATGTTCAGCAAGGTACTTAAAGGAAATGTATGCTGCCTTGTTATTAATGTGAATTCTGGGTTTTAATATTTAGTATTGTATGCCCTCATGTTATGCAATAACTGTTGACATGGATATTCATTTTATAGGATTCTTTTTTTTTATCTTAACTGCTTAAGTTCAGTAAATAAATAAATGTTCCATAAAAGCTGTAAAGTTTATTTTATATAATTTTTGGCATTGTAAATATTTGAGCTCACAAAATTAACAGAGAATTTTAGGATATTTATACTACAGGAAATTTACATTGGCTTTTATTTTTATCAAGGAAAACTATATTATTTTAATAATAATGTAAACAGGTGATCTAGTAAACCTAAGTCAGTATTATTATCAACTTGAAATGTGCAATATTAGGTTTTTATAATTTCAGTGAATGTAAAATGCATGGAATAATTAGAATATGGTTAAATCTATGGTGGGAATGTCATAAGTTATTTGGTATTAGATGTGAAATATTCTTTAAATAATCATTAAAAATAATTAAAGATATATCAAATATGATATCTATTTAGGTATTAAAAAATTCAATATCTTACTTGTATCTAGAAAACAAAAATACTTTGAAAAGTCATAGATGCTAATAGATATACGAATGTAAATTCCTCTTTTACTAGTAAGAGAGACTTGAATTAGTCTTTTGGCAGTGAAACAGATTATTTATACTCAATTTAATTTAATGAGGCCCATTTGCACTGACTCGTAGCGGTGCCCTTTTAGCTCGGAAAAGTATCCTGATCGCTGATTGGTTAGAATTATCTTGTCCAACCAATCAGCGATCAGGAAACTTTTCCGAGCTAAAGAGGGCACCCCTGCGAGTCAGTGCAAATCTGCCTCACTAAAAAAAATGACTATAGTATTGAAATAAATGTTGCTATGGTGTCAACAACAAAGAATTCATATAACGCAAGTTTCCTTGGTAGTGGATGTATTAATTTCTTAATTGTGAGTTATTTACTCTGTACAAAACTTAGGTGTTATGTGGGCTCTTAATCCATTAATCTCAACTCCTCACCGCTTGCATTTTGTGTCTGTGTGACTCATACCATTCAAAACAGTCAACTATGGCCTGTTTATACATGTTAGTTTAGAAGGCTTTTGTGAAATATTGATGGTCTCTTTAACACATATTAACTTAATGCTCTCTTGTTGTATCCATTCTTCATTGTGACTTTGATGTTTTTGGGCCTTTTTTTTTTATTGTCAATCCCAGAAAACGGCTCTTCCCATTGATAAATTTTTGGTATTCCTTGTGACTTGACTGCCGCTCCCATCAGATAGGTCTTTTACCAGTTCACCATTGCTCACGGGAACTTTGTGCCACAAGAGCCTCGGATATCATTAAGCATTTGCAAGCATTTGGAACAGGACTTCTTTTTGAGGATCAGCTGTTTATGATTAAAGGTAGAAGGAGCTGCTGCTATTATTAAAAGGCACCAATTGTTGGAAGAGTTACAGTATAGGTTCAGGTAGCATCCTGCAGAGCTACTTTTCGAGGATCAGAATGATAGCTGCTGTGCCTGAGATTATTAACAAACAGACAATTTTTTGCAAACCACCCACTCCAAGGGAGTCCATGTCCTACACTCCTCACAAGGAGTGTGAACAGACATGCCTCCTGCAAAAAGAGGAGTCGGTGGGGATCTAACTCCGGATTGCTTATATACCGGCCAACAAGGGAGTTTGAGTATCAGAAAAGGCAGTATATGAAGCAGAATTCACCGAGGATCTAACAGCATTGCGTCATTGAGAAAAATTGTTAGCCATAGACAAGGAGTGTTGTGATTTATAATATTTACGGATAACATCTCAATAATCCCACAAACACAAGAGTAGTAGCAGGTTGAGGCTCTACTTGTCATGCAGTCAGTTTATGAGAAAAAGAACAGAAAATAGATTTCTCCATAGCACGAAGATCAGATAAGAATATCGATGAGTATTTCCTGTTCCATAGATAAAAAACTTCTTTCAACATCATAATATTTGCCAGTTAACAACAAATTTACAGGATCTTAAGATAAAGCCATGAAAAAATACCTAATGATGAGAAAAGTGGTCGTTGCATTACCAAGCCAAAGACCACAATGCACTGAAGAATTGCAATAGAAACTGAAGAACTGAGTGTAAAAAAATGTGAATACAGTAGATGAATTTTCCTAAAGAACCTGAGAGATGTAGCAATAGTCAGCCTTACTCAAAGATTGCTGTTTACTTATTGCCTTATTTTATGTTTGGGTTCCCCCAGATCCCTCGGTGTGAGGCACCTCGTATATCCACCAGAGAGTTGCTAATGCATCTTCCGGTGTATTTTGCATCTTCCAGTCTTGGATGGTCTGGGATGCATCTTGGGTATTTATCGAGCTTATTCTTAAACACATCTACGCTCACTGGAATGCAAAAGGGCACGAGGCATGTTTGGCATTCTTGGAGCAGAGGCACAGCAGCTCTTGAGGAACACCTACTGATACGTTACTGTTAGAAGTTGAAGACTCTTTATAAACCCTCCTTAAAGAAGAGCAGTTGAAATGGATCAGTGTAACTGTTAATGGATCCTACAGATGTCTAAAATAATCAGATCTTACAGAACACAGGTAAGCATTATTAAATCAGTCATTGTAGAATGTCGGATGAAAAGCAGCTGCAACATGGCAAAACAGTCAATGGAAAATGAATGATGCAAGTTTGTTGCAGCTATTACAGAATAGTTAATGAAATATACATTTGTAGAAACTGGATTACAACAAAAAGCAGATACAGACAAGGAAATCTGTCGATGGCTTAAAATAGCAACCACTTTATAAACTGAGCTCTTATGTAGCAGTGTCTGCTGAGGAGAGCCAACATTTTTGGAACAGCAAGGGATGCAAATTCATCAGTTTGAAGATCGAGAACTATCTGGGACTACAACATGGCAAAGGGGTACCTGCTTTTGAAAAGCAGATGAGCTTAATTTACCATCAAGGTACTTAGCAGTTTCATTTGGAAAAGAGGAACAAAGTAAATCAATTATTCAAGGAACATACCTGTACAATGATCAGAAGAGCAGTAGTGCTAGACCTTGCCATTTGTGTAAAGGGCCTGGTACAGTATTCCATAAAGCAATATACATTGCTACTTATTCATAAATATATAACACCAAAAATAGAGCAGGCTTTGGGAGAAAACGCAAATAGCTTAAAAATCCATTTATGAACAGCATGACTCAACTAATAAGTATGCTGGGCTGTTTTTATTCTTGTATATAATCTTTTTCGGTCAAGGTTCATTCACACTTCCATAATTGGAAGAGTTGCAACTTAAAAACACCTAAGGAGCACACAAGTAGCAGCAGCTGAGAGAACTTCCGGAGAGAGGAAACCCATTGTTATCAACAGAGAACCTTCATTGAAATGAACATTTTTGAGACCCATCAAGGAAGCAATTGATTCAATAATCCTAGAAAATGTCAGGTGATGGATGGACAAACTTCAAATGTAATTTGAAGAATTTTTTCCTCTAAGGTTATCTTAGTTGAAGCAATAAGCGTTGGAAAGAAAATAGGCTGTTCAAGAAAAGGTCTCTTTCCTTTTGGATCAACAGTAGTACATTAGCAGTTTTAAACGAGACTAGCAGAGCGATACAACAACAGCAACAATAGAAAGATTGAATTTTGTTTGTACCGAATTGTCTTGAAGATTTCAAATTTTGAGCTATGTCAACATTGGCTGTTAATTAGAAAAAACTATTGAGGAAGAAGAGAATATCTGGAGAAATAAACATTACAGCAACCTTCAAAGAATGATCTCCAACTGGAACTAGGCTACGACAAACCAGTGGAGCGTGAATTATTGGGAACATTTCATTTAAGAGCAAGAGGACTGTCACAGCAATAGCTGTGAATGAGCTCTGATTGACGAGAAGCAAAAGAAGATTCATTAAGTATACATCAGCAGCTGTGATTTGAGGAGCAGGAAAGAGAAGTAGTGGTGGTTGTTTATGATAAAAATTCAAACAATTGCAAGAATACAAAAAGCTTTTGATATTCATTTTAGGCAGAAGCAACTGCCGATGATCTTTGATTGCAGAGTATCATAAATGGCATAGATTGTGATTAATCATGAATTTAACTTGCAAAGATTGGCCTATCCCTAACCATTCACATTAATGAATGTCTCATGAGGTTTCAACCTCATAGCCAGTTGCAGCTCTTCTGGCTTACGTTATTAATCGTAATTGACAGTAGACAAGAATTTTTCCAGTAACTCATGACAGTTTTGCCATAGGTGTTGTCAGGTACCAAATCCGTTGTCTTTTCTGTCATAGAGATTTACTAACCAATCTTAGTATGGCACCTATAGTCAACATAGGAATAGTTGAAGGAAGAAGAAATAGTTTTGTTTTAATACAAACCCTTATTCCCGTCTTTGAACACAGGAGTCATACAAACCTTCATTCCTGTCTTTGAACACGGAAGACACTCCTTGCTACAGAAGAATGAATCCTTATTTCCAAGTGGTCTGGGGCCCTGGGCATCTATGTATCTAATGTATTCATTCATGAATTGATAAATTATTGATAGCCACCACTGCCAATGACTTCAAATTTGGAGGGTAATTGCCCCTGAAAGATAAAGACACCATAAGTTATGTTAATTAATTATTGGAATAGCTTTTGATGTTACAATTGTTACTTTTTCTACTTGTAATTATAAATTATTCCCATTTTGTGGTTAATTTACAGAAATTGGGAGATGAGAAGCAAATTTCCAGGGTGGAAGTACTGATAACAAATATAAAATTCTCTTATGAATGTGGATTGTAATAATTTATGGAGAAAAAATATTAAGTCCCTTATTAAATTACAACCTAAGGTAATAAGATGGCAGTTTGTACTCAGGTGTAAATTTCATTTGTATCATTAATGCTAGGTTAAGAGAGTTTAATGAGAGAAGTGATTTGTCAGCTAAAATTTTTCTTGCTTTTAATTATAATAGCTTTAATTTAGGTACTTACTGTTTTGTTTGCCACTGTCGCATTTAAGAGTTATCAGTCTCTCGCCACTTGCAGGACTTAGTGGCTCCCTTGACGCCCAGCGCCCCTTATCCTCCTGCCGCGGCCATGCATAAAGGTATACAGAGCCTTCACTCGTCACCCCTGAACACCTCCCACCACAGTTCACCGAGACAGATGCCTTACGGAGTGAACATCACCCCCCTTTCGGGATCGAGAGGCTCCTCTAGTCACGCCTCGCCAGCTCACCGATTGCAGAATGTCGATCTCAGAGCTGAAATGGAAAAGCACAAGATGAGCCTGTCGTTTGAAGACTAGATACAACGTGCAGATTCAGATGCATTCTTACTGTGAATTTTATTCAGTATTTTTAACACATTTTCATTTTCTGTAATTTCCACTGTACATCAGTACTTTGGCCTTTCACTGTTGTTACTTATTTTTACCTGCGCTTATTATTTTACCAGTAGTACTTATTTTACCATTTCCTTTTCCAGCTAAGCAATACTGTATAGCTGTTACACTGACTGTCACTACTGATTATTCCAAAGTCAAAAGTTTTACGCGTTTCAATGTCTACTGTAGTTATATTCTCCTTATTTAGTCAGAACAACACCACACGCTACTGTACATGCATTTTATTTCTTACTATTCTTTCAGACACTGTCTCTTGTATAGTAAATAAATATTCGTGGCCACAATTGCATATATAGTATCATATCAGTATGCATTTGCATCATATGTAAATAAATATTTCCAGTATTGTATATTTCATTTTAAAATTAATTAACAATTTTTTTTAAGGTAGAAATCTACAAAGTTTGAAGTTGCTACTTTATTCAAATTTAGTTTTCAACTTCGGTATGATTAGATTTAATTGTTTTTCAACCATGCTCTTAGGTTTACCAAGATAGCATATATAGGGCTTAACTTGATACCTTTATGCTACAATTGATGCTCATCCAAGAGAAAATAATCTTGTAAAACCCTTATGGCATCTGCTGTAATTATTTTGGAAAATTAAACAGTTAAATTTGACATCGATTTTCAAACCCTTTAAATTCATATAAAAAATAACAGACTAAAAAGCCATCGAGTTAACCAGGATGTTTAATGACCATCTTGGCCATAAATACCTGACTATATATTTGAGCTTTCACAAGTAAACACTGCCGTACAAAGTAAAGTAATGGTTATGATGAAAGATGTCTCTCAACTTGAAGATTACCTTCAAGGACTAATAAATTAGCCATAGATATATATACAGTGATAGAGTTGAGGTATCGATATTTACTGTACATTTACTGAACAGTATTTTCCTATGTGGTATAAGCTATAGATGGAAGCAAATATTAGGTAAAAATTATATTTTTTTTAGATGGAGTGTTATTGTACCAGTCAAGACCAAAATTATATGAGCAAAATTTTTAGAAATCATATCTGCTAGTTATTCTTTTTATCACAAACCCACAAGAACTTTTATACAATCTACAAAAGCTTTGTAATAATAATAATGTATATGCTTTAATTTGTAGATACTGATATAATAAAGATATAAAAATCCAAAGCTTCCCCCCAAAAAATAAATCCATTGCTTCACTTAATGTAGAGTAAATTAATCTTGAATTTGTTTATGAAATGCAGGAAAAGGCGACCACAACATAGGCTTTACATGACAGGTCAGTCATTATGATCCAAAAAGTAGTTTGGTGCATTTATTATTATTATTATTATTATTATTACTATCCAAGCTACAACCCTAATTGGAAAAGCAAGATGCTATAAGCCCAAGGGCTCCAATAGGGAAAAATAACCCAGTGAGGAAAGGAAATAAGGAAATAAATAACTGAAGAGAACAAATTAACAATAAATCATTCTAAAAAAAGTAATATCAAAAGAGATATATCATATATAAACTATTAACAACGTCAAAAACAAATATGTCATATATAAACTATAAAAGACTCATGTCCGCCTGGTCAACAAAAAAGCATTTGCTCCAACTTTGATCTTTTGAAGTTCTACTGATTCAACCACCCGATTATTACATTTCATAAGAAGGGAAATGGAATGATGTAATAGGAAAATATATCCAAGTGTCACAATGAAGGATACAGCTCTTGCTGTGGTGTGTGACATGTTAACCCTTTAACCCCCAGGCTATTTGGAAATTTCCAACCCTTAACCCCCAGGGGTTATTTTTTTCCCAGCACATTTTGCAGTATATATATATATTTTTTTTTTTAATTGCTCTAACAGCCTTAATTTTTGTCATAGAGAGGTCAGGTTGGTCTCATTCTCTTGGAAAATGCCTGAAGTTTCTCAAAAAATATAATAAATATGCAAAAAAAATTTAAATAGCATTTTTTTGCAAGGACGTACCGGTACGTCCATGGGGGTAAAGGGATGAGTATTGTGAAACGTACTAGTACGTCCTTTGGGGGTAAAAGGGTTAAACTTATTTGAGGGAGTTTTGAACAAGAAGATGGATTATAATAAATAGTGAAGAAATCAAGGTAAAGTAATTCGAGGAGTTAAATGAAGTACTGTATAGTTTGTCGTAAATTTGATAGGATTAAAAAATAATTAAACTATGATGAATAATACAAATGTAAATGGACACAAACCTAAGAAAGGAATCTTCCATCAATGCAAGAAGTCAATCTGGTACGACGCTTGATAAAAAAAAAACCGTTGAAGAGGCCATCTTCCTTCCAGAGAAGCCGATGATGATGTCCCAGACTAAAAACCACTACACCTAAAAGAAATTACCATGAACTAAATATGATAGTGCATTCAAGAATTTCCTGTTAATCAAAGTGATCGTACTTTCAATTAGGAACACAAAGAATTCAAGCGAGAATAAATTTAAAACTACCAATTAAAAAGAAAATTAAAGAATGGATTCAAAAGAATGGTTACATAAAAACTTAAGTGCCATCTTCATCCATTATCTATTTCAAATTCATAAAATCCATCACCATGACAGCTGTTCTCGTTCATGATCTTGGTTTTAAATACACTGCAATATTTTTATGGATATAACCTGTCAAATATTTATTGTGAGAAGCATAGTCAAAACACCTCTGAGATGACTAGTACAGTAACTCCAAGATTTTTGAGTTCTTTAAAAGAGAAAGTTTATTGGGTTCTCTAGAAAAGAAAGCTTTTTGGGGCCTCTAGAAGAGACAGCTCTTTGTGTTCTCTAGAAATGGCAACTTTTAAAATTTTTGGGTTCTCCAGGAAATAATGACTGAAAAAGTTTGAGTATGGCAAGTGGTATCCTTGAAATATTTTGTGCCCAGGCAAGGAGGGAGAAATAATTTGATCCTTTATAGTTGGGAAAGTAACCTACTAATAAAGGCAGATCAAGGAAGGTAAGGAGCAGGTAATCCATGAACTTTGAGGAAGTATTAGAGTAACAAATTTTACTTTAATAATCAAGTTTCATTTTAATTACATTAAAAACTCTATGCGTACATTCCCACATTACACTGGAGGGTGGGTTATTAGTAATAATTAGCACAATATGAACTGTGTTATTACCTCTCAAATATATTTCAGGGCCATGACATGCGAGACATATCCCAGCTTTTCTCGACAAATACGGCATTAGAGAAAAGGAGCTATATTGAGGTGAAGACCAATGTCTATACATGAGGGCCACTACATCAAGAGAACATTGCATGGTATCGTACCAAAGTTCCTACCTCCTATGACACAATGAACTTTACTCATCCAATAACCAATAGCAAACATTACTCACTTCCTTAACCTATTACTAAACTTTAAAAAATGACAAATTCAAAGATAATTTGTATTTTTCCTAACCATACAAACCTTAGCTATTTACATTGGGTTTACCTTTCGGCGTAGCTGAAATTGACGAGCCAATAGAATTTAACGAGGGTTAACTACCCCCCGCGCTAGTTAGCGGGGGTAGGGAAAGGGGTAGCTTGCTACCCCTTCCCCCCCCCCCCCCACACACACACACACACACACACACACACACACCGGTGATTTGCTGCACTTCACTTAAAGGTAGGACTTGACTTGGGGGACAAGGCTGGCGGGCAAATATGTGAAAATAGCTAAGGTTTGTATGGTTAGGAAAAATACAAATTATCTCCAAATTTGTCATTTGTTCCTTAACCGAAATACAAACCACGCTATTTACATTGAGTGACTTACCCCTTAGGAAGGGTGGAAAGTCCCCAGCCTTACTGACTTTGGCTTTACCCGGGGACTCCGACTCCAAGTGAGCATCACTCGAGAGAGGGAGTCCCTGCACCTCACAAGTTCCTTGCTACGCAAGGAATGTGTGGCCTACATAAGTTGTGTGTGGAGGAAAGAGCGTGACTCGTCCTATGAAGTTGACCTTGAAACCTTTAGATAGGAATCCAGGATAGGACGTTCCCAATACCACCTCGTCAGGGTATGGGGGACGCGACAGTATTAAGCTTAATACTAGGAATACAAGGAAGCATGGTTTACCTGCAGAGGTTGAGGTCAGCTATGCGGAGACCAGGATGCTGCTTCCCCAAGAGAGGGGAGGATGAAGAAAGAAGTAAGGGTCAGACATACTCTTTCATTCACGCAGACTAAAACCGGGTAACAACGCCCTCAACCTACTGCTACTTGTCCATAAAGAAGCCTGAGGTTAGACCAGCTGTTGTGCAGCCACCACAGGGCCGATAGAAAAAGTATCGAGGCTCCTGTGGTTCATGTCCTGCATGTAGTGGGCTGTGAAGGTCGTCTGACGCTTCCAGACCCCAGGTTGAAGTACCTGCGTCACAGAGAAGTTTCTCTTGAAGGCCAGGGACGAAGCGATGCCCCTGACGTCGTGTGCCCTAGGGCGACGTGACGGAGGAGGGTCTGGATTCAAGGCGTGATGGATAACCCTTTGAATCCAAGCTGAGATGGTGTTTTTGGTGACCCTCCTCTTCGTCCTGCCTGTGCTAACAAACAATGCTTGCACCTGAAGACGAACTGCAGCTGTTCTCTTCAAGCTGGTCTGGGTCGTTTGTTACAGAACGGAGACTCGCGACCCTGAAAGAGTCGAACCGTGGGTCCGGCACTCCAGGGTTCTGAGTCTTGGCAACAAACTCGGACGAACCTGAACGTTACCTCCCCCCATCCCCTTGAATGGGCGACGTCGTACGCGAGACCATGAAGGTCACTAACTCGCTTGGCAGAGGCCAAAGCAAGCAGGAAAGCCGTCTTCCAAGACAGGTGGCGATCAGAGGCCTGGCGTAATGGTTTGAAGGGAGGTCTCTTAAGAGCCCTGAGGACCCGAACCACGTTCCAAGGAGGAGGTCTCACTTCCGACTGAGGGCAGGTAATCTCATAGCTACGTATGAGTAAAGAGAGTTCCAGCGAGGAAGAAATGTCCACTCCTTTCAGCCTAAAAGCCAAGCTTAAGGCTGAGCGGTAGCCTTTCACCAGAGACCGAAAGGCGCATTTCCTCCCGCAAATAGACGAGAAACTCCGCTATTGCTGGAATAGTGGCATCGAGTGGAGAGATACCCCTCCCACGACACCAACCACAGAAGACTCTCCACTTCGCCTGGTAGACTCCCTCTGAGGACTTTCGTAGGTGCCGAGACATCCTCGCTGCAACCTGTTGCGAAAAGCCTCTCTCCGTGAGGAGACGCTGGACAGTCTCCAGGCGAGAAGCCAAAGCGATGCTACGGCTCTGTGGAAGATGTTGCAATGTGGTTGTCTGAGTAGCTCGTGTCGTGGGGGAAGTTCTCTCGGGAACTCCGTCAGGAGCTGCAGAAGGTCCAGGAACCATTCCGCGTGATGCCACAGCGGAGCTATCAGAGTCATCGACAAGATGACCGATAGTCTGGTCCTGTTGAGCACCCTTCTCATCAGACAGAACGGTGGGAAGGCGTACACGTCAATGTTGTCCTACCGTTGTTGGAAAGCATCTTGCCAGAGTGCCTTGGGGTCCGGGACTGGGGAGCAGTACAGGGGCAGTTTGAAATTCAAAGCTGTCGCGAACAGATCCACGGTCGGGGAACCCCACAAAGTCAGGACTTTGTTGGCTATCTGAGGATCCAAAGACCACTCGGTACTTACTATCTGCGAAGCCCTGCTCAGACTGTCGGCGAGCACATTCCTCTTGCCAGGAATGAAGCGAGCTGATAGTGTTATCGAGTGGACTTCGGTCCACCTCAGAATCTCTACTGCAAGATGGGATAGCTGCTGCGAAAAAGTACCTCCCTGCTTGTTAATATAAGCCACTACCGTGGTGTTGTCGCTCATCACCACCACGGAGTGACCTGCCAGGGTCCGTTGGATCTGTTGAAGAGCCAGGAAAACGGCCTTCATCTCTAGCAGGTTGATGTGCAGGTACTTTTCTGATTCTGACCAAAGGCCTGAGGCCCTCTGGTTTAGAACGTGCGCCCCCCACCCTTCTTTTGACGCGTCCGAAAACAGTGTCAATTCTGGGGGTAGGACGAGAAGATCCACTCCCTTTCGCAGGTTCTCGTCGACCAGCCACCACCGCAGGTCTGCCTGTTCCGGAGGTCCTATCGGGACCAGGAAGTCCGGGGAATCGGATCCTTGATTCCACCGGGACTTGAGCCGCCACTGCAGGGATCTCATCCTGAGACAGCCGTTTGGAACCAGACGGGCCAGGGAGGACAGGTGACCTAAGAGACGCAACCACGATTGGGCAGGAAACTCTTCTCGCCTGAGGAAGGGTTCCGCCACCCTCCTCAGCCTTGCTATCCTGTCGTCTGATGGAAAGGCTTTGTGGAGATTGGTGTCTAACAACATGCCTAGATAAACCAGTCGTTGGGACGGCTGCAGAGAGGACTTCTCAAGATTTACCACGATCCCCAGATCCTGGCAAAGTCCCAGAAGCCTGTCTCGGTGTCGAAGAAAGGTCGACTCCGAGTCTGCTAGGATCAGCCAGTCGTCCAGATAACGGAGGAGATGCCGTTCCTGTGCGCCCACAACGAAATCAGGGTAAACACTCTGGTGAACACCTGAGGTGCTGTGGAGAGACTGAAGCACAGTACCTTGAACTGGTAGGTCTTGCTGTCTAGGCAGAATCTCAAGTACTTCCTGGAAGACGGATGGATTGGGATCTGGAAGTACGCGTCCTTCAGATCCAGTGTGCACATGAAGTCTTGTGGTCTCACCGCAAGTCTGACCGTGTCCGCTGTCTCCATGCTGAACAGAGTTTGCTTGACAAACTTGTTCAGAGCTGAGAGGTCGATGACGGGTCTCCAGCCTCCAGACGCCTTCTTTACAAGAAAGAGTCGACTGAAGAAGCCTGGGGAGCCGTCGACGACCTCCTGGAGAGCATCCTTCTTGAGCATGGTCTCGACTTCTGCCCGAAGGGCTAGCCCCTTTACCGATCCCATGGCATAGGAGCTCAACGACACTAGATTCGCTGTCAAGGGAGGTTGAGATGTCGTGAATGGGACGCGATATCCTTGGCCGATCACGGAGACCGTCCAAGCATCGGCCCCATGTTGCTGCCACCTGTGCACGCAACTTTGAAGGCATCCCCCCACAGGTGGACACGCGGGGGGACTGCCACTCCTAGCGCTTGCGGCCGCGGCCGCTCCCTCTACGAGTCTTGCCTCCCCTGGAAGACTTACCGCCCCTCTTGTCCTTGGTAGGAGAGGGCTGGGGCTTAGACACCACTTTCATAGCTGCTGGCGCCTGCTTCGGTGTCTTGCGAGGCTGCTGCTGATGTTGCTGTGGAGTTGGAGGCTTGTAGGGCCGAGATGCAAGGGCCCTTTGGAGGAGGGAGTCCTGACTCGACTTCCTCCTCCTCTCAGCTGTACGTTCCATGTCCTGGGGCTCAAACAAATTCCCCCCGAGGAGGGAGGCGTGTCTGAGCCTGTTGACGTCCACGGCGGGGACCTTCGGATGGATCTTCTCGGTCACCGCATCACGACTCTTCAGCACCGAGTTGGCTCACAGGTTGGTAACCTGATGTGTCAGGAACTCGATGGAGCGAGTGCCCGAGAGGAGGAAGGTCTCCAAGGCATTCCTATTGCTCTCCTTAGACAGATCCTCAGAGCACAATAGGATGCCCAGAGACCCTAGCCAGACATCCAGCCACGAAGTGGCCTGCATGGCGCACTTCACGACCTTCTCATGGCTCAGAATCTCCGACGCCAAGAACGTCACTTGCCGGGCGGAGAGCTTCTCAAGAGGAACTCCCCTAGACAGCTCTTCTACCGAATGGTGGAGGGGAAGAGCGAGGCTAGACTCCCCCATGATCTCAAAATACCTCCTCTGCTGGAGACGAGGAGGTGGGAGGAGTTTGTTCCCGGCAGAGGAACGCCTGGAGGTAGCGAGCACTGCGAGCTGAGCATTAGCCCTGGCTCTGGCACTCTTCAGCCCCTGGGACCAGGGCAAAGCCGTGCTGGCCTTTGGGAGCTTCTGAGTCCCATAAACCTGATCCAGGACCGTGTCCTTGCCTTTACGGGGGGCGATCACAGGGTCCATGAACCCGTTGAGCTGTCTCATAAGGCCAAGGACCTGCCAGAAGGCATGCTCAGACTCTTGCTGCTCTCCTCCCTGCGGACTGGCAGCTATGTCTCCTGTCCCCGGAAGCTCTTCCTGAGGAGACACGTGGACGTTCTCCTGGGGTCTGGCTGGTTCCTGACGAATACGTGCAGAAGACTTCGGCAACGTCTTGGAGTCCTTGGATTCCCTCCTGGGCGGGTTACAAGACTCCAGCAAAGAGGTCTGGTAGGCACCTTCTACACGAGACGATTCTCCTCCACGAGGAGGTGACTCCCCCCTTGGTGCCGAGGGGGAGACCGCCGCCTCACTGGACTCTCCCGAGGACGGAAAAGCCTCGTCTACGGGAGAAGGAGAAAACGACTGCGAAGGGGACGGGGCCTTCCTGACGGACCTCTTAGGAACCAACTTCTCCCTGGGAGAAATCACCACGAAGTCCACTCCTCTCCTTCTCTTCAGCGGGGGCGAGGCCGTCGCTGGCTTGTGTCCTAGATCGGCGAGTGCCGGCTTCATAGCCTTCACTAACACCCGCATCAGAGGACCAAACCAGGACTGCCGAGACACGGACAGAGAGTCCGAAATTCCCGCTGGAGGGAAGGGGATCGGGCAATCCTTCGGAGTGGACACTACTGGACCTGCCTGTAAAAAAGAAGGGGAAGAAAGTTGCCTAGACCTCTCCGAAGGTCCTTCCTTGTCCTGCAAAAGTGACCTGAGCTTAGGAGGAGGCGATCCCGACTGTGACCTGGCGACACGCGTCCCTGCTGCTACCGCGAGCTGCAGAACCCGACACGAACGGGGATCGTGCTGACGCTCGCGCGAGGGCGACACAAAAGTGTCGCGCGCGAGGGGTTGTTGTAGCGCGGGCGCGCAATCGCGCGAAGACAAACGAGCGCGGGAGCGATCGCGAGCGGGCGCGAAGGCGAGTGAACGCGTTGGCGCGTGGGCGAACGAGAGCGTTCAGGAGATCACTGAAGGCCAGGGGACCGATAGTGTCCTGGAGACCTGTGACTCGTGGGCGAGCGATGGCGAGTCGACGATCGATGGCGTGTTGGCAAACGCTGGCGCGCAGGCGAGCGATGGCGCGTTGGCGAGTGATAGCGCGTAGAACACGCAGGCAAGCGGCCGCGCGTGGGCGAGTTTCTCTGGATCTGCTGGGCGCTGACGCGTAGGAGAGTGCTTGCGCGCAGGCGATGGATCACGCGGAAGATCTGGAGATCGCCGGCGCTCAGGAGATCGCTGACGAGAACGAGAACTTTGACGCGTCGGAGATCGCTGTCGCGCTGGAGAACGCTGGCGAGCAGGGAGACGGCGCGTAGAAGGCTGCGCAGGAATTGTCGGCGCGACGCGCAAAGGCAAACGCTCGCGAGTGGGCTCAGGAAGAGGAGGCGCGTGGGCGTGCAGGAACTCTAGATGTACGCGCAGGAGACCGCGCGTGTTGCTGCGCAGGAGAAAGCTGACGAGCAGGATCGCGAGGGCGAGGAGAAGTTAAGTCCTTGTCCAAGTCCTGAACCGGAGTTCTAGGGCGCGTGTCAGGAACTGGAAGCGCAGGTACGCGTTGACAGCGGCCCCCAACTGAATAAGGTCAAACAGGGCTTCCTTGGAGGGCAGGCCCTTAAGCCCCAAGGAACCCCAAAGCTGAAAAAGATCATCATTATACATGGAGTTAACATTATCAAAATCCTCCCCCAGAGGAGGAGGGGGAAACGCCCTCTCCCGCACCCCGAGGTCGGGAAACAGAAGTAGGGCCTGCGCTCCCACTCGGCGGCTTCTCAACAGGAGCCGGACGAGGGGGAGCTTCGGAGGAGGTTTGGGCGGCGGAAGAAGAGTCCCGAGAGCCTTCCTCCTTCAAGGCAACCCTCGAAGGAGAACGGTTTTTCTTGGACTTCTTACGCCGGCGGGCAAACCTCTCCCACTGGGAGGCAGACCACTCCCTACACTCACTACACGTATTTTCACTATCACACCGTCGGCCTCGACACTGCGGGCAAAGGGTGTGAGGATCAGTATCCACCGCAGACATGAAGGTACCGCAAGGGCGGCCGGCAATACCAGGGCACTTGCGCATGATGAACTGCAAAGGGCGAGGCCAACTTCAAACACACAAAGTCTGAGGAAAAGCAAAAAAAAGAATAAGGCTGTCAAAAAACGAGGACAATAGACAGAGACGTCTGTTCATTGTCCGAGCCAAAAGTGAAGTGAAGCAAATCACCGGTGTGTGGGGGGGGGAGGGGTAGCAAGCTACCCCTTCCCCTACCCCCGCTAACTACCGCGGGGGTAGTTAACCCTCGTTAAAATCTATTGGCTCGTCAATTTCAGCTACGCCGAAAGGTAAACCCAATGTAAATAGCGTGGTTTGTATTTTGGTTATGGAACAACTAATTATTTCAACCCTTTGGTGATCCAAGCTGGGACAAAACCAGTCAGGCTCATGACTTTTGCTCAGGAAGCAATGACGTCAAGCATCAACCTAAGTCATACGTCAACCTAAGTACAATATGCTGACGTAACAAAGGAACAAAGATAAAAATTAACTGGAAATTTCATTAGAAAGCTTGGTAAATTTTCAATATAGCACTTACAGTTACATGAATATCAGATCATCCTAGGGTTAAGACATACCGTGCTGAAACCTAGGGCCAAGCATTCAACAAACTAAAATCTGAGTTCTCTCTAATAATGGGCTATAAACTTAGAAGGCCATATACAATATGCTTCTCCAAACTGAGACTAAGGAAAAGTTTTTAGAAAAATTAGGAGGTAGCTACTCCTTTGATATTGCATGCCTTGATACAGATAGTGGGTAACAAGGGTTTATTCAGCTGGCTGAGTTTAGCGAATGGCAGATTTTAATCCTTACCACTGATAGATTTGGAGCTTTTCAAACAAGACAAATTCGTAGAAAATTTGTATTTTTCCCCAATACAAACCTGGTGTTATTCATTATGGATATTCTTTTGGCAAAGCTGGAAGGTAGCCAATTAAACTTTTGGTGTGAGGTGGCAACCCTATTTATATAAATAACTCCGGGTTTGTATTAGTTACCCGCTTATCAATACAAAGTGAGAATGACAGCGGCCTGAGCAATACTGTACGGGTAAGTTATAGCATATGAACGTCTAGGAAAGAATATTCAAGATAGGAACCATACACATAAAAATAGATGTTTCCCAATGCCTACCTCGCGGGAAGCATTGGGGACGTGTACAAGTATATTAATATAAGCTATACTAGCTTAGAAAAGGGAAATGGTTATTATCTGCTGAGGTTGAAGCCACCTTGCACAGGGACTCATGGCACTGTACTCCAAAATAGGCCAAGATGAAGAGAGGAAAAAGCCAGATATACTTTCATTCATCCCAGACTTAACCTGGGTAACCAATACCTTTAACCAACTGTTACTTATCCATTCCTCCCACAGTAGTCTGTTGGGGGGAATCCCCTCACTAGCGAGAGCGACCTCTGCGGCTACTCCCTCTACCTCTTTTCTTTCCTCTGAAGAATTTTACCCCTTTATGACTTCTGGCTTGAAAGGGACATTTAGACACCATGGGTGGTCTGGAGGCCCTGGAAGTCGAGGGGTTAGAGATGCTTTGTTGATTTCTGTCAGACTGAGGAGCCCTACCGTAGGTCCAGGAAGTCATGGCCCTGTAAAGGAGAATCGGAAGATTTCCTACATTTATCAGCCGCCCTCTCTATCTCCTCTGGTACGAAGAGTGAAGATCCCTCGAGCATTGAGTTTCTCAGACGCGTGATGATCTCCACCTTCAGCACCTATTTATGGAAGCGTCCTATTAATGGTATTCCATCTTTTGAGGATGGCATTCACCTACACGTTGACTGCGTGGTGTGAAAGGGACTCCAACATACAGGTACCTGATAACAGGAAGGATTCCAAGGACTTTCTTGTGGACTCCTCAGACAGATCCTCGGAGCGCACGATCTGGTCTAATGCCCCAAACCATAGGTCAAGCCAAGAAACAGCCTGAGTGACATACTTTGCGCCTCACTCTATGTTCAGGAGCTCAGATGCCGAGAGGGAAGCTCTCAATGAAGAGAGAGTCTGAGTAGGAATACCTCTAGTCAGCTGTTCTACTGAGGGGTCGAGAGTCGGAGTCATGTGAGGTTTGTTCTCGATCTCATAGTACTTCCTTTGGAGTATAAAAGGAAGTGGAAGAGATCTCAACGAGGAGCTGGCTCTTAAGGGACGAGAATTTCCTGCTATCTGTAAGATAGCTTTTCTCCTGGCTGCTGTCAATTCCTTTGACCAAGGCAAAACTGCACTGGCCTTGGGGGGGGGTCTGCATCGCAAAGATTTGGTTTAGGATCATTTCTTTGCCCTCCTGGGAGGTAGTACCAGGAAATGAAAGCTTGTTGAAGGATCTCATACACACCAGGACTTGCTGGAAGGCATGTTCAGTCTCTCTTCGCTCCTGTTCTAAGAGGAAGATTGGACTCGCTGCCCTTGGAAGGAATTCCTCGTCCGTGTCCAAGTTGTCATCTACCTCCAAGCATTCATCCATAGAAGCCTGGGGTAGGTCAAAGTCATCAATGGGGTCACAAGAAGGACATGCCTCAGAGGATCCATTATCCATCTCCTGTCTCTGAGATTTCCTCGTCTTAGCATTCTTGGGAACCGTTTTCAAGTCCTATAACTCCCTCCGAGCAGGAAAATGCTTATCCAAGATGGAAGTTTTCAGAAGGGCATTCGGTGCCTTCAAAACGCAAGACTAAGGGACAGAGGGTTTGATGGGGATCTTCCTGGGCAATCCAAAATCTCTACTCATGAGGGATTAGAGAGATCCGCATGAGGAGGAGTACAGTACAGTATTGACTTTCATCCTCCTCTTCTGTTTAGAGGTTAGCTGTTATGTCCCTCCTTAACCAGAGTTAGAGGAAGTTACCGCAGACTTGGCTCTAAAACAGAGGGCATCCTTTCCTTAGCACTGGGCTCGGATGTAAGAGAGAGCTGTGCTAACAACACACTGCTCTCACATGTTCTCGGGTTTGAGGGACTGCCATGAGCAGAGGAACCTAATGTCAAACTCTCCAACGGAATTGGCGAGGTAGTCTTGGCCTGGGAAGGTCAAGGCTGTGGTGGACGAGCCAAACCGAAGAAGTTTTTGAGGTCTAATACCAAATTATCATACCAAGGAAGGAAGGATGACTCCCTTCGAAGGAGTTTCCTTCGGGAGTCCAGGATGAGGAGAACGCCTTTGGACGGCAGGGTGTTTGAGGATCCGAGGAACTCCAGGGGAGTCTCTCTAAGGCATGAGGAGGTCCTCTTTCTTTGGTCGAAGAGGCCGATCGGGTGAGATGGGAACAGCCGCAAACTTATTTGGGGGTTCTTTAAACCCTTCAAGGAAAGGAATCGGCCTACCATTATAGGTAATCTATGTGGAGACTCTTGCCGCAAATGTTGGGTCTGCAAGCGATTGCAATTCTGGGACTTTAACTAGTGAAACACTCGTGAAATTGGCTGATTTCCTCGTGAAATTGAGAGATTCACACGTGAAAACGCGAGAATCATGCTCTAACAGTAGTGTTTTATGAGAGGAAACATCTGATTCACAAGAGACCGATGGCAAATATGAAGGAGGATGCCCTACAGGCTCCTGAGGAACTGGAGGGCGGTTAACGCTTGCCACAGGCGAGGGTAGAGCCCTCAGAACCTGAAAAACTGGAAGCATTGAAGAACACTTTGCTGCGGTCAAATGCGTCAGCGTGAGCAATCGTTTGGCTAAAGCGCCCCAGGCCGCAAAGGGGACAGGGGGTAGCTTAGCAGAATGCATGTTAGTCGGTTGGTCAGTGGGTATTCCTTGATTGGTCAAGTTTCAATTTGAAGAGCCCCTACATCATTCTGCTCGCAATCTTGAGCGTCCTTCCTCGCAATTGTGAGCGACGCCCTCGTGATTGTGAGTGCCAACCTTGGGATCGTGAGCGCCGCCCTCGGGATAGTGAGCGCTACCCTCGTGATCGTCGCCCCTGTGAATGTGAGCTTCACCCTCGTGAACGTAAACGCCGCCCTCGCAAAGGTGAGCAGCACCCTCATGAACGAGAGTGTCGCCCTCGTGATCGTGAATGATAACGTCCACTTTGTGACTTAGATCGTTTACCTCGTGATTGTGATCGTAAATCTCATGATTGTCAGCAATGATCTCATGAACATGAAGTCTCAAGAGAACACCTTCGCAAGGAAAAGCGTCGAGACTGTGATGACCTTCGGTGTCGTGAGCGTGAAGCTCTAGTTAGAATGCCTTCGCGAAGAAGAGCGTAGAGATCACGATGTCCTGCAATCTCTTACCTTATCTTTGAATCGTCGTGAACGACGTACTGGAGATGATCGTCCAGGACGAGGAGAAGATGGTGTGTCTCGGCCCTGTGATCGGCGAGCAGATGGAGCGCTGGCTGCTAGAAGCGACTGTGTTTGCACTTGAGGCAAATCCGAGGTCAGATGATTATCGTTCTACTAGTTCGTCCTCCAACGGTGACCGAACGCGCAGCACAAAATCAAGTCAAAGCCAGTATATCAAGGGTTAACAGGAGAGAAAGAAGTTACACTTACATCTATTCACTCGCGAGCCAAAATAAAAAGTGACGTACAGCGCTATTATTAGTGAGGGTGTGAGCGGGGTGGCCGGTCTAACCCCCGCTCCCACCCTGCTAACTAGTGGTGGGTACTTACACCTCACTTAAAAGCCTCATGGCTGGTTTAAACTGCCGCCAAATTATATCTCCACTATAAAGAGTGGAATGGCTTCTTTCTACATATATAAATGCAGAGAGAGAACTGATGACAATGAAAGCAATATTGAAATTGTGCTACAAAAATTAATGAAAAATAAAAACGAATAGATGTAAAGTGACCAGTTAGATAATGTAGAATTTTTATTAATGATTTTATTTGGTAAAACTGTATTGTACTGTAGTACTGTATAAAACTTTATTTCACACCAAACAGAAATTTGCTTTAAGATGTAGACAAGTGGTGGCCACTTTTACATAATTCATTCATGAATAAACGGGGCTAGTTGAACTTTTGAACAAATCTGCAAAAATATGAACAGCTCTGTTGTTTTTCAAGTTCATTATTGAAGGTGGCTTATTGTGCATGTTATTTTGACAAAGAATTGTTATCTGTTTTAAACAATTTAAAACCTGATACAGTACAATATACTATAATCATTAAAGAACCTAATGTTTCGAATAAATCAGTTTTCAAATTTCTCTTATATCCTAAAGTCCACGAATGTTTTCATATTTCAGCCAGGTTTCCCAACTTCCTTTTCAGTTAATAGCCGATGTGTACGTGTAGGAAGTGTTTGCAAGTGTTTGTGTTAGGAGGACTTAAAGCTGTTTAGCTACTGATATATTCGAGGAAAACGGTGACCACCCACTGGGAACTAGGGGATAATGGTGGGGAAAATATATATCGATAAATAAAAGTAAAACAAACCTTTTCTCCCCTATACATTATTTTCTGGGACACATAATAAATCCATGTTAAATTACACCAATTATCTGTATCCTATACTACTGTGTTACCTTAATTTTACCCTATTTTATATCACCTACACAACTACTGTACCTGAACTATAAAATAATTCAGACATACTATTCGCCACAAATATAAACACTGGATGAATATATACATTGTAATGAATTTTACTTTATAACCTGAAATCCTACTAATTCTGTTCTCACTTACTCAGCAACTATCATTGCTATAACAAATCGGTTTAATTGTAGTTTATTACAGAGTAATGTAACCTAGGGAAAAAAAACTACTTTTTTATATAGAACAAGAGCCATTATATTTAAACACTTTAGCAGAAAATATATGTTTTCCTCTAGTAAATAACATAACTTAACCGGTTTTCACCTTCATTTCAACCACAACAACAACAACCAATTCGGCTACTTGAAGTTAGTCGAACTGGTTGTTCTGTTTGTTTGTGGTTGAAATGAAGGTCAAATTCAGTTATTATTATTATTGGTTAATGTCTAGGAGAGGGCCGCATAAAGATATCAGTGATATTCAATTTATTTTTACTAGAATGTGTAGGAATGTATGTAAATAATGGTATACCAGTGAGATAATTTAGTGAAAATCAATAATAGTCGAAATATCGACAATCAAACTCACGCTACTCTTGTCTTCCTCCCAGATTTTTCTAAGTCTGTTGTTATTGTTGACTGTGTCTTGTATTTGCTTAAATGAGCCCTGTAACCACTATAATCCGCAGACAAACTAGTCCACTATGAAGTCTTACACGTTTGGCCAATCACAGCGCCTATCCACTATGACGTCATACATGTTTGGCCAATCACAGCGCGACAATACAATATCTTACCCAGGCATTTTATTTCGTTCTTAGACATGGAGGCCATAGCAAGCATGTCATCTCATGTTGCACAAGAAGTTGAAATTACATCTTCTTGTCCTGACTGTTTCCTAAGTTACAATGAATTTGTTCTAACTTATTCGGGGTTATATTGAAAAACTAGTGGATTTGAGCCAGAGACTCAATTTAATTTTACAAAATAAAAATTGTCCTGCATGTCAGGGAACCTTTGCAACGGCTTCACGTTTTCCTCAAAGCAGCAGCACATCTTTATCAACCAACAGGTTAAGGTAAGCTTCATTAATTTATGGAGTATATTATAATGGTGATAGTATAACGATGTATACAGCAGTACCATCACTTTAGATTTGGTTTGATGGATGTGTTAGGTAGTGTCCTTAAGGGGGGGGGTCGCAGGGGGGGCGGACGGTAGGGGTACAGGGCTATTAGGCTAGGTTAGGTGGGTGTATTAGGTTCGGTGGTGCCCTGAAAATCACTGTGGCCTTAAAGGGGGGTCGCAGGGGGGAACCCCCCCCCCCCGGTAGGCCTAGGTAGGGGTACAGGCCCCCCAGGGTAGGTTAGTTGGTTGTATTAGGTTCGGTAGTGTCCCGAAAAATGTTATTTTTATTAATAAAATAAATTTTTGAATATACTTACCCGATAATCATGTAGCTGTCAACTCCGTTGCCCGACAGAATTCTATGGAGGGATACGCCAGCTATCACAATACTAGAAGGGGGTGTACTTACCAGCGCCACCTGTGGCCAGGTACTCAATCATTTGTTGTTGACACCTCCTCAATTATTCCTCGGTCCACTGGTTCTCTCTGGGGAGGAAAGGGAGGGTCGATTAAATCATGATTATCGGGTAAGTATATTCAAAAATTTATTTTATTAATAAAAATAACATTTTTCAATATTAAACTTACCCGATAATCATGTAGCTGATTCACACCCAGGGAGGTGGGTGAAAACCAGTGTACATGATTAAAGGATAGCTAAGTATCCCATATTTCATATAACAGTTATCTCAAATAACAATGAAATAATAAGTACCTGGTAAGGAAGTCGAATAGAACCGTTACTCTGCCTTTTATTTAAAGTTCGTCTTCCTTACTGAGCGCAGCGTTCCTCTTGGAGGCTGAATCAACCCAAAGGTGCCAAAGTACAAGGGGTTGCAACCCTACTAAAGGACCTCTACCAAACCTTTAACCCAGGCGCTTCTCAAGAATGAATAGACCACCCGCCAAATCCAAGGATGCGGAAGGCTTCTTAGCCTACCGTAACAACTATAAAAACAACAATAAAAGTATTCAAGAGAAAGGTTAAAAAGGTTATGGGATTAAGGGAATGTAGTGGCTGAGCCCTCACCTACTACTGCACTCGCTGCTACGAATGGTCCCAGGGTGTAGCAGTTCTCGTAAAGAGACTGGACATCTTTCAGATAAAATGATGCAAACACTGACTTGCTCCTCCAATAGGTTGCATCCATAATGCTCTGCAGAGAACGGTTTTTATTAAAGGCCAACGAAGTAGCTACAGCTCTTACTTCGTGGGTCCTTACCTTCAGCAATGCAAGGTCTTCCTCCTTTAAGTGAGAATGTGCTTCTCTGATCAGAAGCCTTATATAGTACGAAAGCCCATTCTTGGACATGGGTCTCGAGGGTTTCTTGATGGCACACCATAAGGCTTCTGACTGTCCTCGAATAGGTTTAGACCTCTTCAGATAATATTTGAGAGCTCTGACAGGGCAAAGAACTCTCTCTAGTTCGTTACCTACCATGTTGGAGAGGCTAGGTATTTCGAACGATCTAGGCCAAGGACGTGAAGGAAGCTTGTTCTTTGCTAGGAATCCAAGCTGAAAAGAACATGTAGCTGATTCGGTTGTGAAACCAATGTTCTTGCTGAAGGCATGAACCTCACTGACTCTCTTAGCTGTTGCAAGGCAAACGAGAAAAGCAGTCTTGAGGGTAAGATCCTTGAAGGAAGCTGACTGGAGAGGTTCGAACCTAGATGTCATAAGGAACCTTAAGACTACGTCTAGATTCCAGCCTGGAGTGGAAAGACGACGTTCTTTAGACGTCTCAAAAGACTTGAGAATGTCTTGAAGGTCCTTGTTGGAAGACAGGTCCAAACCCCTGTGGCGGAGGACTGAGGCCAACATGCTCCTATACCCTTTAATCGTAGGTGTTGAAAGGGATCTCTCATTCCTAAGATGAAGAAGGAAGTCAGCTATTTGGATCACAGAGGTATTGGTAGAGGATATTGAATTGGCTCTACACCAGCTTCGGAAGACCTCCCACTTAGACTGGTAGACTCTACGAGTGGAAATTCTTCTAGCTCTGGCAATCGCACTGGCTGCCTCCTTCGAAAAGCCTCTAGCTCTAGCGAATCTTTCGACAGTCTGAAGGCAGTCAGTCGAAGAGCGTGGAGGTTTGGGTGCAACCTGTCTACGTGTGGTTGACGTAGAAGGTCCACTCTTAGAGGTAGAGTCCTGGGGAAGTCGACTAGCCATTGAAGTACCTCTGTGTACCATTCTCTTGCAGGCCAAAGGGGAGCAACCAGCGTCAGCCGTGTCCCTTCGTGCGAGACGAATTTCTGCAGAACTTTGTTTATAATCTTGAACGGAGGGAATGCGTACAGGTCGAGATGGGACCAGTTCAGAAGAAAAGCATCCACATGAACCGCTGCAGGGTCTGGAACAGGGGAACAATAAAGCGGAAGTCTCTTGGTGATGGAGGTGGCAAACAGATCTATGGTAGGTTGACCCCACAAGGTCCAAAGTCTGTTGCACACACTCTTGTGGAGGGTCCATTCCGTGGGAATGACCTGATTCCTTCTGCTGAGGCGATCCGCTGAAACATTCATATCGCCCTGGATGAACCTCGTGACCAGTGTGAGGTTTAGACCTCTTGACCAAATGAGGAGGTCCCTTGCGATCTCGTAAAGGCTCCTCGAATGGGTCCCTCCTTGCTTGGAGATGTAAGCCAAGGCTGTGGTGTTGTCTGAATTCACCTCCACCACTTTGCCTAGCAGGAGGGACTTGAAGTTCAACAGGGCAAGATGAACTGCTAACAGTTCCTTGCAGTTGATGTGGAGAAATCCTTGTTCCTTGTTCCATACTCCTGAGCATTCCCGTCCGTCCAAGGTCGCACCCCAGCCCGAGTCCGATGCATCCGAGAAGAGATGAAGATGGGGGGTCTGGATGGCCAATGATAGACCCTCCTTGAGAAGGAGA
Source organism: Palaemon carinicauda (assembly GCF_036898095.1). NCBI lineage: Eukaryota > Metazoa > Arthropoda > Malacostraca > Decapoda > Palaemonidae > Palaemon > Palaemon carinicauda. The sequence continues at coordinate 154,680,989 of NC_090734.1, forward strand.
TTGAGCTTCCACCACCGGAGAGTGGTCTTCATCTCTTGGTTGATAGGGATAGAGACTGCTTCTAGAGTCGAGCCCTTGTCCCAATGAGCTGCAAGATGGAATTGAAGAGGGCGGAGGTGGAGTCTCCCTAGCTCGACAAACAGGGCCAGTGATGAGAGGGTCCCTGTGAGACTCATCCACTGTCTCACTGAGCAATTGCTCCTCTTCAGCATGCTCATGATGCACTCTAGGGCTTGGTTTATCCTGGGGGCCGATGGAAAAGCCCGAAAATCCCGACTCTGAATCTCCATTCCCAGGTACACAATGGATTGGGAGGGAATGAGTTGAGATTTCTCTATATTGACTAATAGACCTAGGTCTCTGATTAGATCTAAAGTCCAAGAGAGGTTCTCCAGACAACGACGACTCGTGGAGGCTCTCAACAGCCAGTCGTCTAGGTAGAGGGAGGCTCTGATGTTCGATAAGTGCAGGAATTTCGCTACATTCCTCATCAGATGAGTAAAGACCATAGGAGCTGTGCTTAGGCCAAAACACAGGGCTTGGAACTGATAGACAACCTTTCCGAAAACGAATCTCAGGAAAGGTTGGGAGTCTGGATGAATGGGAACGTGAAAGTATGCATCTTTCAAGTCCAACGAGACCATCCAGTCCTCCTGTCTGACCGCTGCTAAGACCGACTTGGTCGTCTCCATAGTGAACGTCTGCTTGGTGACATACTCGTTGAGAGAGCTGACGTCCAGCACCGGTCTCCAACCTCCTGTCTTTTTGGCTACAAGAAAGAGACGGTTGTAGAAGCCCGGGGATTGATGGTCCCGGACTATAACCACTGCCTTCTTCTGCACAAGTAGCGACACCTCCTGTTGCAATGCTAGCCTCTTGTCCTCTTCTTTGTAGTTGGGAGAGAGGTTGATGGGCGATGTGGTCAGAGGCGGTTTGAGGCAGAATGGAATCCTGTAACCGTACCTCAGCCAACTGACAGACTGTGCGTCTGCACCTCTCTTCTCCCAGGCTCGCCAGAAGATCTTGAGTCTGGCTCCTACTGTTGTCTGGAGAATCTGAGAGTCAGTGCTTTCCCTTAGATGTCCTGGGTCCTTTCCTAGACTTGCCCCTGTGAGAGTCTGGACGGGAGCTTCCTCGGCTGGGGGCTCTACCACGAAAGGGCGGTATGAACCTAGTGGCCGGGGTATCAGCCACTGGGGAGCGATAAGTCTTGGGGACAGAGGTGGTAACCTTAGACTTACGAGCCGATGAGGCTACAAGATCGTGCGTGTCCTTCTGTATCAGGGCAGCCGACAAGTCCTTAACTAGCTCCTCGGGAAAGAGGAACTTTGAGAGTGGAGCAAAAAGGAGTTGTGACCGTTGGCACGGTGTAATGCTGGCGGAGAGGAAGGTACACAGTTGTTCCCTTTTCTTCAACACCCCTGATACAAATAACGACGCTAGCTCACCCGATCCATCCCTGATGGCCTTATCCATGCAGGACATAATTAGCATGGCAGAGTCTTTGTCCGCAGGAGAGGTTTTCTTGCTGAGGGCTCCCAGGCACCAGTCGAGAAAGTTGAACATTTCGAAAGCTCTGAACAACCCTTTCAGAAGATGATCCAGGTCTGAGAAGGTCCAACAAACCTTCGAGCGTCTCATCGCAGTCCTCCTAGGCGAGTCCACCAGACTTGAGAAGTCAGCCTGGGCAGAGGCAGGTACTCCCAAGCCTGGTGCTTCCCCTGTGGCATACCAAACGCAACCTTTCGAAGCGAGCTTCGTTGGAGGGAACATGAAGGAAGTCTTGCCCAGGTGTTGTTTAGACTGAAGCCACTCCCCTAAGATCCTTAAAGCCCTCTTGGAGGATCTAGCTAGGACAAGCTTAGTATAGTTCGACTTAGCTTGTTGTACGCCTAGCGAAAACTCAGATGGAGGAGAGCGGGGAACAGCAGAGACGAAGTGGTCTGGGTAAAGCTCCCTGAGTAGAGCCAAGACCTTTCGAAAATCAATAGACAATGGAGAAAGCTTAGACTCCTCCACGTCTGATGAGGGATCAAGGTGTGCCTCCTCATCCTCCGACACTTCATCAGCAGAGGGTAGCGAAGCGATAGGACCAGAATGCTGAACCGCAGAGTCAGAACGGGTAGGAACAATAACAGAGGTTTCCTCATCTTGAGGGAAAACCTGAGGCTCAGACTGCATAGGCTGAACAACAGACGAAGCAGAAGGCAGGCGCATGGGTGAAGGAGGTTGACTCCTAGCAAGAGTTGAACCCAAGGATTGCACAAGCTGAGCGGAGGACGGAGGCGGAGTAGTCCGTTCCTGTTCCTGTGAGATGAGTGGAGCATGAAGAGGTTGAGGCTGCGCAGAACAAGGTAAAGTTCTCGCAAGCTGAGGCTCCTGAGGCGCAAGTCCATGGTGTAGTGGAGCTTGCCTAGATGAGGGTTGAGCTCGCTGCAGCGATGGTTAAGCAGACAGACTCACGGAGGGGAGAGGTTGTTGTACCCCAACCGAGAGTTGCACCACTGGTGGAGCAGCAAGGGAAGGAGGAGGAAGAGTGGAATAACTCTCCTGATCCCAAAGCAAGGGTTGCCTTAAAGAAGGCTGAGGCTGAACAACACTGGGAACAGCAAACTCCGAAAGTGGCTCAACATCGTACGCCTGGCAGATGGTGCTGCGACCAGGCGGAGCAGGTGCAGGCTGGGCGAGCACAGGCGGAGCGAGAACAGGTGGAGGGAGTGTAGGCGGAGGAGGAGGTGCAACACTCTCAGCCCGACACTCACGCATCAAGTCCGAAAGCTGAGCTTGCATGGACTGAAGCAGGGTCCACTTGGGGTCGGCAGAAACGATAACAGACTGAGGTAAAGTCACAGTCGGGGTCTGTATAGGCAGAACCTTACTCCTCTTGGGCGGAGTACAGTCGACCGATGACTAAGGCGAGTCGGAGCTGAGCCAATGACTACAACCTGGCTGAGCACTCGCTGACTGAACTCTACGTTTAAGCGGTCTCGAGACCTGAGACCAACGTTTCTTCCCTGCATGAAGATCAGCGGACGAGAAGACGGGCTCAATCGTCTGCAGGTGGGAGTGACGGTCTAAGGAAGACACGCCCGCAACCACCGAGGATAATTCTGTGCGCCTAACAAGGCCTGTCGAACCCTTAAGCCCTTCGACATTGCTTCTCCCCTGGGCATGGGAGCTTGCAAGAGGTCCCGGACTGGGAGGACGACTGGCTCGCACAGAAAAATCCTCACGCACCACACTGGCACCACTAGCACTTGGCACTGCACAGACACTAGCACTCGTCACAGCACTGGCACTATTTCCACCCACTGCACTCTTGACCTTCAGTTCTTTAACCTCGGCCATCAGAGACTTATGGTCACTTACCACTGATTCTACTTTATCTCCTAAAGCCTGAATAGCACGCAAAACAGTTGACATATCAGGCGGAGGGCACACAGTAGGTTCGGGGGTAGCCACTACAGGGGTAGGAAAAGGTAGGGGATCATGAGGTGAGGAAAACATAGAAGAGTGAGAAGAACTTCTCCTAACTCTACCTCTCTCTAACTTAGATGAATATTTTAAAAGACGGACAAAATCCAATTCCGAAAGTCCGGCGCACTCCTCACACCGATTTTCTAATAGACAGGGCCTGTCCCTACAGTCAGAACAAGCGGTGTGAAGATCTACCGAGGCCTTCGGAATACGCCTATTGCAAGACCTACATCGTCTATGGGAGGGAGCTTGCGAAACGTCAGACATCTTGTTTCAAAGAGTTAGTCAAAGGGTGATCCAAAAACAAGCAAAAATTCATTAACCGTTAATCAGTATTTATATAAAAGCTATCTAGCTAATATAAAAAGGATTCCAGTATGCGACAGCCGTTAATCTAAGAGAATACTTCACCAAATATCCATGAATAAACTCGAAGACCATGAGCGTATCCCAGAACGTCTAGCCGGAAGCACGACAGAGGAATAATTGAGGAGGTGTCAACAACAAATGATTGAGTACCTGGCCACAGGTGGCGCTGGTAAGTACACCCCCTTCTAGTATTGTGATAGCTGGCGTATCCCTCCATAGAATTCTGTCGGGCAACGGAGTTGACAGCTACATGATTATCGGGTAAGTTTAATATTGAAAAATCACTTTTCTCATCCTCCCCCCACCCAAAAACCCCGCTTCCCACTGGGGTCCCCCATAATTGTAGTAGTAGGTTTATGCTTACATTTTGTGTGTAAGAGTTGTCTTAGTTTCTTTTTTATTCATTTCCTCATGTTTCTACGCACTGTGCAACAATAATCTGGTTGTTTTTTGCTGTTTTTCGTCGATAATACTTGAAAAACGGGTACGGCCTTCTCCTAGACATTTACCTTATTATTATTATTACTATCCAAGCTACAACCCTAGCTGGAAAAGCAAAATGCTATAAGCCCAAGGGCTCCAATAGGAAAAATACCCCAGTGAGGAAAGGAAATTATATAAATCACATTATTTGCAACAGGAAAACATATATTTTCTGTTCGAAATGATAACCTGTAATACAGTAAAACTTTACCAATAAATCCTCGGCCTCATACTATACAATCTATTATAATGGTAATCAAGATAGGTATAAATTGCATCAAATTTTATTTGTGATTTGTTAAATGATGAATAATTGTATTAAAATTAAGTAATCCCCAAAGATTCAAAATGAGTTATGTTAAAATTTTACAATCATATTGTTAATTTTTTTCTATAGAAAAAAAAGTAATTTTTTCCCAAGGTTACATTACCATGTACTACAGTACAATAATACCCATTGAAGTACAAATTGCCGGCTGGAACTTACACAAATTGATCTGCTAACACAACACAATAAAGGGATTAACTAGGACACTGAACAACACTGACAAACCGACATACTGAAAATTGACTCAGCTGATTGTCAGTGTCATGTCACGTGGTTCCCAACTATCCACCAGCGTTGCCAAGTTAGCCTTTTTCAGGACAAAAAATCTCAAATTTGCCCTTTTGGAAATTGGTTGGCCTTTAGTAATATCATGAAAAAGGTGGACCTTAAATACTATATTTATGGCTTTTTCTAATAATGGGTTGGCCTTTTAAAGCTGTGGTTGATTTGAAAATTGGTCTTTTCTCATTTAGAAAACCTGGCAACACTGCTACCCACTCCGCAAAATAAGTTTGCGGCCACTCTATCACTTGACAGATAGATGCAAAGCTTCTTAGCTTATACTTTTACTGTAATTAATCTTTTACCTTTACCATAAACAATTTTAAGAAAATCTTAATCTTAATCTTTAATTATATCCCTTTCTACCTTGGAATAAGTTGGGATAATTCATTTTTATCAGTTTTGGCAAACCATTGTAATTAGTTTGGTATTTTTAAAATTCTTCTTTCAAATGCATCGCCATACTGCTGGGATTTTGCAACAAGCCTATTATTATTAACTGTCTTATATACCAAACTACGTTTTATCTTTCTCCAACTAGTCTTTATATCTTATAAGACCTACAATTTATAATAAACGTATATTATCATCACGCTAGGTTACTATTAAAAGCCTCAAAATGATCTATTCTAGAGAGATTATATAGCATGCTATGGATAGCGTGTTTGGCCTATGATCAAATCTGCTCTCGATGCAAAAAGGCTGTTTTTATCCTATCCTTCTCCAAAGAGGAAAAAAAAATATAAGCCGATTATGAAGAGGTTTAAAACGGTAATTAGATTAGGCCTACTCCATTTTTTCTCTCCAAACTCAGCGTTATTTTCCGATAGATTACAAATTTCATAGATGTTTTCGGGCCGATTTTGTTACGTATTGTTTAGGCCTATCGGCTTTTTTTTCAAATTTAGGTATTTCTCGACCTATAGGTCAAGTCTTGACAAATGAAATTATTATTATTATTATCTAAGCCTACAACCCTAGTTGGTAAAGCAGGATGCTATTAGGCCAAGGGTTCCAACAGGGAAAACAGCCCAGCGAGGAAAGGAAATAAGGAAAAAGATAGAACATAGCGCCTGATTGTACCCTCAAGCAAGAGAACTCTACCCCAAGAGAGTGGAACACCATGGTACAGAGGCTATGGCACTACCCAAGACTAGAGAACAATGGTTTGATTTTGGAGTGCCCTTCTAGAAGAGCTGCTTACCATAGTTAAAGTTTCTTCTACCTTTACCAAAAGGAAAGTAGCCACTGAACAAATAGAGTGCAGTAATTAACCCTTTACGTGAAGAAAAATTGTTTATTATTATTATTATTATTATTATTATTAAATGATAAGCTACAACCCTAGTTGGAAAAGCAGGATGCTATAAGTCCAGGGGCCCCAACAGGGAAAATAGCCCTGTGAGGAAAGGAAACAAGGAAAAATAAAATATTTTAAGAATAGTAACAACATTAAAATAAACATTTCCTATATAAACTATAAAAACTTAAAAAAAGAGAAAGAGAAACTAGATAGAAAAGTGTGCCGGAGTGTACCCTCAAGCAAGAGAACTCTAGCCAAAGACAGTGGAAGAATATGGTAGTAATCTCAATGTTGTCAGGTGTATGAGGAAAAAGGAGAATGAGTAAAGAATAGGCCAAACTATTCGGTGTATGTGTAAGGCAAAGGAAAACTGAGCCGTAACTAGAGAAGGATCCAATGAAGTACTATATGACCAGTCAAAGGACCCCCTAACTCTCTAGTGGTATGATCTCAACGGGTTGCTGTTGCCTTGGCCAACCTACTACCTCTTATATTAAGTCTCCTGTACTCAGCAGAGACAGTTTATCTAACTGAAGAGGAGACAGAGGTAGTAGGTTGGCCAGGGCACCAGCCACCCGTTGAGATACTCCCGCTAGAGAGCTATGGGGTCCTTTGATTGGCCAGACAGTACTACATTGGATCCTTCTCTCTGGTTATGGTTCATTTTTCCCTTTGCCTACACATACACCGAATAGTGTGGCCTATTCTTTACATATTCTCCTCTGTCCTCATACACCTGACAACACTGAGATTACCATACAATTCTTCTCTGCACTGTAATTGTTCAGTGGCCACTTTCCTCCTGGCAAGGATAGAAGAGACTCTTTAGCTATGGCAAGCAGCTCTTCTAGGAGAAGGCCACTCCAAAATCGAACCATTGTTTTCTAGTCTTGGGTAGTGCCATAGCCTCTGTACCATGGTCCTCCACTGTCTTGGGTTTAGAGTTCTCTTGCTTGAGGGTACACTTGGGCACACCGTTCTATCTAATTTCTCTTCCTCTTGTTTTGTTCAACTTTTTATAGTTTATATAGGAAATATTTATTTTAATGTTGTTACTGTTCTTGAAATATTTTATTTTTCCTTTTTTTCCTTTTTTTCACTGGGCTATTTTTCCTATTGGGGACCGTGGGCTTATATATTCTGCTTTTCCAACTAGGGTTGTAGCTTAGCAAGTAATAATAATAATAACAATAATAATAATAATAATCAGCTAAAACTGCTTGGAATCAAAACTTATCAATACTAAGAGCTCCATCTTATACATAAATCAATTAACTAAGAACAAGTTGCGCCTTCCTGTTACTAGAGAAATGAAAATAAAACTCGACTACGTGAGAAGACAACGTAACTGTTTGCTGAGGTGGTAATATGGGGCATAGGAAGTTGAGATGATCTGGTTTCGTAGAGAAAATGGGAGAAGATAAATTTGGGTAGTGGTGGCCTAATTGGTAACGTCCCTACCTGGTGATCGCCAGACTGGGGTTCGAGTCCCACTCAAACTAGATACTTCCTTTAGTGTCTGGAACCTCACCATCCTTGTTAGGGTTTGGGGGAGCCTATAGGTCTACCCGCTGGGTCATCAGCAGCCCTTGCCAGGCCCTCCCTGGTCCTAGCTTGGGTAG
>NC_090734.1:154691352-154698852 GCF_036898095.1 Palaemon carinicauda
ATCTTAAATGAATTACAGTAACCTTTACAAGTAGGTATCACGATGTTTACTAATTAATTACACATTTTAATCTAATTACTGGGATGTTTTCTATCAGAATCAAGGTGAGAGGGGGGAAGGGATTTGGGAAACACCGAAGGAGGAGAGAATTCCACATGCTCTGAATGTGATCCAGTACGATTAAGATTTACTTCAATGTCTATCTATTGTCTGTCATTCTCACTATATGTCCAGACCATGTCCATTTCTTTTTCTTACGTGTTACAATATCCTCTACTTCAGTTTGCTCTCGTATCCATGGTTCTACTTTTCCGTCTCTTAGTGTTATTTCCATCATTATTCTTTCCATAGTTCTTTCAGTCGTAACTAGCTTATGTTGTAAGGCTTTGGTAAGACTCAAAGTTTCTGGTGGAATAAGATAAAACCGGTAGGGCCATCTGATTAAATACTTTTCTTTTTAGAGAAAGAGGCATTTTACTTTTCAAAATCTCATTTTCTTAGCCAAAAACACACAGATTTAACCCGTCTCACCACTTCCCCCTTCCTCTTGGGGCACCCTCTCTCACAAGGGTATGACTACTCTCTCTCTCACTTACCCGAAGGTCGGGGAGAGACCGAGTAGATATATGTCTGGAAAATCCTCTACGCATAACTGTATGTATGTATATGTATATATATATATATATATATATTATTAATTGCTAAGCTACAACCCTGGTTAAAAAAGCAGAATGCTATAAGGCCAGGGGCCCCAAAAGGGAAAATAACCCAGTGAGGAAAGGAAACAAAGAAAAATAAAATATTCTAAGGACAGTAACAACATTAAAATAAATAATTCCTATATAAACTATAAATACTTTAACAAAACAAGATGAAGAGAAATTAGATAGAATAGGTGTGCCCGAGTGTACCCTCAAGCAAGAGAACTCTAACCCAAGGCAGTGGAAGACCATGGTACAGAGGCTATGGCACTACCCAAGCCTAGAGCACAGTGGTTTGATTTTGGAGTGTCCTTCTCCTAGAAGAGCTGCCTACCATAGCTAAAGAGTCTCTTCTACCCTTACCAAGAGAAAAGTAGCTACTGAGCAATTGCAATGCAGTATGTAACCCCTTGGGTGAAGAAGAATTGTTTGGTAATCTCAGTGTTGTCAGGTGTATGAGGACAGAGGAGAATCTTTAAAGAATAGGCCACACTATTCGGTGTATGTGTAGGCAAAGGAAAAGAACCGTAACCAGAGAGAAGGATCCTATGCAGTACTGTCTGGCCAGTCCAAGGACCCCATAACTCTCATAGGTTCGAATCCTTGCCCAGCCAGAAACATTTATCATAAAAGAATTTTTCATGAATGAATTTCCAGTGGATATACATTCCCAAAGGTAGAATTCGATATTAAATGCCATTGTGGTTGATATTTACATTGTTTAAAATCACAAGTATTAGGGATAGATATTCTTCATTTTAATGTTTATAGGAGAGAGAGAGAGAGAGAGAGAGAGAGAGAGAGAGAGAGAGAGAGAGAGAGAGAGAGAGAGAGGGAGAGAGAGAGAGAGAGAGAGAGAGAGAGAGAGAGAGAGAGAGGGGTGTTGTTGAAATGAATTTCTCTACAACTATTCAAAATCAATCGCGTGCAATGTTGGCGTAACCCAGCCACTACTGAGTTGTCAGTTCTCTCTGCGCTTCCATTATACTCCTCCACACCCCCCCTAAGAGAGAAGCCTAAAGACCCATCAATTTATTAAAGGGAATAAAAATTCGGCAGACTACCGAACGTTATCGGTAGAGGGCCTGTTTTGATAATGGCATTCACCTGCTCCGCCCAAAGGCCTAGGTCCCTCCCTCCCTATCGCCGTCTCTCAATATATCTCCCGTTTCCCCCTCACAGTCACTATCTCGCAGTGTGGTCCGAACCTCTATCGGTGGAAGACGACGTTAATTCGCTCCTGGATACTCGCACACGCCTCTTGCTACTGGCTGCTGGGCGGCAACTGCTTTCCGCCTGGACCGAACTGCCTTCCAGCTCTGGACAAAGGAAGGGCTTTGCCCCGTTTCCAAGCTAGGGCGCTCGACGACTCTATAATTAAAAGAATGAAACATAATTTCCATTTGAAGTAGACGCGTGTAATGTGTCAATCAACGCGATGGACGTAAACAAAAGGTTGCGTGGACAGATATCAATCGGTTGAAGAACCTGTGACTGTTTTGTGTAGTTCGGCTTCGCACAAATATAAGATAAAGATGGTTTGGATTCTCAAATCAGGAAGGGATTTTTCGTGTTTTGCAAATAGCGATGTATATATCGGTGTGCAGTTTATGAAGAGGAGGTGCTGTGTGACGAGAACGTAGTCGACGAGACGTTGAAGGTAAGTTTGATTTAAGTGAGGCACTTAAAATGTTGACAATCTTTAATATGATTTTTATTTTTGATTTGAATGTTATGTGACAAATTGTGTTTTTACGATAATAAAGAGAATATTTAGTTTATGGTATAATTATTTATAAGTTGACTAAACATACTCATAAGACTATAAATATTCAACAGGAAAATAAACAAAACAGAAGCGTTAAACGTAAAAACGAATCATTGATAACCTTAAAAACGTTCCTGGTTAGCAATCTGTTGGAGTACCGCTCAAGCTCGAAAGTATTTAGTAGTATCTGCAACCGTACCATCCTTGTGAGGCTGCGCAGAACAAGGTAAAGTTCTCGCAAGCTGAGGCTCCTGAGGCGCAAGTCCATGGTGTAGTGGAGCTTGCCTAGATGAGGGTTGAGCTCGCTGCAGCGATGGTTAAGCAGACAGACTCACGGAGGGGAGAGGTTGTTGTACCCCAACCGAGAGTTGCACCACTGGTGGAGCAGCAAGGGGAGGAGGAGGAAGAGTGGAATAACTCTCCTGATCCCAAAGCAAGGGTTGCCTTAAAGAAGGCTGAGGCTGAACAACACTGGGAACAGCAAACTCCGAAAGTGGCTCAACATCGTACGCCTGGCAGATGGTGCTGCGACCAGGCGGAGCAGGTGCAGGCTGGGCGAGCACAGGCGGAGCGAGAACAGGTGGAGGGAGTGTAGGCGGAGGAGGAGGTGCAACACTCTCAGCCCGACACTCACGCATCAAGTCCGAAAGCTGAGCTTGCATGGACTGAAGCAGGGTCCACTTGGGGTCGGCAGAAACGATAACAGACTGAGGTAAAGTCACAGTCGGGGTCTGTATAGGCAGAACCTTACTCCTCTTGGGCGGAGTACAGTCGACCGATGACTAAGGCGAGTCGGAGCTGAGCCAATGACTACAACCTGGCTGAGCACTCGCTGACTGAACTCTACGTTTAAGCGGTCTCGAGACCTGAGACCAACGTTTCTTCCCTGCATGAAGATCAGCGGACGAGAAGACGGGCTCAATCGTCTGCAGGTGGGAGTGACGGTCTAAGGAAGACACGCCCGCAACCACCGAGGATAATTCTGTGCGCCTAACAAGGCCTGTCGAACCCTTAAGCCCTTCGACATTGCTTCTCCCCTGGGCATGGGAGCTTGCAAGAGGTCCCGGACTGGGAGGACGACTGGCTCGCACAGAAAAATCCTCACGCACCACACTGGCACCACTAGCACTTGGCACTGCACAGACACTAGCACTCGTCACAGCACTGGCACTATTTCCACCCACTGCACTCTTGACCTTCAGTTCTTTAACCTCGGCCATCAGAGACTTATGGTCACTTACCACTGATTCTACTTTATCTCCTAAAGCCTGAATAGCACGCAAAACAGTTGACATATCAGGCGGAGGGCACACAGTAGGTTCGGGGGTAGCCACTACAGGGGTAGGAAAAGGTAGGGGATCATGAGGTGAGGAAAACATAGAAGAGTGAGAAGAACTTCTCCTAACTCTACCTCTCTCTAACTTAGATGAATATTTTAAAAGACGGACAAAATCCAATTCCGAAAGTCCGGCGCACTCCTCACACCGATTTTCTAATAGACAGGGCCTGTCCCTACAGTCAGAACAAGCGGTGTGAAGATCTACCGAGGCCTTCGGAATACGCCTATTGCAAGACCTACATCGTCTATGGGAGGGAGCTTGCGAAACGTCAGACATCTTGTTTCAAAGAGTTAGTCAAAGGGTGATCCAAAAACAAGCAAAAATTCATTAACCGTTAATCAGTATTTATATAAAAGCTATCTAGCTAATATAAAAAGGATTCCAGTATGCGACAGCCGTTAATCTAAGAGAATACTTCACCAAATATCCATGAATAAACTCGAAGACCATGAGCGTATCCCAGAACGTCTAGCCGGAAGCACGACAGAGGAATAATTGAGGAGGTGTCAACAACAAATGATTGAGTACCTGGCCACAGGTGGCGCTGGTAAGTACACCCCCTTCTAGTATTGTGATAGCTGGCGTATCCCTCCATAGAATTCTGTCGGGCAACGGAGTTGACAGCTACATGATTATCGGGTAAGTTTAATATTGAAAAATCACTTTTCTCATCCTCCCCCCACCCAAAAACCCCGCTTCCCACTGGGGTCCCCCATAATTGTAGTAGTAGGTTTATGCTTACATTTTGTGTGTAAGAGTTGTCTTAGTTTCTTTTTTATTCATTTCCTCATGTTTCTACGCACTGTGCAACAATAATCTGGTTGTTTTTTGCTGTTTTTCGTCGATAATACTTGAAAAACGGGTACGGCCTTCTCCTAGACATTTACCTTATTATTATTATTACTATCCAAGCTACAACCCTAGCTGGAAAAGCAAAATGCTATAAGCCCAAGGGCTCCAATAGGAAAAATACCCCAGTGAGGAAAGGAAATTATATAAATCACATTATTTGCAACAGGAAAACATATATTTTCTGTTCGAAATGATAACCTGTAATACAGTAAAACTTTACCAATAAATCCTCGGCCTCATACTATACAATCTATTATAATGGTAATCAAGATAGGTATAAATTGCATCAAATTTTATTTGTGATTTGTTAAATGATGAATAATTGTATTAAAATTAAGTAATCCCCAAAGATTCAAAATGAGTTATGTTAAAATTTTACAATCATATTGTTAATTTTTTTCTATAGAAAAAAAAGTAATTTTTTCCCAAGGTTACATTACCATGTACTACAGTACAATAATACCCATTGAAGTACAAATTGCCGGCTGGAACTTACACAAATTGATCTGCTAACACAACACAATAAAGGGATTAACTAGGACACTGAACAACACTGACAAACCGACATACTGAAAATTGACTCAGCTGATTGTCAGTGTCATGTCACGTGGTTCCCAACTATCCACCAGCGTTGCCAAGTTAGCCTTTTTCAGGACAAAAAATCTCAAATTTGCCCTTTTGGAAATTGGTTGGCCTTTAGTAATATCATGAAAAAGGTGGACCTTAAATACTATATTTATGGCTTTTTCTAATAATGGGTTGGCCTTTTAAAGCTGTGGTTGATTTGAAAATTGGTCTTTTCTCATTTAGAAAACCTGGCAACACTGCTACCCACTCCGCAAAATAAGTTTGCGGCCACTCTATCACTTGACAGATAGATGCAAAGCTTCTTAGCTTATACTTTTACTGTAATTAATCTTTTACCTTTACCATAAACAATTTTAAGAAAATCTTAATCTTAATCTTTAATTATATCCCTTTCTACCTTGGAATAAGTTGGGATAATTCATTTTTATCAGTTTTGGCAAACCATTGTAATTAGTTTGGTATTTTTAAAATTCTTCTTTCAAATGCATCGCCATACTGCTGGGATTTTGCAACAAGCCTATTATTATTAACTGTCTTATATACCAAACTACGTTTTATCTTTCTCCAACTAGTCTTTATATCTTATAAGACCTACAATTTATAATAAACGTATATTATCATCACGCTAGGTTACTATTAAAAGCCTCAAAATGATCTATTCTAGAGAGATTATATAGCATGCTATGGATAGCGTGTTTGGCCTATGATCAAATCTGCTCTCGATGCAAAAAGGCTGTTTTTATCCTATCCTTCTCCAAAGAGGAAAAAAAAATATAAGCCGATTATGAAGAGGTTTAAAACGGTAATTAGATTAGGCCTACTCCATTTTTTCTCTCCAAACTCAGCGTTATTTTCCGATAGATTACAAATTTCATAGATGTTTTCGGGCCGATTTTGTTACGTATTGTTTAGGCCTATCGGCTTTTTTTTCAAATTTAGGTATTTCTCGACCTATAGGTCAAGTCTTGACAAATGAAATTATTATTATTATTATCTAAGCCTACAACCCTAGTTGGTAAAGCAGGATGCTATTAGGCCAAGGGTTCCAACAGGGAAAACAGCCCAGCGAGGAAAGGAAATAAGGAAAAAGATAGAACATAGCGCCTGATTGTACCCTCAAGCAAGAGAACTCTACCCCAAGAGAGTGGAACACCATGGTACAGAGGCTATGGCACTACCCAAGACTAGAGAACAATGGTTTGATTTTGGAGTGCCCTTCTAGAAGAGCTGCTTACCATAGTTAAAGTTTCTTCTACCTTTACCAAAAGGAAAGTAGCCACTGAACAAATAGAGTGCAGTAATTAACCCTTTACGTGAAGAAAAATTGTTTATTATTATTATTATTATTATTATTATTAAATGATAAGCTACAACCCTAGTTGGAAAAGCAGGATGCTATAAGTCCAGGGGCCCCAACAGGGAAAATAGCCCTGTGAGGAAAGGAAACAAGGAAAAATAAAATATTTTAAGAATAGTAACAACATTAAAATAAACATTTCCTATATAAACTATAAAAACTTAAAAAAAGAGAAAGAGAAACTAGATAGAAAAGTGTGCCGGAGTGTACCCTCAAGCAAGAGAACTCTAGCCAAAGACAGTGGAAGAATATGGTAGTAATCTCAATGTTGTCAGGTGTATGAGGAAAAAGGAGAATGAGTAAAGAATAGGCCAAACTATTCGGTGTATGTGTAAGGCAAAGGAAAACTGAGCCGTAACTAGAGAAGGATCCAATGAAGTACTATATGACCAGTCAAAGGACCCCCTAACTCTCTAGTGGTATGATCTCAACGGGTTGCTGTTGCCTTGGCCAACCTACTACCTCTTATATTAAGTCTCCTGTACTCAGCAGAGACAGTTTATCTAACTGAAGAGGAGACAGAGGTAGTAGGTTGGCCAGGGCACCAGCCACCCGTTGAGATACTCCCGCTAGAGAGCTATGGGGTCCTTTGATTGGCCAGACAGTACTACATTGGATCCTTCTCTCTGGTTATGGTTCATTTTTCCCTTTGCCTACACATACACCGAATAGTGTGGCCTATTCTTTACATATTCTCCTCTGTCCTCATACACCTGACAACACTGAGATTACCATACAATTCTTCTCTGCACTGTAATTGTTCAGTGGCCACTTTCCTCCTGGCAAGGATAGAAGAGACTCTTTAGCTATGGCAAGCAGCTCTTCTAGGAGAAGGCCACTCCAAAATCGAACCATTGTTTTCTAGTCTTGGGTAGTGCCATAGCCTCTGTACCA
>NC_090734.1:154703852-154711352 GCF_036898095.1 Palaemon carinicauda
ATAATGGCATTCACCTGCTCCGCCCAAAGGCCTAGGTCCCTCCCTCCCTATCGCCGTCTCTCAATATATCTCCCGTTTCCCCCTCACAGTCACTATCTCGCAGTGTGGTCCGAACCTCTATCGGTGGAAGACGACGTTAATTCGCTCCTGGATACTCGCACACGCCTCTTGCTACTGGCTGCTGGGCGGCAACTGCTTTCCGCCTGGACCGAACTGCCTTCCAGCTCTGGACAAAGGAAGGGCTTTGCCCCGTTTCCAAGCTAGGGCGCTCGACGACTCTATAATTAAAAGAATGAAACATAATTTCCATTTGAAGTAGACGCGTGTAATGTGTCAATCAACGCGATGGACGTAAACAAAAGGTTGCGTGGACAGATATCAATCGGTTGAAGAACCTGTGACTGTTTTGTGTAGTTCGGCTTCGCACAAATATAAGATAAAGATGGTTTGGATTCTCAAATCAGGAAGGGATTTTTCGTGTTTTGCAAATAGCGATGTATATATCGGTGTGCAGTTTATGAAGAGGAGGTGCTGTGTGACGAGAACGTAGTCGACGAGACGTTGAAGGTAAGTTTGATTTAAGTGAGGCACTTAAAATGTTGACAATCTTTAATATGATTTTTATTTTTGATTTGAATGTTATGTGACAAATTGTGTTTTTACGATAATAAAGAGAATATTTAGTTTATGGTATAATTATTTATAAGTTGACTAAACATACTCATAAGACTATAAATATTCAACAGGAAAATAAACAAAACAGAAGCGTTAAACGTAAAAACGAATCATTGATAACCTTAAAAACGTTCCTGGTTAGCAATCTGTTGGAGTACCGCTCAAGCTCGAAAGTATTTAGTAGTATCTGCAACCGTACCATCCTTGTGAGGCTGCGCAGAACAAGGTAAAGTTCTCGCAAGCTGAGGCTCCTGAGGCGCAAGTCCATGGTGTAGTGGAGCTTGCCTAGATGAGGGTTGAGCTCGCTGCAGCGATGGTTAAGCAGACAGACTCACGGAGGGGAGAGGTTGTTGTACCCCAACCGAGAGTTGCACCACTGGTGGAGCAGCAAGGGGAGGAGGAGGAAGAGTGGAATAACTCTCCTGATCCCAAAGCAAGGGTTGCCTTAAAGAAGGCTGAGGCTGAACAACACTGGGAACAGCAAACTCCGAAAGTGGCTCAACATCGTACGCCTGGCAGATGGTGCTGCGACCAGGCGGAGCAGGTGCAGGCTGGGCGAGCACAGGCGGAGCGAGAACAGGTGGAGGGAGTGTAGGCGGAGGAGGAGGTGCAACACTCTCAGCCCGACACTCACGCATCAAGTCCGAAAGCTGAGCTTGCATGGACTGAAGCAGGGTCCACTTGGGGTCGGCAGAAACGATAACAGACTGAGGTAAAGTCACAGTCGGGGTCTGTATAGGCAGAACCTTACTCCTCTTGGGCGGAGTACAGTCGACCGATGACTAAGGCGAGTCGGAGCTGAGCCAATGACTACAACCTGGCTGAGCACTCGCTGACTGAACTCTACGTTTAAGCGGTCTCGAGACCTGAGACCAACGTTTCTTCCCTGCATGAAGATCAGCGGACGAGAAGACGGGCTCAATCGTCTGCAGGTGGGAGTGACGGTCTAAGGAAGACACGCCCGCAACCACCGAGGATAATTCTGTGCGCCTAACAAGGCCTGTCGAACCCTTAAGCCCTTCGACATTGCTTCTCCCCTGGGCATGGGAGCTTGCAAGAGGTCCCGGACTGGGAGGACGACTGGCTCGCACAGAAAAATCCTCACGCACCACACTGGCACCACTAGCACTTGGCACTGCACAGACACTAGCACTCGTCACAGCACTGGCACTATTTCCACCCACTGCACTCTTGACCTTCAGTTCTTTAACCTCGGCCATCAGAGACTTATGGTCACTTACCACTGATTCTACTTTATCTCCTAAAGCCTGAATAGCACGCAAAACAGTTGACATATCAGGCGGAGGGCACACAGTAGGTTCGGGGGTAGCCACTACAGGGGTAGGAAAAGGTAGGGGATCATGAGGTGAGGAAAACATAGAAGAGTGAGAAGAACTTCTCCTAACTCTACCTCTCTCTAACTTAGATGAATATTTTAAAAGACGGACAAAATCCAATTCCGAAAGTCCGGCGCACTCCTCACACCGATTTTCTAATAGACAGGGCCTGTCCCTACAGTCAGAACAAGCGGTGTGAAGATCTACCGAGGCCTTCGGAATACGCCTATTGCAAGACCTACATCGTCTATGGGAGGGAGCTTGCGAAACGTCAGACATCTTGTTTCAAAGAGTTAGTCAAAGGGTGATCCAAAAACAAGCAAAAATTCATTAACCGTTAATCAGTATTTATATAAAAGCTATCTAGCTAATATAAAAAGGATTCCAGTATGCGACAGCCGTTAATCTAAGAGAATACTTCACCAAATATCCATGAATAAACTCGAAGACCATGAGCGTATCCCAGAACGTCTAGCCGGAAGCACGACAGAGGAATAATTGAGGAGGTGTCAACAACAAATGATTGAGTACCTGGCCACAGGTGGCGCTGGTAAGTACACCCCCTTCTAGTATTGTGATAGCTGGCGTATCCCTCCATAGAATTCTGTCGGGCAACGGAGTTGACAGCTACATGATTATCGGGTAAGTTTAATATTGAAAAATCACTTTTCTCATCCTCCCCCCACCCAAAAACCCCGCTTCCCACTGGGGTCCCCCATAATTGTAGTAGTAGGTTTATGCTTACATTTTGTGTGTAAGAGTTGTCTTAGTTTCTTTTTTATTCATTTCCTCATGTTTCTACGCACTGTGCAACAATAATCTGGTTGTTTTTTGCTGTTTTTCGTCGATAATACTTGAAAAACGGGTACGGCCTTCTCCTAGACATTTACCTTATTATTATTATTACTATCCAAGCTACAACCCTAGCTGGAAAAGCAAAATGCTATAAGCCCAAGGGCTCCAATAGGAAAAATACCCCAGTGAGGAAAGGAAATTATATAAATCACATTATTTGCAACAGGAAAACATATATTTTCTGTTCGAAATGATAACCTGTAATACAGTAAAACTTTACCAATAAATCCTCGGCCTCATACTATACAATCTATTATAATGGTAATCAAGATAGGTATAAATTGCATCAAATTTTATTTGTGATTTGTTAAATGATGAATAATTGTATTAAAATTAAGTAATCCCCAAAGATTCAAAATGAGTTATGTTAAAATTTTACAATCATATTGTTAATTTTTTTCTATAGAAAAAAAAGTAATTTTTTCCCAAGGTTACATTACCATGTACTACAGTACAATAATACCCATTGAAGTACAAATTGCCGGCTGGAACTTACACAAATTGATCTGCTAACACAACACAATAAAGGGATTAACTAGGACACTGAACAACACTGACAAACCGACATACTGAAAATTGACTCAGCTGATTGTCAGTGTCATGTCACGTGGTTCCCAACTATCCACCAGCGTTGCCAAGTTAGCCTTTTTCAGGACAAAAAATCTCAAATTTGCCCTTTTGGAAATTGGTTGGCCTTTAGTAATATCATGAAAAAGGTGGACCTTAAATACTATATTTATGGCTTTTTCTAATAATGGGTTGGCCTTTTAAAGCTGTGGTTGATTTGAAAATTGGTCTTTTCTCATTTAGAAAACCTGGCAACACTGCTACCCACTCCGCAAAATAAGTTTGCGGCCACTCTATCACTTGACAGATAGATGCAAAGCTTCTTAGCTTATACTTTTACTGTAATTAATCTTTTACCTTTACCATAAACAATTTTAAGAAAATCTTAATCTTAATCTTTAATTATATCCCTTTCTACCTTGGAATAAGTTGGGATAATTCATTTTTATCAGTTTTGGCAAACCATTGTAATTAGTTTGGTATTTTTAAAATTCTTCTTTCAAATGCATCGCCATACTGCTGGGATTTTGCAACAAGCCTATTATTATTAACTGTCTTATATACCAAACTACGTTTTATCTTTCTCCAACTAGTCTTTATATCTTATAAGACCTACAATTTATAATAAACGTATATTATCATCACGCTAGGTTACTATTAAAAGCCTCAAAATGATCTATTCTAGAGAGATTATATAGCATGCTATGGATAGCGTGTTTGGCCTATGATCAAATCTGCTCTCGATGCAAAAAGGCTGTTTTTATCCTATCCTTCTCCAAAGAGGAAAAAAAAATATAAGCCGATTATGAAGAGGTTTAAAACGGTAATTAGATTAGGCCTACTCCATTTTTTCTCTCCAAACTCAGCGTTATTTTCCGATAGATTACAAATTTCATAGATGTTTTCGGGCCGATTTTGTTACGTATTGTTTAGGCCTATCGGCTTTTTTTTCAAATTTAGGTATTTCTCGACCTATAGGTCAAGTCTTGACAAATGAAATTATTATTATTATTATCTAAGCCTACAACCCTAGTTGGTAAAGCAGGATGCTATTAGGCCAAGGGTTCCAACAGGGAAAACAGCCCAGCGAGGAAAGGAAATAAGGAAAAAGATAGAACATAGCGCCTGATTGTACCCTCAAGCAAGAGAACTCTACCCCAAGAGAGTGGAACACCATGGTACAGAGGCTATGGCACTACCCAAGACTAGAGAACAATGGTTTGATTTTGGAGTGCCCTTCTAGAAGAGCTGCTTACCATAGTTAAAGTTTCTTCTACCTTTACCAAAAGGAAAGTAGCCACTGAACAAATAGAGTGCAGTAATTAACCCTTTACGTGAAGAAAAATTGTTTATTATTATTATTATTATTATTATTATTAAATGATAAGCTACAACCCTAGTTGGAAAAGCAGGATGCTATAAGTCCAGGGGCCCCAACAGGGAAAATAGCCCTGTGAGGAAAGGAAACAAGGAAAAATAAAATATTTTAAGAATAGTAACAACATTAAAATAAACATTTCCTATATAAACTATAAAAACTTAAAAAAAGAGAAAGAGAAACTAGATAGAAAAGTGTGCCGGAGTGTACCCTCAAGCAAGAGAACTCTAGCCAAAGACAGTGGAAGAATATGGTAGTAATCTCAATGTTGTCAGGTGTATGAGGAAAAAGGAGAATGAGTAAAGAATAGGCCAAACTATTCGGTGTATGTGTAAGGCAAAGGAAAACTGAGCCGTAACTAGAGAAGGATCCAATGAAGTACTATATGACCAGTCAAAGGACCCCCTAACTCTCTAGTGGTATGATCTCAACGGGTTGCTGTTGCCTTGGCCAACCTACTACCTCTTATATTAAGTCTCCTGTACTCAGCAGAGACAGTTTATCTAACTGAAGAGGAGACAGAGGTAGTAGGTTGGCCAGGGCACCAGCCACCCGTTGAGATACTCCCGCTAGAGAGCTATGGGGTCCTTTGATTGGCCAGACAGTACTACATTGGATCCTTCTCTCTGGTTATGGTTCATTTTTCCCTTTGCCTACACATACACCGAATAGTGTGGCCTATTCTTTACATATTCTCCTCTGTCCTCATACACCTGACAACACTGAGATTACCATACAATTCTTCTCTGCACTGTAATTGTTCAGTGGCCACTTTCCTCCTGGCAAGGATAGAAGAGACTCTTTAGCTATGGCAAGCAGCTCTTCTAGGAGAAGGCCACTCCAAAATCGAACCATTGTTTTCTAGTCTTGGGTAGTGCCATAGCCTCTGTACCATGGTCCTCCACTGTCTTGGGTTTAGAGTTCTCTTGCTTGAGGGTACACTTGGGCACACCGTTCTATCTAATTTCTCTTCCTCTTGTTTTGTTCAACTTTTTATAGTTTATATAGGAAATATTTATTTTAATGTTGTTACTGTTCTTGAAATATTTTATTTTTCCTTTTTTTCCTTTTTTTCACTGGGCTATTTTTCCTATTGGGGACCGTGGGCTTATATATTCTGCTTTTCCAACTAGGGTTGTAGCTTAGCAAGTAATAATAATAATAACAATAATAATAATAATAATCAGCTAAAACTGCTTGGAATCAAAACTTATCAATACTAAGAGCTCCATCTTATACATAAATCAATTAACTAAGAACAAGTTGCGCCTTCCTGTTACTAGAGAAATGAAAATAAAACTCGACTACGTGAGAAGACAACGTAACTGTTTGCTGAGGTGGTAATATGGGGCATAGGAAGTTGAGATGATCTGGTTTCGTAGAGAAAATGGGAGAAGATAAATTTGGGTAGTGGTGGCCTAATTGGTAACGTCCCTACCTGGTGATCGCCAGACTGGGGTTCGAGTCCCACTCAAACTAGATACTTCCTTTAGTGTCTGGAACCTCACCATCCTTGTTAGGGTTTGGGGGAGCCTATAGGTCTACCCGCTGGGTCATCAGCAGCCCTTGCCAGGCCCTCCCTGGTCCTAGCTTGGGTAGAGAGGGGGCTTGGGCGCTGATCATATGTGTATATATGGTCAGTCTCTAGTGCATTGTCCTGCTAGCTAGTGCAATGTCACTGTCCCTTGCCTCTGCCATTCATGAGTGGTTTTTAAACCTTTAAAAAGGGGTTAGGTGAATGAGAAGAGGCGAATAGAGCATTAAATGTAGGGGGATTGACCTGTTGTTGGTGAGTAGCTAAGCTACAACCTTAGTTGGAAAAGCAGGATGCTATAAGCCAAAGGGCTCCAACCCAGAGAAGTAATGAATAATTAGAAGAAATAAGAAGAACACATTTATAAGAACAGTAACATCAAAATAGATCTTTCATATATAAACAATAAAGAGAGATAAAGGGCTCCCACAGGGAAAAATAGCTCAGTGAGGAAAGGAAATAAGTAAAATACGAGTCCAATGAACAATTAAAATAACATTATAAGAATAGTAACAACATTATAATAGATCTTTCATATAGAAACAATAAAGAGAGACTCACAGTATGTCAGCCTGTCCAACATATAACATTATAACATTCGCTGCAAGTTAGAACGTTTGAAGTTCCCCCGATTCAACTACCCGATTAGGAAGATCATTCCACAACTTGGTCCCTGACAGAAGTAGATTGAATTATCATTCCCACAACAATAGTTAAAACTGGAATGAGATAAGAACAAAGAAATGAGACAGTTAAGTGAGAATCACTAATCGGAACTCGTGCAGAGAAAAACGCTTGGGATACACCACTCAAGGGGCACTGCTTAGGAGTCCCATTCGTAGAGCGACAAGGGGCAGCCAGGCCCCTGCCCGTCCCTCTAACGTCCTTTCTTGGAAAAGATAAAAAACGAGTCTAAACCCTGAGGTATGATATTCCTTCCGTTTCATCAAGGCCCCCAAGACACCCGCGGGAAGAGGGCCCGCTAGAACCGTGGTCCGAAAATTCCATCCACGAAAATTCCACCCACCAAAGTCCACCCACGAAAATTTCACCCATGTAAAATTCCACCCACGAAATTTCCACCCATATTTTCTATATTTTTTTATTTTCTTTCATTTATTTAATCATTATACCAAATGAAACTGTTTATTTCC
>NC_090734.1:154719597-154724597 GCF_036898095.1 Palaemon carinicauda
ATATATATATATGTGTATATATATATATATATATATATATATATATATATATATATTCAAAATACACAGACTATACAACATACAATAAATATGCATAAAGAATAGTTAGAAATTTTAGTTTCTCTTTTAAAATTCTGTTTCTTATTCATAAAACAAAAATACCACGAACGGTTTAAGACTTTAAGTGTACCATCAACTTGCAAAACTTGCAAGAATTGGAATTCATGTTTCAAGGCCCAATTTATTCATCAATAAAAGCCAAGGTAGTAATAGTTTTAAAAGCTTTCTTTTAACCATTAATGGATCCAGCATTGAAAGCCTTTTGTTTTAAATACCAGTTATTATATCTTACAAATTTTCTTTGACACAGAAATAACTTGGCTTTTAGCATGAATTCGTTTTAGCGAGCTCAGTTCTCTGTCAGACTTCCATTAAAGATTTCACGGAATTTGGGTCGTATGGCCCGGAGCTAGGGTATAATAAACGTTTCCAACATGTTACAGCAAATGTTTCCAACATGTTACAACAAACGTTTCCAACATGGTACAGCAAATGTTTCCAACATGTTACAACAAACGTTTCCAACATTTTACAACAAACGTTTCCAACATTTTACAACAAACGTTTCCAACATGCTACAGCAAACATTTACAACCTGTTACAGCAGACGTTTCCAATATGCTACAACAAACGTTTCCATCATGTTACAGCAAACATTTCCGGCATATTACAGCAAACGTTTCGAACATGTTACAGAAAACGTTTCCAACATGTTACAGAAAACGTTTCCAACATGTTACAGCAAACGTTTCCAACATGTTACAGAAAACGTTTCCAACATGTTACAGAAAACGTTTCCAACATGTTACAGCAAACGTTTCCAACATGTTACAGAAAACGTTTCCAATATGCTACAGTAAACGTTTCCAACATTTTACAGAAAACGTTTCCAACATGCTACAGCAAACGTTTCCATAAGACAGGTGGGGAAAGACCTCTCATTAATAGCAGTGGCAAGGGAAAGGCCAATGCCTTCTCCATCCAAGCTACGACCAGTGAGTGCCAGGCAATGGTAACTGATGACTCAGCATGTAGACCTATAGGCTTCCCCAAAACCACCATTCCTAGCTCGCAAGGATGGTGAGGTTGCAGACACTGCTAGAAATTAATGAGCTTGAGCGGTAGAAGAGACTCTTTAGCTATGGTAAGCAACTCTTCTAGAAGGACACTAAAAAATCAACCCATTGTTCTCTAGTATTGGGTAGTGCCGTAGCCTCTGTGCCATGGTCTTCCACTGTCCTGGGTTAGAGTTCTCTTGCTTGAGGATACACTCGGGCATACTATTATATCTTATTTCTCTTCCTCTTGTTATTTTGAAGTTTTTATATATAATACATTTATTTTAACGTTATATTTAAAATTTTCTTGTATATTTCCTTATTTCCTTTCCTCACTGAGTTATTTTCCCTGTTGGGGCCCTTGGGTTTATAGCATCCTGCTTTTCCAACTAGGGTTGTAGCTTAGCAAGTAGTAGTAATAATAATAATAATAATAATAATAATAATAATAAGTACCTCACATTTACATAAACTAGTAAAACTGGGTATGAATCCTAAACAAATACCAAAACACAACATTTCGACAGATAAATACGTGTGACTGGTACTCAGGTCTCAATGTAACCCATTTCTGTTCGTACTGAGTCGTGTCTTCTCCATAAGGCTCAATACTACAGAGTATTCTAGAAGTTTTACTCCAGCCGTGACCAGTTTGTGGAATGATCTTCCTAATCAGGTAGTTGAATCGGTGGAACTTCAAAAGTTCAAACTTGCAGTAAATGTTTTTATGTTGAACAGGCTGATATAAGTCTTTTTCTATGGTTTATTATTATTATTATTATTATTATTATTATTATTATTATTATTAAAATTTTTATTATTATTATTATTATTATCATTATTATTATTATTACTAGCTAAGTCACAACCCTACTTGGAAAAGCAAGATGCCATAAGCCCAAGGGCTCCTACAGGGAAAAATAGCCCTGTGAGGAAAGGAAATAAGGAAACAAACAAACAAATAAATAAACAAATTTTAATGTTACAATTCTTAAACTGCAAGTTGTTGCATTGCATAACTCGGTGTTTTTTATGCCAAACTCAAAACTGTTATTAAAAACATTCTATTGCAACATGTAGGTGGGTCTATCCTATCGGTGGGAAAACACTTCTATAAGAGGATTATGATCTAACGAGTTTTTATGGAATAATATTTATTTTGGCGTGAGTTAATAACTACATTACAAATTAGAACATGAAATATAAACGGTTAGTGATATGTATGTATGTATGTATGTATGTATGTATGTATATATATATATATATATATATATATATATATATATATATATATATATATATATATAAGGTGTAATATAAATTGTTATTGTATAGACACATTTTGTTTAGCTTTTGGTAAACAAAATGAGATTATGAAAAGTAAATTGCCACCACCTCTAGTAAGAAAAGTATTTAATCAGATGGTCCTACCAGTTTTAACTTATGCATAAGAACCTGGAGCCTTACTAAAGCCTTATAACATACGCTAGATACAATTGAAAGAACTATGGACAGAATAATTATGGGAATAAGACTAAGAGACAGAAAAAGAGAAACATGGATACAAGAACAAACTAAAGTAGAGGATTTTCTGACATGTAATAAAAAGAAATGGACATGGACAGGACATGTAATGAGAATGACGAATAATACGAGGGATTTGTTCTGCAGTGGACTGGTAAAGGCTGATGATGATGATATATTATGAGAAGTAAAATACCACTTTCTCTAAAAAGAAAAGTATTTACTCAGTCTACTGGGTGTCGACTAGCACAGAAAGACCATAAACAGACGTAAGTGGAAGGACACGTCTGAGGCATTTGTTCTGCAGTGGACTGGTAACGGCTGATGATGATAGATTATGAAAAGTAAAATGCCACTTTCTCTAAAAAGAAAAGTATTTAATCAGTCCACAGGGTGTCGACTAGCACAGAAAGACCATAAACAGACGTAAGTGGAAGGAAACGTCTGAGGCATTTGGTAAAGGCTGATGATGATGATAGATTATGAAAAGTAAAATGCCATTTTTTCTAAAAAGAAAAGTATTAAATCAGTCCACCGGGTCTGGACTGGCATAAAAAGACCATGAACAGACGCCAGTGGAAGAAAAAAAACCAGGATTACGATAAGCATAACAATTTATATTACGCTCTGTGTAATGATTACGATAACGCTCCTATCGAAGCTGATAAGAGATAAGAAAAGCCATTGATAGCCTATTTCATGAGTATAGCGAGTAGTTTTATCAGACGACTTTGTAATCTCAAGACAGTTAATAAGATGTCGTGAGAATTATATTCTTAGAGAATATGTGAAATATCTTTTTTTTTTAAATGAATTTTGTTTTTATTTAGTTCCACGTTTGCTTTCCTCACTGGGCTATTTTTCCTTTTGGAACCTCTGTAGGGCTAATTGTATCCTGCTTTTCCGACTGGGGTTGTAGCTTAGATAATGATGATGATGATGATGATAATAATAATAGTAATAATAATAATGATAAAAATAAATAATAATGATAAAAATAAATAATAATGATGAATATTAGACAAAGATCATACAGATAATACTATTATAAGATTTTTAAAAATAAACATTTGAACAACAAAGGAACCAAA
Source organism: Palaemon carinicauda (assembly GCF_036898095.1). Classification (NCBI taxonomy): domain Eukaryota; kingdom Metazoa; phylum Arthropoda; class Malacostraca; order Decapoda; family Palaemonidae; genus Palaemon; species Palaemon carinicauda. Next base: position 154,723,331 of record NC_090734.1, read on the forward strand.
TAGTTCACGTGGGCCATTCTCTCCCGGGTAACCCGAAACTGACATTGCCCAAATGGGGTAACTTGACCCGGGACAGGACAGACCAGGCCACACACCCCCTTGGCTCCACGCGAATGATTCTGGCATAGATAATTTTGATTAGGCTCTAGTAATCTAAGTATTCATTTCTTTATTTGTTAGTTTTCTTTTAGGGACAATATTAATAAATAAGTAAATTTGATTAAGTCTGTTCATGAGCATAGCAAGTGCAAAGTTAATGTTAATGGAGTCTTATCAAATGAATTTCCAGTGAACAGCGGAGTGCTCCAAGGGAATGTGTTGTCACCTATGTTGTTTATCCTCCTCGTGGATTTTGTAATGCGTAGAACAATTGGAGATGGTGGAGAAGGATTGGACTTGATTGGTAGCAGGAAATTAGCTGACCTAGAGTATGCTGATGACGTTGTCTTTATCAACAGACCACTACGGGACTTGCAAAGCTTGCTTACCAGAATGCATGAAATATCACATGAGGTTGGGCTCAAGATGAATAGAAGAAAGGATTAATGAGGAGGAATCATTTAAATATTTAGGAACTAGGATCTCTAATACAGGATCTTTAGAATTAAAAAAAAAAAAAAAGGCCATTTGAAAATCAAATCGCCTGAAATTACATATAAAAATCAGGTTATATATCAGTTTAGTGAGATCGGAGTTACTGTATGGACATGAGTCGTTGTATGGCAATGAAACAATATCCAACAGATTTTGAAGATTTGAGAAAAAAAAACCCTCAGAAGGATATTGGGAGTTAAATGGCAGGACAGGATTAGAAATGAAACTATAAGAGAGATTACTCAAGTGCCATATGTGTATGAGATCATGGTGAGGGGTAGATGGAGATGGTGTGGTCATGCTCTTCGTACTCCCCAAGAGAGATTAGTTCACCAAACGTTCAATTGAGCTCCAAAAGGCACTAAAAGAGTTGGAAGACCCAGACCTACATGGATGAGGACTATGCAGCGCGAAGTAGATGATGAATGGAGAAGTATTAAATTAAAAGCTCAAGACACAGACGACTGGCAAAATCCAACCGAGGCCCTTTTTACGTCAATAGGCGTAGGAGGAGATGATGATGATGATTATTATTATTATTATTATTATTATTATTATTATTATTATTACAACCTAAGCTACAGTCCTGGTTGGAAAAGCAGGATACTACAAATCCAAGGCCTCCAACCAGGGAAAATTGCCCAGTGAGGAAAGGATATAATAGAATAAACAA
>NC_090734.1:154729597-154732097 GCF_036898095.1 Palaemon carinicauda
ACCAGATTTCATAAATATATATAAACACGCACCTACGCATCATGTCATTGTCACCAAAACAGCCAGCCGGAAATGCGTTGTACGAGATCCGGTGAATGGAAAGGAGGGAGGGGGGAGAGGGAAGGGGGGGGGGGAGGGGGGTGGCTATAAGCCAGACCATTCGAATCATGGGGACTGATTTATCGCCCCGATCCGTTTATTGATCGAATTTCTTCTCACTTTTGCTATTTTTGTTTAATCTTCTTTGTCGTATCTTCTTCCTTCCGGTTCCCAGTTTATTCATTTTCTTTCTGATTATCATCGTTTTAATATTTTATCTCATTTAGTATCTACAGTATTGTTTATATACCATGTCTCTTTTTTTATTACAGTTTCACGTGTGATAGTACTTCCTTTGTGTGTGTGTGTATGTGTGTAATTCACGTATATTTTATATATCATAATATGAACGCGTGATAGTACTTCCTTTGTGTGTGTGTGTTTGTGTGTAAGTGTAATTCATGTATACTTTATATATCATAATATGAACGTGTGATAGTACTTCCTTTGTGTGTGTGTGCGTGTGTGTGTTTGTGTGTGTGTAATGCATGTATATTTTTGTAAATCATATGGGGAGGTGTGTGTATGAGAGAGAGAGAGAGAGAGAGAGAGAGAGAGAGAGAGAGAGAGAGAGAGAGAGAGAGAGAGGGGGGGGGGGAGGTTCAATTTGATACTGTTGATTCCTTAAATGAATCTGGTCAAAACATACGCGTATCCCTTCTCGTGTATTAAAATGCATAATGAAGGACAAACCGTGGTTCACTAATGATTTTAGACGTATTTATCAGGAGGAAAAGGAGGTTTATCATTTTAGGATAAGTAATAAAACAGATTTGAATTGGCATAACTATATTCAGCTAAGAGCTTTTGCTCAGAGACTATATGCTACTGAAAATTAATATAATTTGCTTGAGGGTATACTCAGGCATACTATCATATTGTATTTCTCTTCCTCTTGTTTTGTTAAAGTTTTTAAAGTTTATGTAAGATATATTTATTTTAATGTTACTGTTCTTAAAATATTTTATTTTTCCTTGTTTCCTTTCCTCGCGGAACTATTTTCCCTGTTGGAGCCCCTGAGTTTATAGCATCCTGCTTTTCCAACTAGGGTTGTAGCTTAGCAAGTAATAATCATAATAATAATAATAATAATAATAATAATAATAATAGAAACCTTTTTTGGCACAACCAATAAACATAAATGATGGGCTATTTTTACATCAGCGATTCTGCACTCTTTGGTGTATAATTAACAATTCCTCCTTTACATAAACCAGATGGCTCTGTCAGTCACTTTCCAAAGGAAAAGGTAACCCTCTCTTGGCCGATGTGTTTCCCATTATGAAGAGTAGGGAAAAACTCAATCTTGTTCATTCCTGATATATGAAACTAAACTATTTTTGTTCGTAATACTGGGTATACAGTTAATTTTAATAACCAGGCCTTCTCCATCAATACTACACAGTATTCTAGAAGTTTTATTCCAGCTGTGACCAAGTTTTGGAATGATCTTCCTAATCAGGTATAGTTGAATCGTTGGAACTTTAAAAGTTCAAACTTGCAGCAAATGTTTTTATGTTGAACAGGCTGGCATAAGTCTCTTTATAGTTTGTATATGAAAAATCTCTTTTCATGTTGTCACTGTTCTTAAAATATTTCATTTTAATTGCTCATTACTTCTCATATAGTTCATTTATTTCCTTATTTCCTTTCCTCACTGGGCTATTTTTCCCTGTCGGTGCCCTTGGGCTATAAGCATCCTGCTTTTCCAACTAAGATTGTAGCTTAGCTAATAATAATAATAATAATAATAATAATAATAATAATAATAATAATAATAATAAATATAGTTTATTTCCTTTCAACCCTTGGGCTTATAGGATCCTGCTTTTCCAACTAGGGTTGTAGTTTAGCTGATAATAATAATAATAATAATAATAATAATAATAATAATAATAATAATACAGTTTATTTCCTTTCCTCACTGGGCTATTTTTCCCTGTTGGTACCCTTGGGCTTATAGCATCCTCCTTTTCCAACCAGGGTTGTAGCTTAGCTAGTAGTAGTAGTAGTAGTAGTAGTAGTAATAATAATAATAATAATAATAATAATAATATAGCTTATTTCATTACTTTCTTTCAACCTTTGGGCTTATAGCATCCTGCTTTTCCAACTAGGGTTGTAGCTTAGCTGATAATAATAATAATAATGTAGTTTATTTCCTTTCCTCACTGGGCTACTTTTCCCTGTTGGAGCCTTTGGGCTTATAGCTTAGCAAGTAATAATAATAATCCCACCTCGACTTTAGTATGCCAAAGCTGCTTCCAGACATAATTCCCCCTCGAGTCCTACAGATGAGGAAAGTTAGATATCCTGTAAGCCCTTGAGCTTCGATATGGTATTTTTCGACCATAAAGGCTTGCGGGAAGCCGTGCCTCTCCCCTCCTCCGTTAGGGGGGGG
>NC_090734.1:154737097-154739597 GCF_036898095.1 Palaemon carinicauda
ACATATGATCAGCTCTGAAGCCCCCTCTCCACCCAAGCTAGGACCAAGGATGGCCAGGCAATGGCTGCTGAGGACTCAGCAGATAGACCTGTAGGTTCCAGCACCCAATCCCCCTCTCCACCCAAGCTAGGACCAAGGATGGCCAGGCAATGGCTGCTGAGGACTCAGCAGATAGACCTGTAGGTTCCAGCACCCAATCCCCCTCTCCACCCAAGCTAGGACCAAGGATGGCCAGGCAATGGCTGCTGAGGACTCAGCAGATAGACCTATAGGCTCCCCCAAACACCCCATCCTTAGCTCACAAAGATGGTGAGGCTGCAGACACCAAAGGAACTCACGAGTGTGAACGGGTACTCGAACCCCAGTCTAGCATCACAAGTCAGGGATGTACGTTGCTGGCAGTTACCTTTATATATATATATATATATATATATATAATTATATATATATATATATATATATATATATATATATATATATATTGATGCTTATTATAAAGAGCAGTACAAGCATGTTCTTATCAATGTATTTTTAATTATATTGATATTGTTTGTAAATGGGGTGTAATTTGTAAATGATAATACTCTTCATTTTCTCCTCTGGATATAATAATAATAATAATAATAATAATAATAATAATATTAAAAATAATAAAGATAATGATGATAATAATAATTATAATAATTGTAATAATAATATTAATAACAATGATAATGATAATGATAATAATAACAATAAATAATAATTATAAGAATAATAAAAATTATAATGATGATAATAACAATCATAATAATAATAATAATGATAATAATAATAATAATAATAATAAAAAAAATAAATTAATCATAATAATAATAATAAAAATAACAACAATAATAATAATAAAACATTAATCAGATGATTCAACTTTAAAATATATTAAAAAATTTAGTCTCCTAATGGGTCTAAATATTAACGACACTAGAACGTACAACTGAAATGGTTATATATTAATTTCTCCCATTATTTTTTTTTCCTTTTTTTTTTTTGCGTTTCAATAAATGTTTTCTACAAAAACTTCTGGCCTGAAGTTTTGAAAGCCAGAAATTTCGGGGTTACGGAAGTATGTACATAACATTAAGGTCTATAAGACCCTGGCTCGGTTGTGGTGGCCTGGTGGTAACGTCCTTGCCTGGTGATTGCCAGACTGATGGGGTTCGAATCCCGCTCAAACTCGTTAGATCTTTTATTCGCTGCAACCTCACAAACCTTGTGAGCTAAGGACGGGTGGTTTAGGGGAGCCTATAGGTCTACCTGCTGAGTCATCAGCAGCCATTTCCTGGCCCTCCTTGGTCCTAGCTTGGGTGGAGAGTGGGCGAGTCCCACACAAACTCGTTAGTTCCTTTGGTCACTGCAACCTCACCATCCTTGTGAGCTAAGGACGGGTGGTTTAGGGGAGCCTATAGGTCTACCTGCTGAGTCATCAGCAGCCATTGCCTGGATCTCCTTGGTCCTATCTTGGGTGAAGAGGGGGCTTGGGCGCTGATCATATGTAATATGGTCAGTCTCTAGGGCATTGTCCTGCTTGATAGGGCAATGTCACTGTCCCTTGCCTCTGCCATTCATGAGCGGCCTTTAAACCTTTGGAAGAATGTTTGCCTTCAAAAATACGATTCATTTGCAAATCACATTACCTTTATTATTGATAAAGAAAACAGAAAATATCACTGGCAGACAAGGCAAGTTTCTCGCCTCTTTAGTAGAGAGTGCCTGGATATATATATATATATATATATATATATATATATATATATATATATATATATATATATATATATGTATCATCATCATCTCCTACACCTATTGACGCAAAAGGCCTCGGTCAGATTTCACCAGTCGTCTCTATCTTGAGCTTTTAAATCAATATTTCTCCATTCATCGTTTCCCACTTCAGGCTTCATAGTCTTCAGCCATGTAGGCCTGGGTCTTCCAACTCTTCTAGTGCCTTGAGGAGCCCAGCTGAACGTTTGGTGAGTGCGAAGAGCATGCCCAAACCATTTCCACCTACCCCTCATCATGATCTCATCCACATATGGCACTCGAAGAATAATCTCTCTTATAGTTTTATTTCTAATCCTGTCCTGCTATTTATTAATTTGACGACTGGCGAAATCTAACCGAGGCCCTTTGCGTCAGAAAGCATAGATGATGATAATGATGATGACAATATATATATATATATATATATATATATCCCTTTACCAGTCCACTGCAGAACAAAGGCCTCAAACATGATCGTCCACTCGCGTCTTTTTAAGGTCTCTAAGCCAGTTTATACCTAAAAAATTTCTTAGTTCGTCAATCCATCTCCTTCTCTTCCTTCCCCTGCTTCTTTTACAATATATATATATATATATATATATATATATATATATAGAGAGAGAGAGAGAGAGAGAGAGAGAGAGAGAGAGAGAGAGAGAGAGAGAGAGAGAGAGAGAGAGAGCAGAGGTGATTCTTCCTC
>NC_090734.1:154744597-154749597 GCF_036898095.1 Palaemon carinicauda
CCATGTTTAGCCACCTTATCCTGGTTTTCCTCCTTTACCCTTGCTTTCTTGCATTCTCCCATTGTTTTCCTGTTTTCTCACCTTTTCCCATTTTCCCGCCTTTACCCTCGTTTTCCTGCTTTCCCTACTTTTCTCTTGTTTTCCTTCATTTTTCCATATATTCCCACCTTTTCCATTTTTCCCTTGTTTTCTTGCATTTTCCATTGTTTTCCCACCTTATCCTACTTTCCTGCCTTTACCCCTGTTTCCCTGCTTTACTACCTTTTTCCCTGGTTTTCCTTTCCTTTCCCACCTTTTCCTGTTTTCCCCTCCTTTTCCCTTGTTTTCGCGTTTTCCCACTTTCTCCCTAGTTTTCCTTCCTGTTTTCCCTCTTTTCCCTGTTTTCCTGGTTTTCCCCTTTTCCCTGATTTTCCTTCCTTTTTCCATGTTTTCCCCCTGTTTCCCCGCTCGATGTATCACGTCTGTATTGTTCCACACTTACAATAAGCCGAGGGGAAAAAAGGCCATCAGAATTTCCAGGACAATTTACCCCCTGAGCAGTCACAGGAGGGAGGTCTATTCTACTGAACTAACACCGCCCTCTCTCTCTCTCTCTCTCTCTCTCTCTCTCTCTCTCTCTCTCTCTCTCTCTCTCTCTTTCTTCCACTCAACTGTCAATGTTGACAGAGGAATTTCAAATTTGGATTCATCCAACTTCGACAAAGTTCGTTCGAATATTATACATTTTTTTTCATCCAGGCCGTCTCCACCTACACGATCTCACAGTTGCTGGGATCTACTATCAACCTGGCCTTTCTACTGTCCCCTTTAAGCTCTCTCTCTCTCTCTCTCTCTCTCTCTCTCTCTCTCTCTCCCTCCTTCCCCTTTCTCCACTGCTGATGTCTCCTAGGATACGTTATGTAACTTTAATGGAGACCGATAAAGGAGGAATTAACATTGATCCTTACGATTACCGAGAGAGCAGTCCAATGAGAGGCCTCTTTTCTCTCTCTCTCTCTCTCTCTCTCTCTCTCTCTCTCTCTCTCTCTCTCTCTCTCTCTCTCTCCACACACAAATACAAACACATTTATATATATATATATATATATATATATATATATATATATATATATATATATATATATATATATATATACAGTCCTCCCCCTATATATGCGTATGACCTCTCGTGGCCCATATACCCGACGCACGAATAGAAACCCAAGTGAGATAGAAAGAGAAAGAAATCTGAGGGATGAGAGCGATAGTCCCTCTCGAAGACAGATTATCCCTTCGGAGAGGAGGTAATGATTCTCGTCCGCTCCGAACCGCATCCACGCAAGTAGTGTTTCTCACGCTCGCGTCTTCATTTTCCCCTCAGTCCTAAACTTAAAGCTGGCACCTAAGCCTAACCTCCCTCCTCCCCTCCCCCCACAAAACAAGACCCTGAACAACACCCTTCACCCTTTAGCTCCTACCCCAACCCCTCTGGTAAATCCAGGTTCCACTGTATCTCTTAAGAGGGGAAGATTTGAAACTCTGGGGGTGTTATCTCTCTCTCTCTCTCATTCTCTCTCTCTCTCTCTCTCTCTCCTGATACACATAAATGGTAATTTTAGGATAGATGACCTGGATCAATGTTGTGAATGCAGTATTAGAAAGAAAGGTTTTAATAGCAAAGGGTTGGCTTATGAATGGTGTATTTTACATAAAGGGTTCGATGTGCTGTATATGAGCTAACTGTTGCGATTTTTTTTTTGTTTTTTGCACTGGAAACGCATCCATGATTCAGCAAATGAAGTATGACTGAATAGTTTCCTTTCTGTTTTGAAGACACACACATACATACACGCATATACGTGTATATATATATATATATATATATATATATATATATATATATATATATATATGTATGTATATATATATGTATATATATATATATATATATATATATATATGCAAACAACACAAAATGCAGCCATTTATCGTTCACTGCAGGAAAAAATGCCTCAGACATGTTAATTTTTGCCTGAGGTTTGGTCTGTTTTCATCACCTTGGTGACCACTGCGGATTGGGTAGGATGGGGGATTTTCTTCTAATAGCTCAAAGCAAACCAACCTAGTATAGACGGCCCTGACTCGTGCAGTTTTGCAGATCTATATATATATATATATATATATATATATATATATATATATATATATATATATATATATATATATATATATATATAATTAGTTATAATTAATCATAATTCAGGTACAAGATCTTTGTTACATGTGATCTGTGACAGCTAGTTTATCTCTCTCTCTCTCTCTCTCTCTCTCTCTCTCTCTCTCTCTCTCTCTCTCTCTCTCTCTCTCTCAATAAAGCATCTGTAAATATTATGATATTGATGAACGTTTGAAAGTTTAAGTAAAAATTATTGATAATCATTTCCATGCCATCACAAGAGAGAGAGAGAGAGAGAGAGAGAGAGAGAGAGAGAGGCGCCCGTAACTGCCACATCGATTCCTAATTACATAGATGAACAGACAGACATCGTCAAAGAACTCTGAAGACAGGCACTGATGAATCACCTCTCTCTATCTCTCTCTCTCTCTCTCTCTCTCTCTCTCATTCTATGCAAACACACATACACACACACACACACACACACACACGCACAAACACACACACACACAAACACACACACACACATATATATATATATACACACAGTCTTCTCCCCTTATACGCGTACGCGTATGATCTCTCACGGCGCATATACCCAACGCATAAATGGAAACCCAAGTGAGAGAGAAAGAGAAAAAGAGGGAAAGTTGGAGACCTGATTCACCACTCTGCGCATTTCTAATGAGGCCATCATGCTAATTCAAGCATTCAATATCTCTCCCCCCACCCCCACCCCCCTCCCCACCACCACTCCCTGAATCCCAAAAGATTCTGTGCCATGCCTTGGTGGTGGAGGGGAGGTTGGAAAATGCGAGATGTGATCTGAAATAATAGATGCTGAAATAGTTTGCTTCTTCTATTCTTATTAATATTTTTCTTTAGTTCATCTCATTATTATCAATCTAATTATCATTATTTAGGCTACTTTTTACTTATTTCTTTCTTATTATTATTCTTACAACTACTGTTGATCACAGCCTAGAAACATTTTGAAGAGCAATCTCTGAAATTCATTACCTTCTAAAGCCAAATTGCAAAGAATCGAACGCTTATGTATGAACAAAAATGACGTCGAACGTATCTATACAAACTGTATATGTCAGAATGACTTCATAAGTGTTGCATGATCTATAAAAGCATAGACTAACAGCTCATGAAGCCTAGCTATTTATTAGTCATTGCCAGTCCTCATAATCAAATATGAAAATCAATCACTCATTTTTATTAATTTCTTCTCTGTTCTAAACTCCCCTTCTCTTTCTACCTAATGCTGCTACTCATCCCAGTCGACTGACTACCAGGTAGTAAGTCACAACCAGATCTATTTTCCCTGTTGAGGCCCCTGGGCTTATAGCATCCTGCTTTTCCAACAAAGGTTGTAGCTTAACAAGTAATAATAATAATAATAATAATAATAATAATAATATTGAAAGTTTGTTCGATTACAGTACATGAATAGCATTAAACTCATAAAGGTTATATGAATTATGATTAGTAGAAAGCAATATCTTTTTTACAGATAAATAATTGAATAAATATATATACATATATATATATATATATATATATATATATATATATATATATATATACGTACACACACACATATATATATACACACACATATATATATATGTGTATATATATAAATATATACACACACACATATATATATAATTTATATATATATATATATATATATATATATATATATAATTATATATATATATATATGTGTGTGTGTGTGTGTGTGTGTGTTTGTGTGTTCATACGTTTACTGTACCATTTAAAATGTAAAGACTCCTTGTTCAATAAATCACTCATCTATATATATATATATATATATATATATATATATATATATATATATATATATATATATATATATTATATATATATATACAGAGAGAGAGAGAGAGAGAGAGAGAGAGAGAGAGAGAGAGAGAGAGAGAGAGAGAGAGAGAGAGCCATCCAAACACACAAACACACCTACACAATCTATTCAACCTGTAATACGAATTGTATGAGCAATATCTCCCCCCCTCCGCCACCCCCCCCCCCCCCCCAACCAATATGGAAATTGGAAAACACTGCAATATCTTAACGGAAACAGCTGCCAATGCCGACGCGTTGCATTGATTCAAAAAAAAAAAAAAAAAAAAAAAAAACTCAAGAGCTTATGTTCGATTTAGGGTTGTGGTGGCCTATTGGAAACGTCCCTGCCTGGCGTTCTACTGGACGAGGGTTTGAAACCAGCTCAAGCGTGAAAATTTCTTTATAGTATCTGCAACCTAACCATCTCCGAAGCTAAGGATGAGGGAGAATATATGTCTACCTGCTGAGCTATCAGCGGCCATTGCCTGGCCCTCCTTGGTCCTAGCTTGGGTGGAGAGGGGGCTTGGGCGCTGATCATATGTATATATGGTCAGTCTCTAGGGCATTTTCCTGCTCGATAGGGGAATGTCACTGTCCCTTGCCTCTGCCATTCATGAGCGGCTTTTAAATCTTTAAATAAATTTATCCCGGCATATTATCATGATTGATATTACTGTATAAAAATATATAAAAGAAATTTTTCCTTTTTTTCACATGTTTATTCTAATTTTATTTCTTAAGATTTATCTATTTTTATATTCCTTATTTTTCGATTATTTTTCTTATATTAATTCTATTCTTTATGATATATTACAAATTCAAGTTTCTTTAGTGTTGCAATTTACTGATTAACCCTCTCTCTTTCTCTAACTATATATATATATATATATATATATATATATATATATATATATATATATGTATATATATACACATACCTATATATATGTATACTGTATATATATAC
>NC_090734.1:154777097-154779597 GCF_036898095.1 Palaemon carinicauda
AAAATTAAACTAAAGGTTCCATAAAAACTCAATGAAACTATAGGTCACACAAAAACTAAATGAAACTTAAGGTCCCTTAAAAAATGAAACTAAAGGTCCCACAAAAACTAAATGAAACTAAAGGTCCCTCAAAAAATAAATGAAACTAAAGGTCCTTTAAAGCTAAATGAAACTATAGGTTCCACAAAAACTAAATGAAACTAAAGGTCCCTTAAAAACTAAATGAAACTAAAGGTCCCTTAAAAACTAAATGAAACTAAAGGTCCCTTAAAAAATGAAGCTAAAGGTCCTTTAAAAACTAAATGAAACTAAAGGTCCCATAAAAATTAAATGAAACTTAAGGTCCCACAAAAACTAAATGAAACTTATGGTCCCACAAAAACTAAATGAAACTTAGGGTCCCTTAAAAACTAAATGGAACTAAAGGTCCCTTAAAAACTAAATGAAACTAAAGGTCCCTTAAAAATGAATATAAATGTCCCTTAAAAACTAAATGAAACTAAAAGTCCCATAAAAACTAAATGAAACTAAAGGTCCCTTAAAAACTAAATGAAACTGAAGGTCCTATAAAAACTAAATGAAACTGAAGGTCCTATAAAAACTAAATGAAACTTAAGGTCCCTTAAAAACTAACAGGAACTAAAGGTCCCTTAAAAACTGAATGAAACTAAAGGTCCCTTAAAAATGAATCTAAATGTCCCTTAAAAACTAAATGAAACTAAAAGTCCCATAAAAACTAAATGAAACTATAGGTCCCTTAAAAACTAAATGAAACTGAAGGTCCTATAAAAACTAAATGAAACTGAAGGTCCTATAAAAACTAAATGAAACTGAAGGTCCTATAAAAACTAAATGAAACTTAAGGTCTCTCAAAAACTAAATGAAAGGAAAGGTCCCGTAAAAACTAAATGAAACTATAGGTCCCTTAATAACTAAATGAAACTAAAGGTCCTTTAAAAATTAAATCAAACTAAAGGTCCTTTAAAAACTAAAGGAAACTAAAGGTTCCATAAAAACTAATTGAAGCTAAAGGTCCCTTAAAAACTAAATGAAACTAAAGGTCTCATAATAACTAAATGAAACTAAAGGTCCCTTAAAACCTAAATGAAACTAAAGGTCTCATAATAACTAAATGAAACTAAAGGTCCCTTAAAACCTAAATGAAACTAAAGGTCCTTTAAAAATTAAATCAAACTAAAGGTCCTTTAAAAACTAAAGGAAACTAAAGGTCCCTTAAAAACTAAATGAAACTAAAGGTCTCATAAAAACTAAATGAAACTAAAGGTCCCTTAAAACCTAAATGAAACTAAAGGTCCCTTAATAACTAAATGAAACTAAAGGTCCTTTAAAAATTAAATCAAACTAAAGGTCCTTTAAAAACTAAAGGAAACTAAAGGTCCCACAAAAACTAAATGAATCCAAAGGTCCCTTAAAAACTAAATGAAACTAAAGGTCCCTTAAAACCTAAATGAAACTAAAGGTCCCATAAAAACTAAATGAAACTAAAGGTCCCTTAAAACCTAAATGAAACTAAAGGTCCCATAAAAACTAAATGAAACTAAAGGTCCCATAAAAACTAAATGAAACCAAAGGTTTCATAAAAACTAAACGAAACTAAAGGTTCCATAAAAAACTAAATGAAACAGATAATAGAACCTGTTTAGCTTGCCATTGCATGTTTTAGATTTATTTTTTGTGACATTCTTGCTCTCAGCTGTTTGTATATAAGCCTCTTTATGTGTTGAATCAATTTTGTTTGTATTCACCAAGCCGGGCTAGACGACGGCAAATCTATGCATGCAAAATATTCCCATTAGGTAGAAAAGATTCATATATTGCTATGGATCAGAGTTCTCTTGCTTGAGGGTACACTCGGGCACACTATTCTTTCTTATTTCTCTTCCTCTCGTTTTCTGAGTTTGTTTATAGTTTATATATGAAAAATCTATTCTAATATTGTTACTGTTCTTATGATATTTACTATAATTGATCATTACTTCTCTTATAGTTTATTTATTTCCTTGTTTCCTTTCCTCACTTGGATATTTTTCCCCTATTGGAGCCCTTGGGCTTAAATCATCTTGCTTTTCCGACTAGGGTTATAGCCTAGCTTGTAATAATAATAATAATAATAATAATAATAATAATAATAATAATAATAATAATCTTCACTATCGACTTCGAGACCGTAATAATTTCCCCCACATTTCCTTTCTTCCCCTGAAACCCGATGCAACCAGTTACGAAAGCTAGTGCCAAATGTAGTACCATAAACACCAACAGCTATTTACTGATGCTAGACCAATAGCAAAAGCGATATTAATCCCTAGGGTAAGTATAAATCACCAGAGGAGAGCAAATAAATAAAAAAGCAAATATTAGCACCATTCCTTCCCCCCCCCCCCCCCCAGTTTCCCGGCAATCCTTCTTTCCTTCCCCCAAAACTTTCCCGCCAACCTCAGGTGCACGGCGGGAGGCGTTTGCAAATCAATAATCGAGA
>NC_090734.1:154784597-154807225 GCF_036898095.1 Palaemon carinicauda
ACCCTCTTGCTTGAAGGTACACTTTCTGTACCCTCTTGCTTGACGGTACATTTTCTGTACCCTCTTGCTTGAAGGTATAATTTCTGTACCCTCTTGCTTGAAGGTACACTTTTCGTACCCTATTGCTTGAAGGTGTACTTTCTGTACCCTCTTGCTTGAAGGTATAATTTCTGTACCCTCTTGCTTGAAGGTACACTTTTCGTACCCTATTGCTTGAAGGTGCACTTTCTGTACCATCTTGCTTGACGGTACATTTTATGTACCCTCTTGCTTGAAGGTATAATTTCTGTACCCTCTTGCTTGAAGGTACACTTTTCGTACCCTATTGCTTGAAGGTGCACTTTCTGTACCCTCTTGCTTGAAGGTACACTTTCTGTACCCTCTTGCTTGAAGGTACACTTTCTGTACCCTCTTGCTTGAAGGTACACTTTCTGTACCCTCTTGCTTCAGGGTCCACTCTGGCACGCTGTTCTCCTCTCTCTCTCTCTCTCTCTCTCTCTCTCTCTCTCTCTCTCTCTCTCTCTCTCTCTCTCTCTCTCTCTCTCTCTGTTTTTTTCAAGTTTTTATAGTTTATGTATGAAAGATCCTCACGAGGCTATTTTTTCCTGTTGGAGCCCTTGGGCTTATAGGATCCTGCTTTTCCAACTACGATTGTAGATTAACAAGTAATAATAATAATAATAATAATAATAATAATAATAATAATCGTAAAGTATTTCCTAAACAACAAAATAACCCTTCGTCTTCTTCTTCTTTCAGATTCAGGATGCGGTGGAGACGTTCGTGTAAGCGCCTCATGATACTACTCATGTTCATTTGCATGACCATCAAACTCCACTTGGAATTCCGTCTGCTGGACACAACGAAAGCGAACTCCTTCTCCCCCTGGTGGACCAACGAGACACTGGGCCACCTTAGAGGTTTCCCGAAAGCCAAAGGTTTGCCCCGGGGAAACCTCACGGCGAAGGATGCGTCTTCAAAGTACGGCCTTGGGGTAGGAGGGGAGAAGAGATTACAGAGCGATGCCAATGACGTCGCTGGTCTCAAAGTGAGCGATGCTGGTCCCAAAGTAGGCGATGCTGGTCCCAAAGTGAGCGATGCTGGTCCCAAAGTGAGCGATGCTGGTCTCAAAGTGAACGAAACCAGCAGGTCAGTCGGTGCAGTGTTAGAATCCGAGACGACAAAATCCAACAGTAGCCTTAGCACTAAAGACAACAAAAGGAATAACAATACCAATCCAAAGAAAGGTTTTGAGGCAGACCTACACATGCCGCGCCCACCACTGACTCACATCCACAGCAAACTGAAGATATCGAATGAGAACAAGGAGACCAGAAAGGAAGCAGAGAATATCTTGCATCCGCAGGTGGCCAAATCGAAGGAGGACATCACCCCCCGACCCCAAGCGGAAGCCAAACCTCAGCCGAAATTGCTTCCAATGCCACACCCAAGGCAAGCCCTTCGACCCGGCCCCAAGAAAAAGACCGCCCCGAGGAGGGGCGTCTCCCATGACGTGGATCCGCAGGAGATGTCCTTGACCCCAAAGGAAATTGAGAAGATCAAGAGGAAACTGGAGGAACTGAACGAAGAGCAGACGATATATAACGAAAACACCTATGGCCCCATCCTGCGAAATACGACAACTTTACTTGTCCAGGTCAGTCTTATAAAACATGCATTGCCCTTCCTCATTATTATCATTATTATTAGCTAAGCTACAACCCTAGTTAGAAAAGGAGCATGCTATATACTCAAGGGCTCCAATAGAGAAAATAGCAAACATGCAATGTCCTTGCTCATAATTGTTATTATTATTATTACTATTATTATTAATATTATTATTATTATTATTATTATTATTAGCTAAGCTAAAACCCTAGTTAGAAAGGGAGCATGCTATATACTCAAGGGCTCCATTAGAGAAAATAGCCCAGTGAGGAAAGGAAATAAATAAACTCTATATAAGAAGTAATAGCTAAGCTACAACCCTATTTGGAAAAGCAGCATGCTATAAGCCCAATGGCTCCAATAGGGAAAATAGCCCAGTGAGGAAAAGAAATAATGAAATAAAAATATAAAATATTCTAAAATCAGCGACGTTAAAATTGATTTGTCATATATAAAGTAATAAAAGAGACTCATGTTAACCTATTCAATTTAAAAATATTTGGCGGAAGTTTGAAATTCTGAAGTTCCACCTTATAAGCGAACTAATGCTATGGAAATTAGAGGGGCACTCAGTAGAGCACAGACCTCCGCCACGGCAGCTTATTTCTCAACATTTTGCTCGACCTTGACCTTTGACCTTAATATATATAAATTGGCGTGGATTTTCATACACTCAAATATGAACCAAATTTAGACCTTATTTCTCAACAGTTTGCTCGACCTTGACCTTTGACGTTAACATGTATAAATTGGCGTGGATTTTCGTACACTCAAATATGAACCAAATTTAGACCTTATTTCTCAACATTTTGCTCGACCTTGACCTTTGACCTTAATATATATAAATTGGCGTGGATTTTCATACAGTCAAATATGAACCAAATTTAGACCTTATTTCTCAACATTTGGTCGACCTTGACCTTTGACCTTAACATGTATTAATTGGCGTGGATTTTCATAAATATGAACCAAATTTTAAGTCTCTGTGAGAACGATGTGCAAAATTATGGCTGATTACGTGAACTGGATATTTTGCTTGACTTGACCTTCGACCTTGACCTTCCAAAATTTAATCATCTCCAGCTTTTTACGTAACAGTTAATCCCTGCAAGTTACATCACTCTGCTATTAAAATTGGGCCAAGAATTGACTTGACCTTTGACCTTGACCTTCCAAAATTTAATCCTTTCCAGCTTTTTACATAACAGTTAATCCCTGCGAGTTTCATTACTCTGCGATTAAAATTGGGGCCAAGAAGCTGTTCACAAACAAACCCACAAACAGGGGTTAAAACATAACCTCCTTCCAACTTCGTTGGCGGAAGTAACGATGATACAGTCGGTCCTCTGATAAAAAAATTCCATTTGGAAAAGATGACAGAGGCAATATCTGTTTCTCCCCTTCTCATCCATAACAGAAATCAGCCAAATAAACACTATGATCATTTAAATTTTAAGCCTATTCATTTTATTTTCACTTAAGATACTTCAAGTTAATATTGAGTAATATCAAGATATCAAGATATTCGGACATCTCCTTGAGATTGATATCAAGAAAAATATAAGTCCATAACAGACTATAGTCAATTTCATTTAGTGATGCATATTTGCACCGACTCGCAGCGGTGCCCTTTTAGCTCGGAAAAGTTTCGTGATCGCTGATTGGTTGGAATTATCTCGTCCAACCAATCAGCGATCCGGAAACTTTTCCGAGCTAAAAGGGCACCGCTGCGAGTCGGTGCAAATCTGCATCGCTAAAAGAAATTGACTATAGTATCATCATCACATCTCCTCCTACGCCTATTGACGCAAAGAGCCTCGGTTACATTTCGCCAGTCGTCTCTATCTTGAGCTTTTAATTCAACACTTCTCTATTCATCAACTCCTACTTCACGCTTCATAGTCCTCAGCCATGTAGGCCTGGGTCTTCAAACTCTTCTAGTGCCTTGTGGAGCCCAGTTGAAAGTTTGGTGAACTAATCTCTCTCGGGGAGAGCGAGGAACATGAACAAACCATCTCCATCTACCCCTCATCATGATCACAGCCACATATGGTATTCGAGTAATCTCTCTTATAGTTTCAGTAATCTCTTTTATATTATGATTTTCATGTAAATATTGATTAATAGTTAAAAATTTGCATTAAAAACGGTAAATGTCTGGAAACATTTATTCCAGAATTTTTACCGTTTTAAAAACGGATATATTGACGTAAAGGAGTGATATTACGGTCACCAACCCGTAAAAGATAATAACAAAGTAGGGTAAAATTACGGTCGCCTGTATTTCACTGAAATACGGTTGAGAACAGTATATTTTTATGGAGATTTTCCGATTAAAATTACGGTTTTTTTCCTTTTTTTTTTCTTTTTTAACTGTGTACCATATCTGTTTGTTAGTCTCCTTGAGACCAGCTTCAAGGTAAACTATGACTCTATAACAGACTAGTATAAGTTTATCATTTCCTGTAAGAAATTTGCATTTGTTCCAAGACAATAAATTTTTTACGATTTTAGAATTTCATCCATTTTTAGTAAAAATCTATAGAAACAATTCAATTCTCCCATTTTCTCCTTATCTAAACCTTTCCTCACTGGGCTATTTTTCCCTGTTGGAGCCCTTGGGTTTATGACATCTTGCTTTTCCAACTATGGTTGTAGCTTAGCTGGTAATACTAATAATAATAATAATAATAATAATAATAATGATAACAACAACAATAATAATAATAATAATAATAATAATAATAATAATAATAATAATAATAATAATAATAATCATAATAATAATATGGACTTTTAATAACCCAAAAGTATGTAGCTGTCTCAAATCCCTTGGTTGTTAATATCAAATTCTAAGAAATTATTTCCTTACTTTCCATAGATGTTTTTATTATTGACAATCTGCGGGCTGTAGCGATTACAGTCTGAAATACTGAATTCATATCTCCAATATATTGTCGTGTTTATATTCCTCTAACATCTGTAAAAATAAATGAAGCTGTTTTTATATATATTTCTAACCGTTTAATGTATTTTCCCAACCCTATTTTGAGAACGATTTGACTGAACATCAGCTGTACAAAATCTATGTTTTGTTTACATTTTCCCCTCGAGGGAGTATAGTGTTCGGATATTGGCTCCGGCTTCCACCTCGGGTTATCTCTTGACTATTCACATTCTGACGTTCTTTTCCTGTCAATGTTTCTACCTGAACATTTGCTATTCTCTCCCTCTCTATAATCAAGTTTTTTTCTTCTCGTTCCCTATTCCCCTTTCCGATTTATTTGTTTAATGTTTTTATACTTAAACTTTCACTTAATCTGCTTGGATGAGAGAGAGAGAGAGAGAGAGAGAGAGAGAGAGAGAGAGAGAGAGAGCAAATACGTCAGACATTTTGTAAATGCAAGTATCAGGAATTACACGGAAAATATACACAATTTATTGTATAGGAGATTATTGAGTAAATCCTAAAGCCTTCATTAAATATTATCTAGTGTAAAACACACACACACACACACACACATATATATATAGATATATATATATACACACACATATATATATATATATATATATATATATATATATATATATATATATGATGTACATATATATATATATATATATATACATATATATATCCAAGAATGCTCTATACCTACAGCTTGGAAAAACTTTATCATTATACCAATTCACAAAAATAGAGACACAAAAGACCTGAAATTTTACCACCAATGAGTCCTGGTATGACAATGAAACAATATCCAACAGATTTAGTAGGTTTGAGAACAAAGCCCTCAGAAGGATATTGGGAGTTAAATGGCAGGACAGGAATAGAAATGAAACTATAAGAGAGATTACTCGAGTACCATATGTAGATGAGTTCGTGGTGAGGGGTAGATGGAGATGGGTTTGGGCATGCTCTTCGCACTCCACAAGAGAGATTAATTCACCAAACTTTCAACTGGGCTCCACAAGGCACTAGTAGAGTTGGAAGACCCAGGCCTACATGGCTGAAGACTATGAAGCGTGAAGTAGATCATGAATGGAGAAGAACCGACTTAAAATCTCATGATAGAGATGACTGGCGAAATCTAACCGAGGCCCTTTGTGTCAATAGGCATAGGAGCATATATATACATATATATACATATATATACATATATATATATATATATATATATATATATATATATATGTTTGTGTGTGTGTATACAGTATATCAAAGAAATTAAAAGCAGGCACAGTTAGAGTAAATAATATTCTATTCTGTACAACTTCACTGGGTAATTGAAGTTATATAGTGAAAAACAAGGCTAACACTAACAACATTGAGAATTAATACTTATTGCTAAATAGTTACATCGTTATAAGCTCATGATGTTATCACAATATTACTAACACAGAAAGTAGAATATTACATAAAACATTCATTTTAGCATCAGTGCAAAATCTATCCCGATCAGCAGTTCACCCACAAATACTAATGAACTACACCATTCCTATGAAACAGGCATCAATTAAGAAATTCTAACCTCCTCCAAACTCCTACCAGGTCCATAACAGGCTGGAAAACCTGCGTTACCTGGTGGAGAGCATGAAGAACACCAGGGGAATCAACGAGACCCTGGTCATCTTCAGCCACGACTACTGGTACCCGGCCATGAACGACTTCGTGACCAACATCACGGAGTTCCGGGTCATGCAGATGTTCTTCCCGTTTTCCATTCAGCTCCATCCGCACAAGTTTCCAGGCAGGGATCCGAGGGACTGCTCCTGGAACGTCAACAGGTGAGTTTTGCTTCGCGACTGTGTCTGCCGCCTATGGAAACCTGCTTAGGCTGGCTCTAAACAAGCGCCGGTTCGGTCGGTGAAGGCTAAGAGCTGAAGCTTGAATTGGAAATACATTGATTCTGATGGGACCGTTCCAGCTAGCGTCTCAAGTCCTCCGCGTAAAGTATCTCATTAGAACCAACGTATTCAAACTTCAGCCAGCTCTTGCCTGTACCAGCCGAATCACTGCCTGTGTGGATGCAGCTAACATATAGCCTGACTGATCTAGCTTGTGACTCTGGCTTCTTAAGTTGTTATCTTACTAACTCAGTAGTGCCAAATCTATGCTAACAGTTCAAACAGAAGTATTGAGTAGTGATGCATCTGAGTTTCTAGGTGCATGTGATTTATGAGGACCCTGTTCTGCTAATGATGCCTTTTCCTCCCTTTTCTAGACTTCACGGGCTCACTTGCCTGAACAGGGAATGGCCTGACACATACGGACATTACCGCGAAGCCTCCTTTACCCAGATAAAACATCACTGGTGGTGGAAAATACATAGGTAAAGCTTTAATGCATAACATCTACAAGCGTTTTAATTAACTGATGCTTTCTTTCATATCTTCATGAGATTGATGTTGTAAACAGGAAGGTATGTTAATGCATGGCAATGCAGTTTGTATTTACCCCAGTGTGGCTGAGCATGCACGTTTGCATATTGTATACCAACATTACTCCGGTGCAATTTTGTTATATAACATTGAATGACTAGAATGATGGTGTAGAATGATACATAACATTGAGTGGAGGTCACAAAGTGACTAGAATGATGGAGCAGAATAATTTGAAAAACAAACAGGTTTCCAATTCATAATGGGTAAGTGTGACTACATCGTAGACGATCGTGTAGCGTATGTCAGAAGAACCAAGTTGCAAATGAGGCATGAATGTATGATTATGAAACACACAAATATATAAAGCATTTATATAAGGGTTCACATGGTAGTAGTCTTATCTTCCTCCCCACTTTCATCCCTAGAGTAAGGGGTCAGTTGCCTTGACACCTCCGTAAAACTTTCTACCGAAAGCGTATCCTCCAAATCCTTCAATTTCACGACTCATTCGAGAAGAACTCTTTAGGGACACCCTTTTTAGTTTAGTCTAGCAATGAAAATCCCTAGTACTTAACTGGATAAACTAGTAATTATCCTTTGAATCCTCAAACCAATCGTACCCTTTTTTGGATTGTCGAAGTAAAATGGACTTTTCCACTTATAAACTGACCCTGTCAGCTAATTTACACCGAGAAGAGGGACAGTGTATATAGAGAATAATTTAATTTCCTTGGTTTCTTTTATGGTTTTTTAAAGATACATGTTAAACTATTAGATTACAGTTAGCAGAAATACACATATATAGCCTATATACACATTTAGATATATATGTATGTATCTATGTATATATGTATGTATATATATATATATAATATATATGTATATATATACATGCTGTATATATATATATATATATATATATATATATAAATATATATATATATATATATATATATATATATATATATATATATATATATATATATATATATACAGACACACACACACACATATATATATATATATATATATATATATATACAGACACACACACATATATATATATACATATATGTATACATATCTATCTATATATATACACCTTAACGTAGTGAAATGGTTTGCGTATCACCGCAAACAGCAAAGCTGTACTAGTCAGGACCGTACATACTAGGTTGGTTTGTTGTAAGCGATCAGACTAAAGTCTCCCACCATTACCAACCAGCAATGGCCAGTGTAGTGATGAAAATAGCCAAACCCCCCAAAAAACTAAAAAAATGTATGAGGCCTTTGTCATGCAATGGGCTAAAAACAGGTACATTTGTTGTTATTGTATATAAACTGATATAAGATGAATCAAACTGACCTTTTCTCCCGCGCCAGGGTCTTCCATGACCTCCGCGCCACCAAGGTCAACTATACAGGTCAAGTGGTCTTCCTGGAGGAAGACCACTACATCCTGCCTGACCTGCTTTACGTCCTCTCCGTCCTGCAGAAGCAGAGGATCACGCACTGCAGCTCCTGCCAAGTCTTAGCTCTTGGGAATTATAACAAAATGTCACCCAGTGTTTATAAAAATTTCGTAAGTTTGTTTCTTTGTTTTTTCCTTCTTTAACCAATACATTTAAAATAAACTTACTTGGATTTTTCCATCAACAGCCATTTCTCCAAATCATCACCATCTCCTTCTACGCCTATTGACGCAAAGGGCCTCGGTCAGATTTCACTAGTCGTCTTAAAAAACTTTCTAGTCATCTTAAAAAACTTCTTAAGTTTGCTTGCTGGTTTTATTTCTTATCAGGTCCCGTATTCATAAAAAAAAAAAATTCTTAAGTTCGCCGGCTGCTTTTATTGTTTTCTTACCAAGTCCCGTATTCACAAAAAAAAACTTCTTAAGTTCGCTTGCTTCTTTTATTGTTTTCCTATAATTATAACTGACATTAGTGGAATCCTATCAAATTAATTTCCAGTGAACACTGGAGTACTCCAAGGGAATGTGTTGTCACCATTTTCATTATTTCTAATTCAAAATGATATCACTAATATTATCACTATAGTCCAGCTATAAGGGGTTGGGCTAGTCCGTGATGTCCAGCGTTGCCACGTTTCCCGTCCAGCTGGTCTCTCTTAATCTAAGGTAGTGTAACTGACGAGAAGATTTAGCAACTACGCTAATTAAAAACCACATCGACCAGGTCTAATCTCCTACAGGTTGAGCGAGGAGACTGGTGGGTCACGAAGCACAACCTGGGATTCGCCCTGGACAAAACTGCCTGGAATTCTCTGGCAACCTGTAAGAACCAGTTCTGCCAATTTGACGATTACAATTGGGACTGGACTCTTAACAACATCATCCAAACGTGCTTCAAGCCCCGAATGTCTATGCTGTCAGTCAAGTTCTCCAGGGTCATACATGTTGGCAGCTGGTAAATAATATCATCATTATTATAGTACTATTGAGTGTTTTGAGAATATATGGTATATATGGTAGGTTGCTGAGGGCTATTGGAAGTTTTCATAGTGGAAGTGAAGCATACATGAGATTATGTCTACAGTAGAGTGCCTGGTTTGTTTTCAATGTGTGGATACGACATGATTGTGTTATGTCTCCATGATTTCTCAGCATCTTTATGAAGGGATAGAAGTGAGATGTCAGGAAACGGACAGCAGATATAGGCACTAAGGAGAGGCGAATGTAAAACTGCAGAAGCTGGCATATTGCATAGTGTTTTCAAGAGAAGAAAGCTGAGAGTAAATGAGAGCAGGTGTAAGGTATCTAGGTATCTAGAGTAAATGGAAAGCGAAGCGATGAGTCCTGTTTATGTATCTAGTAGTTAAATAATGGATGATGGTGATATGAGAGAAGAGCTGAGTCACAGAATGGGCAAAGCAATTAAGAAAGTAGGATATTTACAAAAGATTGGTAAGAGACTTGAGTGGCTTCCGGAGGCCCAAGTGGGAATGTATCAATGGATTGTTGAACCGCCTCTCCTTTATGGAAGTGAAATATAGATATTGGATGAGTATGAAACAAAATAATACATGGGATGAACTTTTTGCATAGCATATGTCATGTATGAAGAGATAATTATCAAAAAATGTGGAGGCCCATCCGTCATTTGAATATGTGTAATATGCATGCATGTGTGTGTGTATATACAGTTGGGCACAAGAAATCCTTGCACACTTCACTGAGGAAATGCACCCTGTCACTCCCTTACTGCGCAGCAAGTAACCAAACAGTTACTTTAGGAAGAGATGACAGAGGTAGTGGGTGGGGCTACACACAGGAACTTGCCACTCATTTACGGTGTGACATGGTGCAGTTGCCCAGAGCGGGGTGTGCCAGGAAGAAATTCCTCCACGACATAAACCCATTACTCATCGATCTCAATTTCCCTTCCCCAGTGGGACGCACGTCAAGAAGAGAACCTGCGACGTCAAGAAGGAGGTCCAGGCAGCCAAGACCCGCATCAACCTGGGCAGGGAATGGCTGTTCCCGAAACATCTCGCCTACCAGAACGTCTACAGAGGCTCGGGTCGCGTCAAGAAGGGCAATGGAGGCTGGGGCGATTTCAGGGACCGCCAGCTCTGCCGGGCCATCTGGAACGGCACCGTCTCCGAAGAGACGCTCAAAAGACTGGAAATGAACCAGTTTGGTTGAGGCTGGAACGCCACCAGCATCATTGAAGCATATCTTCCCAAAAGACTGGGGAAAAAGATGTCTTAAAAGCCGGGAGTGGTTTCTTTTTTACAATTGTATCTGGAACACCAAGGGGCCAGGACTACTCTTAGAAGACTGGTAAAGGATACAGTCTCAATAGACTGGAACTGGACAAAAAGACTGGGGGACAAAATAAGTCCTTGTAGGGACTTTTAAAAACTTGGAGTGTCTTATTTTTTTAAATTGTATCTGGAACATTCGGAGCCAGGAATTTCTCAGAAGACTGGAGACAGGACTCCTCTCAGAAGACTGGAAAAGGATACAGTCTCAATAAACTGGAACTGGAAAAAAAAAGACTGAGGATAAAATAAGTCCTTGCAGGGACTTTTAAAAACTTGGAATGCCTTTTTTTTTCCTAATTGAATCTGAAGTGTCCCGGAGCCAGGAATTTCTCAGAAGACTGGAGACAGGACTCCTCTCAGAAGACTGAAAAAGGATACAGTCTCAATAGGCAAAAACTGGACCAAAAGAACGGGGATAAAAATAAGTCCCTGCAAGGATTTTTCAAAAATTTGAATGTCTTCTTTTTTCTAATTGAATCTGGAATTTCCCGGAGCCAGGAATTTCTCAGAAGACTGGAAAAATATAGTCTCAACAGACTGGAACTGGAATGGCAATGAGAGAAAATCTCAAAAGAACTGTAATTGAATCAAATTGATACTTGATGGGCAAGGTTTCCTAAGAGACTCGATAGACTGTAAATTAACTAATCATTTTTTTCTTGCATTGATCAATTATAAATCCACTGACGTCGCAATTACCAAGGTCATCTCGTGTAATTTTGGAAGTGATTTTTTTTTTTAATGGAAGCGTGAAAGAGAAACTGAAGTGATACTCAATTGCATATCGCAATAGTAAATAGGGAATTAAAATAAAGGAATTTTGAAATCATTCGCAAGAACAGTATGGGAATATTTCCGAAAAAAAAAATGACCCAACTATATTTGATCTTAAAAAATTTTTGATTAAGGGATTTTTGAACCTCGTAAAAAATTGATAAAGGAAATTTTTAAACGTCTACTTCAGAGAAAGATAAAGTATTCCATAAATGCAATGGAACTAGAAAAATGATAAAGGGATTTTTAAACTTGGTAAAAATGTTGATAAAGGAAATTTTTAAACGTCTACTTCAGATAAAGATAAAGTATTTCATAAGTGCAATGGAACTAAAAAATGTTGATAAAGGGATTTTTAAACGTAAAAAAAATTATAAAGGGATTTTTAAACGTTGTAAAAAATGATAAAGGAAATTTTTAAACGTCTACTTTAGAGAAAGATGAAGTATTCCATAAGTGCAATGGAACTGGAAAAATGATAAAGGGAGTTTCAAACATCATAAAAATATTGATTAAGGAAATTTTTAAACATCATAAAAATATTGATTAAGGAAATTTTTAAACATCATAAAAATATTGATAAAGGACATTTTTAAACATCATAAAAATATTGATAAAGGAAATTTTTAAACGTCTACTTTAGAAAAAGACAAAGTAATCCATAAGTGCAATGGAACTAAAGACAATTTTGATAAAGGAAATTTTTAAACGTAAAAAATTTGATAATGGAAATTTCTAAACGTAAAAGAAAATTAATAAAAGTATTTTTAAAAGTCTACTTTAGTGAAAAATAAAGTATTCCGCAATTGCAATGGAACTAAAAAAAAAAGTGTTGGAAGAAAACTGCCACCTTTGTTGGCGAAATTATACGCGAAGGAAAAGAGACTGTTTTTCAAACCATTCATTTCGGCTCCACAGTGCCAACACTTGAAGTTAATCCGGCACAAACTCATTGTGCCAGCAATATCCTTCTACTCGAAAAGGTTGACGCAACAAACATTTCTCAGTGACGCACAAAATTAATATTTTTTTTATAGCTTTCTTGACGTTTTTGGTTTTAAAGAAAGAGCTACGGCTTTGTCAAAAAATAGATACAGTTTCCTGTGTTAAGTCTGTCAGTGCATTTCGCTCAAAGTTTTTACACACACAAAGATATATATATATACACACATATATATATATATATATATATATATATATATATATATATATATATATATATATAAGTTTGTGTGCTTAATTAAGGCCCTTATTAATTCGGTTAATTTGAACATATTCGAATTATCTAGGTTTTTTTTCAAACGCATTTACATATATACATTGAAATTGTACCTAAAATAATATACTATATATATATATATATATATATATATATATATATATATATATATATATATATGAAAAACACCAAAAAGAGGACACAAAACACAACAGAGGAATCATTTTCCAATTGCTAAGTGGACCTATTTGATATTATTATTATTATTATTATTATTATTATTATTATTATCATTGCTAGCTAAGCTACAACCCTAGTTGCAAAAGCAAGATGCTATAAGTCCAAGGGCTCCAACAGGGAAAAATATGTAGACGTGATCACTCTTGTGGAGTACAGTTAAAAGGTTGTGTGTTCGTATGTGTGTTGCTTGGTTAGATGGATTTAGTTGGGAGGAGGTTATGTTTCCCCCCTTGTTTGTGTGTTTGTTTGTTTGTGAACAACTTCCTGGCCTCAATTTGACTCATAGAGTAGTGAAAATTTCAGGGTTTAATTGCTATGTTGAGACGTGGAAGGGATTCAATTTACTAGGTCATAGGTCAAAGGTCAAGGTTGATTAATTGCTATGTTGAGACGTGGAAGGGATTCAATTTACTAGGTCATAGGTCAAAGGTCAAGGTTGATTCATTGCTATGTTGAGACGTGGAAGGGATTCAATTTACTAGGTCAAAGGTCAAAGGTCAAGGTTGATTCATTGCTATGTTGAGACGTGGAAGGGATTCAATTTACTAGGTCAAAGGTCAAAGGTCAAGGTTGATTCATTGCTATGTTGAGACGTGGAAGGGATTCAATTTACTAGGTCATAGGTCAAAGGTCAAGGTTGATTCATTGCTATGTTGAGACGTGGAAGGGATTCAATTTACTAGGTCATAGGTCAAAGGTCAAGGTTGATTCATTGCTATGTTGAGACGTGGAAGGGATTCAATTTACTAGGTCATAGGTCAAAGGTCAAGGTTGATTCATTGCTATGTTGAGACGTGGAAGGGATTCAATTTACTAGGTCATAGGTCAAAGGTCAAGGTTGATTCATTGCTATGTTGAGACGTGGAAGGGATTCAATTTACTAGGTCATAGGTCAAAGGTCAAGGTTGATTCATTGCAATGTTGAGACGTGGAAGGGATTCAATTTACTAGGTCAAAGGTCAAAGGTCAAGGTTGATTCATTGCTATGTTGAGACGTGGAAGGGATTCAATTTACTAGGTCAAAGGTCAAGGTTGTTTAATTGATATGTTGAGACGTGGAAGGGATTCCATTTTGAAAGTCCTAGGTCAAAGGTCAAGGTTGATTAACTGTTATGTTGAGACGTGGAAGGGATTCAATTTACTAGGTCATAGGTCAAAGGTCAAGGTTGATTAATTGTTATGTTGAGACGTGGAAGGGATTCAATTTTGAAAGTCCTAGGTCAAAGGTCAAGGTCAAGGTCGAGAAAAAGGTCGACCGAATTGACCCTAACCTTAAACCCACATGTTCGCAAATGGTTGTCACACACAGTTGAAATACGCCTGATGTCTAAATTGATTCTGGGAAAGGCAAGCCGTTTCGAGAAATAAGGCTGCCGTGGCGGAGGTCTGCACTCTGAGAGTGCTTTTTCTAGTTACTGGATATTTCGTGAGAGTATTTTTTAGAGTTTTTTTGTGGTACAAAATAGATTTTTGTACCACAAAATAGAAGTTTTGTGGAACAAAATAGATTTTTAGTGGAACAAAATTTTTTGTAGAACAAAATAGATTTTTAGTGGAACAAAATAGATTTTTAGTGGAACAAAATTTTTTGTAGAACAAAATAGATTTTTAGTGGAACAAAATAGATTTTAGTGGAACAAAATAGATTTTTTAGTGGAACAAAATAGATTTTTTAGTGGAACAAAATACATTTTTTTGTGGAACAAAATACATTTTTTTGTGGAACAACAGATTTTTGTAGAACAAAAGAAATTTTTTGTGGAACAAAATAGCTTTTTGTGAAATGGAACAAGGAGAGAAAAATAACTGAAGAGTTGAGCTTTATGTGCCAATAAAGAAAGAGGATGATAATAATAATAATAATAATAATAATAATAATAATCATCATCATCTCCTACGCCTATTGACGCAAAGGGCCTCGGTTAGATTTCGCCAGTCGTCTCTATCTTGAGCTTTTAAATCAACACTTCTCCATTCATCATCTCCTACTTCGCGCTTCATAATAATAATAATAATAATAATAATAATAATAATAACAATAATAATAACTACGAACTCAAAATATTCCTTGCTACAAAAATAAAGCAAAACTACATTCTTTTATAAATCACTGTAGATTGTAGTATAGATTGCATTAATAGACTTGGAATATAAAGCCTAGCGCCAGGGTCCGTGAGCCCATTCAGCATTCAAATTCAACTAGGGTAATAACCTAAGAGTTTGTAGGGAACAAAGTAATGCAGTTTACCCTTATACATTATTCATACATTCCATTTCATTCATTCAAATTATTGAGATAAAATGCAGAACGATATAAGCCCAGGGAGACATTCTACATGAATGAATGTGTTTATATGAATGTGCTTCTGTATGAACATTCAAAGTATGTAAAAACGTATGTTCTTTTCTTTTTAAAATGTACGTGAGTAGCACCCCACTTTTAAAGGCCGCTCATGAATGGCAGAGGCAAGGGACAGTGACATTGCCCTATCAAGCAGGACAATGTCCTAGAGACTGAACATTTATGATCAGCGCCCAAGTCCCGCTTTCTCTACCCAAGCTAGGACCAAGGAGGGCCAGGCAATGGCTGCTGATATCTAAACAGATAGACCTATAGGCTCCCCCAAAACCCCCATCTTTAGCTCCCAAGCTAGGACCAAGGAGGGCCAAGCAATGGCTGCTGATGACTAAGCAGATAGACCTATAGGCTCCCCCAAACACCCCATCTTTAGCTCTCAAGGATGGTGAGGTTACAGCGACCAAAGGAACTAACGAATTTGAGCGGGACTCGAACCCCAGTCTGGCGATCACCAGTCAGGGACGTTACCACATCGACCACCACAACCCTTTCATGCGATTATAATTCGACATTTCTTTTACCTCCGCCAACGAAGTTTGGAAGGAGGTTATATATGTTTTACCCAGCAGTTTGTGTGTTTGTAATTTGTGTGTGTTTGTTTGTGAACACCTTCCTGGCCGCAATTTTAATCGTAGAGTAATGAAACTTGCAGGGATTAACCGTTATGTAAAAAGCTAGAAATGATGAAATTTCGGAAGGTCAAGGTCAAAGGTCGAGGCCACGGTCAAGCAAAAAAAAAAGTCAAATTCATTCAAATTATGATAATAGTTATTGGTATAACTTGCAACTTGCCGCAGGCCGTACGACACTGGTGTGAACGACAATGGGTCCCAATGAGGCAAATTTCACCAATTTTTTTTTTTTAATTAAAACACCAGAATGACATATCTTAAGGTTTAAACGTTGCTCGTGAATAGCAGACGCAAGGGGCTGGACAATGCCCTAGAGACTGACAATTTATACATAAGAGCTCAAGCCCCCTCTCCATAGGACCAGGGTGGGCCAGGCTATGGCTACCGGTGACTCAGCAGGTACACCTCCCATCCTTAGCTCACAGGGATGGTGAGGTTGCAGACACTACAAGAAACTAAAGACCTTGAGCGGGTCTCGAACTCCAGCCCAGCATAATACCAGGCACGGCCGTTTATATGTCTTTGAGCTGCTTTTGATGTGAAAACTATTTAATTGGTGTTAAAACTACACTACACGATCTCTGAACTGCTGACCATGAATAATGTGACGTCAAAGTTATTCGGTAAAACTTAACTTCAATCTGTATTAATTTCGTCTTCGTCATACGAACGAATTTTTATCTTTTTCCTCAAACGTTTTAAACATTGTACAAGACAAAGTCAAACCTCAAACTTCAACTTACTATACGTTTTTTTGTCTAACTTAAGTTCACTCTAACTTTAAGTTGTTTTACAGTCGTTTGAGTTATATTATATTAGTTCATTATGATGGATACGTTTTCAAGATATTGAAAATCTATTGAAAATAGTTTTTTTTTTTTTTGAAAATTCGATATCAAGTGCCATTATTTTATATTTACATTGATTTAAAGTCACGAGTGTTAGTGATAATATATATATATATATATATATATATATATATATATATATATATATATATATATATCTTTAAATTGATATTTGGAAAAATCTTTCGACAACGAATGTCATTCACGTTGTGGAAAGAATTTTCTAAATATCAATTTAAAGGAATATATATATATATATATATATATATATATATATATATATATATATATAATTGATATTTGGAAAATTCTTTCAACAACGAACGTCAGCCAAAATCAAATTCAGGACCGTGGAAGTTCGGGCGATGTTGACCAGCAAACAATGCGCCTTTAGACTTGAAATAAAAGGGATTGCGAACCCTATATCCCGAGTTCCCTCGGTCAAGATCAAAAAAGATTTTGAAGAATTTAAAGTTTGTTGCAAAAGTCCGGATTTCGGGTGAAATACAGCAAAAAAATATGATCTTTTTTGTTTTTCTTTTACCAGATCGAGTCTCTCTGCGTTCAGTTGTGTTGTTGGAATAACGGAAAACGGCTCGTGAGTAAAAAGACTTCAGATTGAGAGAATTTCTTTTAAAATACCATTGGTGTGTCTTTAAATTCAAGTTTTAGTTTTAATGTCCTATTGTAAAAATAATGACTGTTCAGTATAAACAATTGCTTTAAATTATTTATAAAAAATCACAAGTTTTGCCTCGTATGCAATCTGTTTAATTTGGGTGTGTGTTTTGGCGGGAATCAGAGAGAACGCGTCCCTTTAAATGACAGTTGCGGCCAATGCAGCGGATAAACTTATAATTAATTACTTTTTACCGCGTCAAATTGCATTGTTCGGGTAATATACATCCTACATCAATAAATTACTTCTCAAGTCTGTATTAGAAACAGCTATTTGCAGCAGGCTCCCAATAGTGCCTTCAGGAAGTGATAATGAACTTTGGCAAAAGGAAGCCATTATACGCTAAATGTCGAAGTATTAAGAATGGATAAAATATCGGACGCTTGGTTATATAAATGACCAGATGAGAAACTAATGCCAAGGAATTAGTTATATTTATGTGCATGAGTATAAACCTAACAGAAATTTCTAATATAAAAGACATGAGTACCAAAACTAGAAAACAATAGACTTTAAAACACGAAAACAGTATTTTCCTCCGGAGTCACGCGTGCTAATGTTTATATATGTGAGTTATTCCAAGTCACAGTGTTTTTTTCTGCTTTGTCGTTTTTAGAGTTAGGCCAAGAGTGTGTGTGTGTGGTGTGTGTTTATACATATCGTATATTTTTCCAGCGTCTTTCTACAACCGTTTCTTACTCTGTTGGGTGTTGTATTTTATCCTGTGTGGTGGAAAGAAACCCACTAAATAGAGGTGTTGTTGTGTTTTGTTTTGTTAATGGTTTGCCATCGAGATCAAAACATTGAGATTGAGGATTATAATTGGTGGGCATTAACCTTCGCGATTTTTATTGGACTGGAATTGGTATCCATTAACTTTCGCCAGATTTACTAAAGGATTGAAATTTGGTCTCCAGTAACATTCGCGATTTTTATTGGATTGGAATTGGTGCTTATAAACTTTCGCGAGATTTATTGAAGGATTGAAATTTGGTCGCCATTAACTTTCGCGAGATTTACTGAATGGATTGAAATTTGGTCTCCATTAAGTTTCGAGATTTTTATTGAATTGAAATTGGAGTGCATTAACTTTCGCGGTTTTTACTGGATTGGAATTGGTGTGCATTAACTTTCGCGGTTTTTACTGGATTGGAATTGGTGTCCATTAACTTTCGCGGTTTTTACTGGATTGGAATTGGTGTCCATTAACTTTCGCGGTTTTTACTGGATTGGAATTGGTGTCCATTAACTTTCGCGGTTTTTACTGGATTGGAATTGGTGTCCATTAACTTTCGCGGTTTTTACTGGATTGGAATTGGTGTCCATTAACTTTCGCGGTTTTTACTGGATTGGAATTGGTGTCCATTAACTTTCGCGGTTTTTACTGGATTGGAATTGGTGTCCATTAACTTTCGCGGTTTTTACTGGATTGGAATTGGTGTCTATTAACTTTCGCGGTTTTTAATGGAGGATTGAAATTAGGTCTCCATTACCTTTCGCGATTTTTACAAGTAAATTACGTAATAAGGAAAGAAAAAAAATTTCAAACACTAAAATGAAGAACAATTGGTTAAAACAAAAGATAAACACTCACCAATATATGAATTATCCAAAATGAACCGTTTTGATCCCAGTAATAACTTGCCAATTACGTAAAAATTCTTTGACGAAGATTATATCGAAGTTTGAAACATAAAAAATTAAATCTTATATTGATTTTTTTTAAAATACTAATAATGCCACCGACTTAAAGAATTAATTCTAGGACAATATAGATGTTACTATAGATTATATATATATATATATATATATATATACACTCTTTAAACTCAATGGCAAACCATTCTTCACCAATAAATACTCTCAGTTAATTGTGATACGAATTTGTAAGTATTTTATAAGTAATTAACCTGTGTGATAGTAACTTAGTTCGCACAGTGTGTATTTAACGAATTAAAAATATGACCCAATTCTGAGTTTCTTTTAAAAAAGACCCCGATAATATTAAAGCTGTTTTGAGACGATGCTGAATTTAATAAAAAATGTATTGATTTATTTATTATAGAACTTTTTATAATTCTTAAATTGGTTTGATTTAGGGATTAGAATGGATAGTAATAAATTGATTTGAGAGAGAGAGAGAGAGAGAGAGAGAGAGAGAGAGAGAGAGAGAGAGAATAAAGTAACGAAAGGGTAAGTGAATAATATGAGAACTATGAGAGAAAAAAATAAAGAAAAGACGAATAAGGGAACTATGAGAGAGAGAGAGAGAGAGAGAGAGAGAGAGAGAGAATAAAGTAACGAAAGGGTAAGTGAATAATATGAGAACTATGAGAGAAAAAAATAAAGAAAAGACGAATAAGGGAACTATGAGAGAGAGAGAGAGAGAGAGAGAGAGAGAGAGGGAGAGAGAGAGAGAATAAAGTAACGAAAGGGTAAGTGAATAATATGAGAACTATGAGAGAAAAAAATAAAGAAAAGACGAATAAGGGAACTATGAGAGAGAGAGAGAGAGAGAGAGAGAGAGAGAGAGAATAAAGTAACGAAAGGGTAAGTGAATAATATGAGAACTATGAGAGAAAAAAATAAAGAAAAGACGAATAAGGGAACTATGAGAGAGAGAGAGAGAGAGAGAGAGAGAGAGAGAGAGAGAATAAAGTAACGAAAGGGTAAGTGAATAATATGAGAACTATGAGAGAAAAAAATAAAGAAAAGACGAATAAGGGAACTATGATAGAGAGAGAGAGAGAGAGAGAGAGAGAGAGAGAGAATAAAGTAACGAAAAGATAAGTGAATAATATGAGAACTATGAGAGAAAAAAATAAAGAAAAGACGAATAAGGGAACTATGAGAGAGAGAGAGAGAGAGAGAGAGAGAGAGAGAGAGAATAAAGTAACGGAAAGGTAAGTGAATAATATGAGAAGTATGAGAGAAAAAAATAAAGAAAAGACGAATAATAAGGGAACCATGAGAGAGAGAGAGAGAGAGAGAGAGAGAGAGAGAGAGAATAAAGTAACGAAAAGGTAAGTGAATAATATGAGAACTATGAGAGAAAAAATAAAGAAAAGACGAATAAGGGAACTATGAGAGAGAGAGAGAGAGAGAGAGAGAGAGAGAGAGAGAATAAAGTAACGGAAAGGTAAGTGAATAATATGAGAAGTATGAGTGAAAAAAATAAAGAAAAGACGAATAATAAGGGAACCATGAGAGAGCCTTACCTTACCTTATTGCCTTATTTTTTGTTTGGGTTCCCCCAGGTCCCTCAGTGTGAGGCACCTCGTATATCCACCAGAGAGTTGCTAATACATCTTCCGGTGTATTTTGCATCTTCCAGTCTTGGATGGTCTGGGATGCATCTTAGGTATTTATCGAGCTGATTTTTAAACGCATCTACGCTCACTCCTGATATGTTTCTTAGATGAGCTGGCAGCACATTAAATAGTCGCTGCATTATCGATGCTGGTGCGTAGTGGATTAATGTCCTGTGCGCCTTTCTCAGTTTACCTAGAATGCTTTTTGGCACTATTAATCTACCTCGTCT
The DNA here is from genome assembly GCF_036898095.1 of Palaemon carinicauda. Classification (NCBI taxonomy): domain Eukaryota; kingdom Metazoa; phylum Arthropoda; class Malacostraca; order Decapoda; family Palaemonidae; genus Palaemon; species Palaemon carinicauda. The sequence continues at coordinate 154,805,732 of NC_090734.1, forward strand.
TGCTCTTTCTGATACTTTAAGCTCCATGATGTTTTCAGCAATTCCTTCTATTTGCTTCCATGCTTGTATTATCATGTAGCGTTCTCTTCTCCTTTCTAGACTGTATAGTTTTAAAAATTGCAGTCTTTCCCAGTAATCAAGGTCCTTAACTTCTTCTATTCTAGCAGTATAGGACCTTTGTACACTCTCTATTTGCGCAATATCCTTTGGTAGTGTGGGTACCATATCACATTGCAGTACTCGAGTGTACTACGCACATAAGTTTTGTAGAGCATAATCATGTGTTCAGCTTTTCTTGTTTTAAAGTGTCTGAATAACATTCCCATTTTTGCTTTACATTTAGCCAACAGTGTTGCTATTTGGTCGTTGCATAACATATTCCTATTTAATATTACACCAAGGTCTTTAATTGCTTCCTTGTTTGTGATTGTCTCATTATTAGGTCCCTTGTATGCATACACCATTCCTTCTCTGTTTCCATAATTTATTGATTCGAATTTATCGGAGTTAAATACCATCCTATTTATCTCCGCCCATTCATATATTTTGTTTAGATCTCTTTGTAGTGAGTTCCTATCTTCATCACAAGTAATTTCTCTACTTATTCTTGTGTCATCGGCGAAACTTCTCACAACGGAGTTTTCAACATCACAGTCTATGTCTGAGATCATAATAACAAATAGCAGTGCAGCTAATACCGTACCTTGGGGCACAACAGATATTACCTGAGCTTCATCTGATTTCTCGTCATTTGCAACCACTATCTGTTTTCTGTTTTGCAGGAATTCTTTTACCCATTTTCCTATCTTTCCCACAATATTATGCTTTCTCATTTTTTTCTCCAATATGTTATGGTCTACCTTGTCAAAGGCTTTTGCAAAATCTAGATAGATCACATCTGTGTCTTTTTCATTTATCATATTATTGTATATGTTTTCATAGTGAGCTATCAGTTGGGTCTGTGTACTTTTTCCAGGTACGAAACCGTGTTGACCCATATTAAACAAATTATTTTTGACCAAATGGTTCATTATTTTCTTTTTTATTACCCTCTCATACACTTTCATAATATGTGATGTTAGACTAACAGGTCTATAATTGCTTGCCTCTAGTCTTGATCCACTTTTGAAGATAGGGGTTATATAAGCTAATTTATGTTTAACATATATCTCGCTCATATCTATACTCTGTCTTAGCAGTATTGCAAGTGGCTTCGCGATAGTGTTTGCAGTTTTTTTTAACAAAATCGCTGGAACTCCATCTGGTCCGGCTGCCGATCCATTTTTAATTTCGTTTATAGCCGTGACAATATCTGCTTCATTAATATCTATATCCGTTAGATATTCAACATTTCTTCTCTCATTTCTGTTTCATTATTCTCATTCGCAATTCTTGGCGTGAACTCACTCTTATATTTTTCTGCTAATATGTTGCATATTTCTTTTTTTTCATTCGTTAGCCGTCCTTCAATTCTTAGAGGGCCTATTTCTATTC
>NC_090734.1:154807725-154810225 GCF_036898095.1 Palaemon carinicauda
AAGAAAAGACGAATAAGGGGAACTATGAGAGAGAGAGAGAGAGAGAGAGAGAGAGAGAGAGAGAATAAAGTAACGGAAAGGTAAGTGAATAATATGAGAAGTATGAGAGAAAAAAATAAAGAAAAGACGAATAAGGGAACTATGAGAGAGAGAGAGAGAGAGAGAGAGAGAGAGAGAGAGAATAAAGTAACGGAAAGGTAAGTGAATAATATGAGAACTATGAGAGAAAAAATAAAGAAAAGACGAATAAGGGAACTATGAGAGAGAGAGAGAGAGAGAGAGAGAGAGAGAGAGAGAATAAAGTAACGGAAAGGTAAGTGAATAATATGAGAAGTATGAGTGAAAAAAATAAAGAAAAGACGAATAATAAGGGAACCATGAGAGAGCCTTACCTTACCTTATTGCCTTATTTTTTGTTTGGGTTCCCCCAGGTCCCTCAGTGTGAGGCACCTCGTATATCCACCAGAGAGTTGCTAATACATCTTCCGGTGTATTTTTGCATCTTCCAGTCTTGGATGGTCTGGGATGCATCTTAGGTATTTATCGAGCTGATTTTTTAAACGCATCTACGCTCACTCCTGATATGTTTCTTAGATGAGCTGGCAGCACATTAAATAGTCGCTGCATTATCGATGCTGGTGCGTAGTGGATTAATGTCCTGTGCGCCTTTCTCAGTTTACCTAGAATGCTTTTTTGGCACTATTAATCTACCTCGTCTTGCTCTTTCTGATACTTTAAGCTCCATGATGTTTTCAGCAATTCCTTCTATTTGCTTCCATGCTTGTATTATCATGTAGCGTTCTCTTCTCCTTTCTAGACTGTATAGTTTTAAAAATTGCAGTCTTTCCCAGTAATCAAGGTCCTTAACTTCTTCTATTCTAGCAGTATAGGACCTTTGTACACTCTCTATTTGCGCAATATCCTTTTGGTAGTGTGGGTACCATATCACATTGCAGTACTCGAGTGTACTACGCACATAAGTTTTGTAGAGCATAATCATGTGTTCAGCTTTTCTTGTTTTAAAGTGTCTGAATAACATTCCCATTTTTGCTTTACATTTAGCCAACAGTGTTGCTATTTGGTCGTTGCATAACATATTCCTATTTAATATTACACCCAAGGTCTTTAATTGCTTCCTTGTTTGTGATTGTCTCATTATTAGGTCCCTTGTATGCATACACCATTCCTTCTCTGTTTCCATAATTTATTGATTCGAATTTATCGGAGTTAAATACCATCCTATTTATCTCCGCCCATTCATATATTTTGTTTAGATCTCTTTGTAGTGAGTTCCTATCTTCATCACAAGTAATTTCTCTACTTATTCTTGTGTCATCGGCGAAACTTCTCACAACGGAGTTTTCAACATCACAGTCTATGTCTGAGATCATAATAACAAATAGCAGTGCAGCTAATACCGTACCTTGGGGCACAACAGATATTACCTGAGCTTCATCTGATTTCTCGTCATTTGCAACCACTATCTGTTTTCTGTTTTGCAGGAATTCTTTTACCCATTTTCCTATCTTTCCCACAATATTATGCTTTCTCATTTTTTTCTCCAATATGTTATGGTCTACCTTGTCAAAGGCTTTTGCAAAATCTAGATAGATCACATCTGTGTCTTTTTCATTTATCATATTATTGTATATGTTTTCATAGTGAGCTATCAGTTGGGTCTGTGTACTTTTTCCAGGTACGAAACCGTGTTGACCCATATTAAACAAATTATTTTTGACCAAATGGTTCATTATTTTCTTTTTTTATTACCCTCTCATACACTTTCATAATATGTGATGTTAGACTAACAGGTCTATAATTGCTTGCCTCTAGTCTTGATCCACTTTTGAAGATAGGGGTTATATAAGCTAATTTATGTTTAACATATATCTCGCTCATATCTATACTCTGTCTTAGCAGTATTGCAAGTGGCTTCGCGATAGTGTTTGCAGTTTTTTTTTAACAAAATCGCTGGAACTCCATCTGGTCCGGCTGCCGATCCATTTTTAATTTCGTTTATAGCCGTGACAATATCTGCTTCATTAATATCTATATCCGTTAGATATTCAACATTTTCTTCTCTCATTTCTGTTTCATTATTCTCATTCGCAATTCTTGGCGTGAACTCACTCTTATATTTTTCTGCTAATATGTTGCATATTTCTTTTTTTTCATTCGTTAGCCGTCCTTCAATTCTTAGAGGGCCTATTTCTATTCTCCTTTTATTCATCTTTTTTGCATAGGAGTAAAGTACTTTGGGGGTTTCTTTTTATATTTTGAAGTGTCCTTTCTTCTAAGTCCCTTTTTTCATTTTCTTTCGACTGTATAATCTTTTGTTCTGCATTTTCTATCTTACATTTTATTTCCCTCATTTTCCACACATTTTTTTCTTTTGCAAGATTTTTCTTCCAGTTTTTAATTTTCTGAAATAAGATTCTTCTGTCTCTTGGTATGCAAGAGAGAGAGAGAGAGAGAGAGGAAGAGAGAGAGAGAGAGAGAG
>NC_090734.1:154815225-154868810 GCF_036898095.1 Palaemon carinicauda
CTCTCTAGTGGTAGTATCTCAACAAGTGGCTGGTGCCCTGGCCAAATGTATATATACACATACATACATACATACATACATATATATATATATATATATATATGCACATATATAGATTATTTGTTGCTATTTCCATTCCTAACTGTTCTGCTTTCCCTGTTAGAGCCCTTGGGCTTGCAGTATTCTGCTTTTCCAACTAGGGTTGCAGCTTGGATACTGATGATGATGATAATATCTAGAACAGGGGACTCAGTAAATCGCATACCTTCGCCTATATCATTTTGTATATAACAAGATAAGCAATTGAATTATGCACAATTTTTTACCTTATCGTTACCTTGACCTCTGACCCAGTCACTCACAATCTAGTTAAATTTTCCTTGAATCATGGCCAATCCTCCCACCAAATTTCATAAGATTCAGTCAAATAGTTTTTGAGTTATGCGAATCACAATCATAAATAAATAATTATACGGCTATCAAAACATAACCTTCGCAACAACACCAACAACAACAACAAGAATAATAATAATAATAACGATGATTGAAAATTAAAATAGCAAGTTTCACACAAATATTTTATCTTCAGCAACATTTTCCAAAACATTAAAATTCATATGAATGGTTCATAGCCTCCGCATCATATTATTATTATTATTATTATTATTATCATTATTATTATTGTTATCATTATTTTTATTATTATCATTATCATTATTATAAGCTAAACTACAATCCCAGTTGGAAAAGCAAGATGCTATAAGCCCAAGGTCTCCAAATGAGAAAAATAGCCCAGTGAGGAAAGGAAATAAGGAAACAAATTACAAGAGAAATAATGAACATTGTATAATATTTTATGAACAATAACACCATTAAATTAGATCTTTTATACATAATATACAAACTTCAAAAAACCAGAAGAGAAACAAGATAGAATAGTGTGCCTGAGCGAACCCTCAAGCAAGAGAACTCTGTCATCCCGTTTTCTATGATTTAATTAACGCACAATAAAATTGTAGGCCTAATTGAGTCAATAACAAAAGCGAGAATGATTGATTCAAATTCATCAAAAGTCATCTGTTTCCCCTCACTTGTTTCCGTTCCCCAAAACGACGCAAGTAAGAACTTTGAACCGACCCATCAATCTTTATAAAATAATATTATTAAGCAAATGCCAACAGTTATCGTATTGTCAGAATAAACGCAAAATTTGTTTGATTTTTGTCGTAGGGCTTACTAACATACAAGGAATCAATAACAAATTATATATATATATATATATATATATATATATATATATAAATATACATATATATAGAAATATATATATATATATATATATATATATATATATATATATACATATATATATATATATATATATATATATATATATATATATATATATATATATATTACCTGGAAAGCACTCTGCAAAATAACATTTGATCATATACAGCACTGCTCATATGTTATCGTGCAAATGTCACATTACTTCTCATGCAAATTGCAATGTCTCAGCCTTAAAAGTCTGTACAATAATAAAAAGACGAGACACAATCCTGTATGCCCAAGAAATAGATAAAAATATGGGTTAAAATATATATGCGCGCATGTTAAACTACAGCATAGCATGCAAATATAAGCATTTTCAAGCAAATATACACATTTATGTAGTATTAAGTTTACCATTTATAAAACCTGTACATATTTCTGAAAGAACTGCTATTAAACTGCTTGGGTGTCAGGGACAAATTACGGTGACTATAATACCTTTATAAAACGATATTAAAAATTTAAAAACATCAACTCACTTTGGAAACTTCGAATCTTGAGATGTAGGCCTATACCCTGGAAGTGACTTTCAATTAATCATTGACATGCCCGGTGTTTCTGCTGGTAGAACATATCCAGAGGTCCACACCAGGCTTTTAATCAATTTCTCACCTTGCATATCGCCTAGGGGCAAAAGTACTTCCTGACATAAGGCTGACAATCTCTAGTATAAACTACACAACACATGTTTTAATTCAAACTAAAGGTTTACACGGTGCGTTTTGTTTAACAATTTTTTCTGTTTAACTAAAACAACTCAAAATTGATTTTTTATCCAATTAATTGACATTATTTGTAATACAAAATCTAAATATTATATTTAAAAACACTTTTGTTCTTTAATTTGAATGGGGAACCCATATGAAATTAATTATCAAAACAAAATAATTTAGATCTAAATTTATTTGCTATGAAATAATTAAATCGAACTGAAACTAAATTCTTTATGAATTGTTATACAGGAAATGGATATAGTATATGCAAAACTTTGCATAACATGAATAATACTGGAAAATTGTATAAAATTCATTGTAATAACAAAACTACCTTGGTAATTTGTTCTGTGTTTATGTTTAAAAGAACGCGCTTATTTAGTTTATTTTATTTTCACAATTGAATCAAAATACAATTAAACTTCTTGTGCTTCATGATATAATTAATTAATACCATAAATATAGAATCTCAATTAACCTTAATGATACATGGAAAATGTATAAATTGTATAAAATTTATTGTAGTAGCAATGCCACCTGTTTAATATGTGTTTTATGTTTCAGTTTAATAGAACGCGCTGCTGTATATTGTTTTGTTTTCGCGGTAAAACATCTCTTGTGAATTTCTCGGTAAGAATATGTGGCAATTTTACTCTATATATCGTTAGTTTGTTTATAAATTTAATAAGGAATAGTTTAGAAGGTGATTTAGATCTTTAGTTTTAATGTATGAATGTAAAACACCTGTAAATGTGGTTAAATGTATTGGTAGAAGCGAAACTGTTTAGGGACTCGTGTAAACTTGTGTTTACTTTTACCACAAACCCAAGAGTTCCATAGCATTTGCTAGTAGCAGAATATTTAGCGTTTTATATACTTAACCTATATGTACATTTAAGCTGAACTAGCTATGGGAATCGAATTTTGAAATAGATGTTATTGGATACGCCTATGTGTATTATGCAAACTCTTTGCTTAGGCCAGGTGGTTGTTTAATAGTTCTGGTCTGGACAATAAAAATAAACTTTTTCCTTTATAAAAAACTCCTTTTCGAAAATAACATTGTGTTTAGGGCTTATAGATAATGAGATATAACACCAATTATATCCCTACGGTAATGGGGGCTTGCCCCTGAAATAAGTCGAATTTGGACGAAACGTTATTTACCATAGGAAAAACTAATTTTAGTAAAGTCCCACCTAGGTATTACTGCTTGCCAGTACATAGGAGCTTGATGTTTTTCATTTTTCGTTAGCGAAGCGAACACACTTAAGAACAATAGCCATTAAGAACTCTATCGTAATGTTACTGAAATGTAATGGTTTTTGCTCTGCCGTGCGCTCACTTCTCTCGTGGAAAATGAGAAACACCAAGCTCCTATGTATTAGCAAGAGATAATGGTTGGGTGTGACTGTATTGAAATATCACCGTATTTTCAATTAGAAAAGGTGGGGCCTATGTATATCGGCGGCCAGTTTCTCCTGCGTAGTTGTAATCAATCAATCCTTCTGTGTGCCTAGAAATGGACGCCAATTAACCTAAACTTCCCCCCCCCAACCTAACCTACATGCCCTGTCCTTACATTCTTACCTAACGGGGCTGAATGCCCCCAACCCCCGCTGCGACACCCCTTACACTTGTATTCTTAGTCAGCCATCATCATAAATTCAGGTGGCCGCTATCATACAGTACATACACCCTAATAATGTTTCACTGTCTAGAACTAAGATTTTTACTGGGCAGGCTTAACCTACGAACAACTCAGGCCAGCCCAGCCTTTACAATACTACCTCAGAAGTGAGTTTGGCCAGCCCAGCCTTTACAATACTACCTCAGAAGTGAGTTTGGCCTTGGCTTAACCTAATACTGTATATTTACAATTTTCTTCATAACGAGAGTACAAACTTAATTGCTGCACCTGTATGCCTGTAGCTAGTGTCCTAGGCCAGACCTATGGTTCATTGTCTTGAGTCCTCTCAAGATTTCATTCATAGCATAGGCCCCTAACAGGTTTGCATCCGAATTTGAGTATAAGATGATATCCGAATATAACCAACCAACATGACTACAGCAGATTTGTAAATTAGAATATAATTTACAATATGGATATATCCCCGGATATTAAAATGTAATCTACAGTTGTCTTTGGTTTGATATCTGAAAATAACTTATGTTCATTAGTATGATTTGCTGATTTAGAATAATTTTTTTTTGGTTTTCTTGAAGGGTATATATTGAAATTGGATATTCTCATGATTATCCTTGCATACCTTGAATGAACCTGTGTGGACATTGCAGACAGTTAATCCCTAACACTGAGCCTTTGTTTAAAACCTGTGTATACTTTGACTTCATAATTCAACTTGACATAAATTCAACAAATCCTGAGGATGTCACCAGTTTCCCACGGCTCTTACCGTATTTGTTTAGAAGTAGTCACTGAACTGACATGATTTTCAACTTGAAAAACTGACGTAAATATTTGAGGGACCGAAGTAGACGTGTTATTAGCCATAGTCCCTTGACTAGACAGGTTGCCCAGGGCGATGAAGATGACTATTTCTAGTTAGGTTAGGGTTGGCCATGATCGGAAAGTAACATCAATATTTAATTAGGCTATGTATTAGTCCTCTCATAGACCTAGATCATTCTCTTGTAATATCACTCGCAGAAATATTATATAGTAGGAAGCAGCCGGAGGGAACTTCCATCAGGACGACATGGCTATCTCACCCAAAAATAGATTTCTCCTACGTCAAAATCTGTTATTTTGACTGAGGGCAGACCTAGGCTAATCAGTTCATATGACTGGGTGTAGCAAGTAGCCTTAAAGACTTAGAAATACATAGGCCAAAGATTGGCGAATCCTATAGGCCTATCCCCGTTAAGGTAAATACGATTTGGGAGGCAGTTATAGGTTGCCAGGTGAAAAATTGCATTCTGATACAATTTTCAATGTTGAAGATTGAAGGTCGTGATTTTTTGAAATATATTCGTGCAGTTATGAAATCTTTATCTGTTCTATAGTATTCATAGATTTAGTTTTAGAAAAGACTAAAGTTCTACCTTATGTAAAATAGGTTACAGACTGCAATTGACATGTACTGTAATTTATAACTAGAAAAGCACTCTGAGAATGCAGACCTCCGCTACGGCAGCTTATTTCTCAAAACCAGCTTGCCTTCCCAGAATCAATTTAGACCATTGGTGTATTTATAGTTTGTGACAGCCATGCGCAAACTTGTGGTTAAGGTTAGGGTTAATTCGGTCGACCTTGACCTTGCTCTTTGACCTAGGACTTTCAAAATGGAATCACTTCCACGTATCGACAATTACAGTAATCCCAGAAAGTTTCACTACTCTTGGAGTAAACTGTTGCCTGGAAGTTGTTCACAAACAAACGGGCAAAAACATAACCCCCTCCCAACTTCGTCGGCAGAGGTAACTATCCCCTTTAATACAGTGGAACCTCTACACACGAACGTATCTACATACGAATTTTCCAACATCCGAAGTAAAATTCTAGCAAATTTTTGACTCTACACCCGAATTTTATTTCGACACACGAAGTAAGCAATTTTCGCCGTACCGGTTGTATGGTTGTATCCGAATTTTTCGACACGCGAAGTACAATTCGAACACGTTTCGACTCTACACCCGAATGTTTTTTTCGACATCCGAAGTAAACAATACTCGTACGCGTAGTCGGTGCTCATAGCGCCTGAAGTGTTTTTTATTTCCGATAGAAGGCAGCACATCGACCTCGGAGGGACGCTCAATTAGCGCGGCTTGGGTCAGTCCTCTGTTCTCGTCGGCTTCTTGCGGTTGTGCTCTGTGCGTTCTGCTATTAACTCTGTTTTAATCGTGATTTTTTAGGTGCATCCTTTAACGGTAATTTACGTAAAGTATGGGTCCTAAAAGGCTTAGTTTTGCCAGTGGTAGTGGTGAGAAAAGGAAGAAGGAAATGCTTTCTATAGAAATTAAGCAGGAAATTATTGAAAAACATGAGCGTGGCATCCGCGTGAGTGAACTTGCTAAACAGTATGGCTGTAATATGTCGACAATCTCGACAATCCTTAAACAGAAGGAAGCTATTAAAGCAGTGAAATCTTCTAAGGGGATCACTATAATTTCCAAACGCCGTACCCCTATCATAGAAGAGATGGAACGACTTCTACTAGTGTGGATTAAGGATAGAGAGATCGTTGGCGACACCATCACCATCATCTTTACGGACTTGAAGGAGGAGAGCTCTGGGGGTGATGCTGGGGAGAGTTCAACCGAGCCTTCCTCAGATGATTTCAAGGCATCTCGTGGCTGGTTCGAGAAATTTAAGAAACGGTCCGGGATTCATTCAGTTGTTCGCCACGGAGAGGCTGCTAGTGCGGACACAAAGGCTGCAGCTGACTTTGTCAAGAACTTCGAAAAGATCGTGCAGGAAGAAGGCTACGTAGAGCAGCAGGTGTTTAATTGTGATGAAACCGGGCTGTTTTGGAAGATGCCGAGTCGAACCTACATCACTGCCGAAGAGAAGAAATTGCCTGGGCATAAGCCAATGAAGGATCGGTTGACTCTTGCCCTGTGTGCCAACGCTAGCGGGGACTTTAAAGTCAAGCCCTTACTTGTTTACCATTCAGAGAACCCTAGGGCCTTTAAAGCACACAACGTCGATAAGGATCAGCTTCATGTTTTCTGGCGATCCAACTCGAAGGTCTGGGTCACTAGGCAATTCTTTGTGCAATGGGTAAACCAAGTTTACGGCCCTTCTGTGAAGAAGTATCTTCATGAACAGAAATTGCCTTTAAAGTGCCTGCTATGCCTTGACAATGCACCCGCTCACCCCCCCCGGACTTGAAGATGATATCTTCGATGAATTCAAGTTCATAAAGGTGCTGTATCTTCCACCGAATACCACCTCTATCCTCCAGCTCATGGACCAGCAAGTCATCTATAATTTTAAGAAGCTGTACACCAAGCACTTATTTAAGCAGTGCTTTAATGTCACGCAAAGCACCAACTTAACTTTGCGTGAATTTTGGAGGGGCCACTTCAACATCGTGCACTGCTTGAAGATCATAGATCAGGCTTGGGTGGGATTAACTCGACGGACCCTGAATTCCGCTTGGAAGAAGCTTTGTCCTAATGCTGTTGCTCCCCGAGATTTCGAGGGTTTTGACCCCGAACCTGATCCTGTGGTCGGTGCAGCGGAAGCCGTAGAGGAAATCATCTCCCTTGGCAAGTCCATGGGTCTGGAGGTCAACGCAGATGACGTTACGGAACTCGTCGCCGAACATCACGACGAACTGACGACGGATGAGCTCAAGGAACTCCATGCTATGTCGGAGCACATGAGTGATGACGAGGAAGGGAGCGAGGAGGTAGAACATGTGTTAGGTTCGGCGCAAATAAAAGAGGTGTTAGGAAAATATCAAGACGAGGTCGACTTCATCGACAAATACCATCCAAAGAAATTGCAGGTTTGTCGTGTAGTTTCTCAATTCGATGATGTTTGCCTAACTCACTTTCGAAACATTCTGAAAAGCCGTACCAAGCAATTTATCTACAGTATCGATGCTTTCTTTAAAAAAACTGCGAAGCGAACTCGCGATGAAGAGGATGTAAGTGAATCGAAGAAAACGGCAAAGAGTGAAGCGGAAGAAAGTGGAACACAGAAAACAGAAAAGAGTGAAGCAAAAGAAATTCAGTCAATTTTAAATGTAGAGAGTGATAGTGATTAAAATTACGTTATCATCAAAAAGAAAAAAAGAAAATGTAAAAAAAAATATAAAATATAAAAATAGAAAAAAAATAAGCTAAGTTATGTTAAAGTTCACTTAGTGTAAGTTAGAATAAGTTACGGTAGTGTACGTTTATCGTAGTTAACCTCTCTACCTCCTCGCCGTCCGTCCGTCTCCTCTCTCCTCTCTGCGTAGCAAAGACGAACAACACCTGCGCTGGAGTTTCTAAGGTAAAGTGACGCTAAAAACCCGTTTCTTATTTATAATTTTTTGCTAATTCTCTTACATGTCTATTCTTCTTATTTACATGTCTATTATCTAATTTAGTGTTCATTATTCTCATGGGAAAATTATGTGTAGTAGTTTATTAAGAAGTTATAGGTTTTTGGGCTCAACCACGGATTAATCCTATTTCAATGTATTCCTATGGGAAAATTCGTTTCTACATCCGAACAATTTCTACATCCGAAGTTGGTTCTGGAATAGATTAAATTCGTATGTAGAGGTTCCACTGTATTTTGAAAATTAAGGGTAAAAAAAGGATACAAAAGAATTGTGTATTTTCCTAAAGTGCAGTAGCAGCTTTGCAGACATAACCGTTAGGGCATTATGTATTGTAGTCAAATGGCACATACTACACCCTGCTTTAATATAGGGCATAGAATAAAGGATTGAGAAAGATTTATTTTTGATTCAATTTATTGAGGCTATTAAGTTACAGGAGAAGAGTAGATCAGGCAGTAATGAGAGGGGAAAGCGAACTTGGGACTTTGTTTTTTTTGTAAGGAGGGACTGTGTACTAAAACACAGCATTACTGATGTTGATAATAGACGTCTTGTGTTGTAGACATGTTGAATGTGATGATATTCATGAATGATTATGGTCTGGCTTTTATGACTTTGAAGTGTTCTCAATACATATACTGTATGTACAGTATACTGTACTCTGTGAATGATGACTTTATTAGTAAAACATAGCATGTATAACTGAGAGTAGTGAAGAATAACAGGTTAATTTTAAATATTTAACTTAGCCGGTGAATATATAGCTGCAACTCTGTTGCTCGACAGACAAAAAACTGTACAAAAAAAACTCGCCAGCGATCCCTATACAGGTTGCGGGTGTGCCCATCAGCGCCAACTGTCGGCCAGATACCAAACTCCATGTAAACAAAGACTCAATTTTCTCTCTGTCGACGTGTCGACAAGACGTACTTTACTCGCTGTTGAAACCTGGAGTTTTTCCCATCATCTTTGGTGAAGTACTATATTCTGGTTTGAGCTTTCGCAGTGCAGGTGTTTTATCTTCATCTTAAATCTTGAACTCGTTTTGGATAGATTTAATTTTTGGTGACAAAGAGAGTATGGACTTTCTTTGACTTTTAAATGGCCGACCCTTCCCTTAGACGGAAGTGTGTTTAGGCTTTTAGTAATTATCTTATCACGTTATAAATTAATTATAGATTTTCCTCTATATATTTTATATCTCACCGCCTTTATTAGGCCTCTTCGATTAACTTTCCAATTATAATAAACATAAAAAATAAATTTTAATGTTTTGTTTATATGCGACCTTTCCTGAGAGTAGGCGGTCCTAACTTGGAAACCGAAGTTAAACAACGTTGAGCCCTTTGCAATCGTAAATAGCTTTTAAAGAGCTAATGATTTAAAACCTTTTAAATGAATATTTTTAATAAATATTTTATGAAAGAATTTCTTTGAATAGTCTTCGTACTGTTTTCAAAGATGAACTAACGTTTAGTTTATTTATACTACGCAGTTTGCGCTCTATCGTTACGATAGAGAGAGAGAGTATCACGGTTTCACTTTGCAGAAAGAGTAAATCGATTCTGACGTTTTGTTCATTCTTCTTTCAAAGCTTAAATGTTTTAAATTCTATTTTAAAGGAACTTTTTAATTGAAAAACCTTTCAGTTTTTTCCTTTGGTCAAATAACATGTTTTTTTGACGAAATGTAATTGGGCTCTTCTCTTAGGTGCGAAATCAAGAAAGAAAGAGAGAGAGATAGAGACGGAGGGAGAGAGAGGAGAGAAGAAACGTTCTGTTCAAGCGGGTAACGTTGTTCTCGAGTTACTCTCGTCCCTAGTCTCTGTACGGGGAGAAAGGATAAAACGTTTTTAGTTTTTTATTCTCGTCCCCAGGCAATGTGCGGTGAGAGATTGAAAACGTAGTTTTGAATGAACTAGTGTTTAGTCTCTTCCCCAGCCACTGAATTTTTTATCTTAAAATATGTTTACTGTTTTTTGCTGGTATTAATGAGCTTGCATTATACGACTGATTTCGCAATTACTATCTTTTGATGAGGGTAGAATTGCGTGCTTCAGGTAGAAATCAGTAAAAGTTTCGATTTCAGTGAAATAAGTGCAAAACAGAAAATCAAAGTGATAAAGTGATATTGCGCAAAGTGTTACAGTGTTGCGTCCGAGGGTTCGTCTGTTCGTGCCTGTCGTTCACCTAGTCCGGGACCTCTTGCAAGCTCCCAAGCCCAGGGGAGAAGTAATGTCGTACGACTTATGGGTTCGAGAGGCCTTGATCAGCGAACAGACGTTTCCCTCTATGGTATCGGGTGTATCTTACCAAGATCTCCCCTACCATAAGGCGAGAGAGACGTTTTTCTCCTCGTCATCCGAAGGCTTTTCGCATAAGAAACCTGTAACAAGGTTTCGAGGCCCTTAAGCGAAAGTCAGTCCTTTCAGGACAGGTCCAGTGTCCTGGTTGCAGCCATTAGGACAGCTCTGACCCTATGCAGTCATCGGAAAACTGCTCGCCGCCTAACAAAAGCGTAACACAGACTCCGAGAGTCTTTTTTGTTGGCAAAGTGTTGCGGTCACAGACGTTACCCTCGTCTCTTACCACAACCATTTCCGTTGATCCTTAATGGGTTGTACGGCAAGACATGCAGAATATGCTTGCCTCCCTTATGGAAGACTACTCTGCCGATTAGTCCGTTGAGTCTAGCCGTTTATCTCATCGATATCCTGGCTTTCAGCCAACCTAACGTTCCTTTGTGCATCCTGTTGACGTTGGCATAGCTAGTCACGTCAGTCAGGTTGTTTAGAACCACACTCGATGCGGTCTCGTGTGGATTTTCAGCCACATTTGGACGTTAGGCCACTTGCTGATGCTCCTGTTGACGTTCAGGACGTTCGCTAACAATCGAAGTTGACTTGTTTTGACGCTGTGCGTCAACCTCCGCATTCTAGAGTTGTTTTGACTGCTCAGTCTAGGCAGTCAAAGCAGTCTCGAGTGGACGCTGTGCGTCCTCACGCACCTGTTGTTGTTGACAGTTCACAGACTGTCAAGCAGTTACATGACGTTGCGTCCTGGTCCGCTACTAATGCACCAGTGCGTGTGGACTCTGCTTGTAAAGCATTGCCACCACGGTAGGTCTCTCCCTTGCTTGAGACTCAGCTTTTATCGGACAAGGTTCCTGTAGATGAGGAAGTTGCTGTTCCCCCTCCTACTGATATTTCCTTGAGGACTCTGTCAGACGGAGAGGAGCCTAAAGCTGCTTAGCCCTCTATGGACTTTAATTAAATCATGCTGAGTTTTAAGGATCTTTGTCCGGATCTTTTTGTAACTGCTGCTCCTCGTTCGCCTAAACGTCAGAGCTTACACTAGGCCTAGCTACTTCGAAACCGTTGTTTATAAGCTAGTGCTCTCTCGCTCTCCTAGAGAGCTTTACGTTTGCTAGGCGACTGGTTTATCACCAGGAGGAGTTTGGGGGATACAGCCTTTGCTTTCCCTTCTTTTAAACTGGCTTATAGAGCGAGAGTCTGATATGACACGAGAGAAGTTCTCGGCTTGGGAGTTCCTGCCTCTGCCCAGATAGACTTCTCAAATCTCGTAGACTCTCCCTGGCGCCTGGCCAGGAGACGCTCCAAGTTTTTTACAGGTCAACTTCACAGCTGTTTTCGAGCCTTTGAAGTTTTGCTGTACAATTATGTCATGCATAAACAAGGCTTTCAGGGATGGAAAGCGGTACCGCCTCAGTCGCTAACCCCGTCTGTTGCCGCACTTGCTCCCGTAGACCCTAAATGGGCTTAGCTGCAAGACATGCAGTCCAAGCTTGCGTCCTTGATAGAGGACTTTAATGCGGAGAAGGTTGCTGCCGAACCTTCTGGCCAACAACCTTCCAACCGGTCGGTTGTGCGTCCTGTTGACGCTGAGGTAACCTTCTCGCGTCTACCAGTTGAGGTGGTTCCTCCACCGATGCGACCCAGTGTGGGTTGCCAGCCGCACGTTGACGTTAAGCGACGCTCGGAGGTGGTTGTTGACGTTCAGGACGTTCAACAACCAGCAGAGGTGACTTGTTTTGACGCGGTGCGTCAACCTCAGCAACCCGGTATGGTGTTGACTGCACAACCCAGACGGTCTAGACAGTCTCGGGTGGACGCTGTGCTTCCTCGCGCACCCATGGTTGTTGACAGTTCACAGACTGTGCAGCAGTTCCATGACGTTGCGTCCGGCTCCGTCACGCATGCACCAGTGCGACCGGATTCAGCGAGCCAGACGTTGCCCACTCCGTTGCCGTTTCCTCATCAGTTTTCGGATGAGGAACTATCTGATGAGGACGTTGCTGAACAACAAGACGATCAGCCCCCAGAATAGATCAAGCCCTGCTATCCATCCAGAAGATGCTGAAGAAGGAACGCTGCTCAGTCAGGCTGTGGATGAGTCTGGTGGGGACGCTGTCATCCCTGGAACAGTTTGTATCACTAGGAAGACTACACCTCCGTCCTCGTCAATACCATCTGGCTTTTCACTGGAAAAAGGACAAGACGCTAGAAGCGGTCTCGATCCCGATTTCCGGAAAGATAAAGTCTTGTCTGACTTGGTGGAAGGACAATATCAACCTAAGAGAGGGTCTTCCCCTGGCTGTTCAGACTCCCCACCACGTTCTCTTCTCGGACGCATCGGACTTGGGCTGGGGCGCGACACTGGACGGTCGGGAATGCTCAGGTCTGTGGAACTCGAGTCAGAGGAGCATGCATATCAACTGCAAGGAGCTGTTGGCAGTTCATCTGGCCTTGAAAAGCTTCGAGTATCTCCTTCGAGGCAAAGTGGTGGAAGTAAACTCGGACAACACCACGGCCTTGGCGTACATCTCCAAACAAGGAGGTACCCACTCACTGACGTTGTACGAGATCGCAAGGGACCTGCTCATCTGGTCAAAAGGTCAAGACATCTCCCTAGTAACGAGGTTCATCCAAGGCGACTTGAACGTCATAGCAGATTGTCTCAGTCGGAAAGGGCAAGTAATTCCAACCGAATGGACCCTCCACAAGGATGTGTGCAAGAGACTTTGGGCCACTTGGGGTAAACCATCCATAGTTCTCTTTGCAACCTCGCTGACCAAGAGGCTTCCAATCTATTGCTCTCCAGTCCCGGACCCAGCAGCAATACATATAGATGCTTTCCTCCTAGATTGGTCACATCTGGATCTCTACGCATTCCCACCGTTCAAGATTGTCAACAAGGTACTGCAGAAGTTCGCCTCTCACGAAGGGACAAGGTTGACGTTAGTTGCTCCCCTCTGGCCCGCGAGAGAATGGTTCACCGAGATACTTCGATGGTTAGTAGACGTTCCCAGAAGTCTTCTTCTAAGGGTAGACCTTCTACGTCAGCCACACGTAAAGAAGGTACTCCAAAGCCTCCACGCTCTTCGTCTGACTGCCTTCAGACTATCGAAAGACTCTCGAGAGCTAGAGGCTTTTCGAAGGAGGCAGCCAGTGCGATTGCTAGAGCAAGGAGAGCGTCTACCATTAGAGTCTACCAATCGAAGTGGGAAGTCTTCCGAGACTGGTGCAAGTCAGTTTCTGTATCCTCGACCAGTACCTCTGTAGCTCAAATAGCTGATTTTCTCTTATACCTGAGAAAAGGACGATCCCTTTCAGCTCCCACTATCAAGGGCTACAGAAGCATGTTGGCATCGGTCTTCCGGCATAGAGGCTTAGATCTTTCCAACATAAAGATCTGCAAGACCTCCTTAAGTCTTTTGAGACCACCAAGGAGCGTCGTTTGGCTACCCCTGGATGGAATTTAGACGTGGTACTAAGATTCCTCATGTCAGACAGGTTGGAGCCGTTACAATCAGCCTCCCTGAAAGATCTCACTCTTAAGACACTTTTCCTGGTATGCTTAGCCTCGGCTAAAAGAGTCAGTGAGATTCATGCCTTCAGCAAGAACATCGGATTTTCGTCGGAAAAAGCCACTTGTTCGCTACAACTTGGTTTTCTAGCCAAAAATGAGCTGCCTTCTCGGCCTTGGCCTAAATCTTTCGATATTCCCAGCTTATCGGAGATCGTAGGCAATGAACTAGAAAGAGTCTTATGCCCTGTTAGAGCTCTTAAGTTCTATTTAAAGCGTACTAAACCTTTACGAGGCCAATCTGAAGCTTTATGGTGTTCAGTTAAGAAACCATCCTTGCCTATGTCAAAGAATGCTTGGTCAGACTTTATCAGATTGTTAATACGAGAAGCTCATTCACATCTGAGTGAGGAAGACCGAACTTTGCTTAAGGTGAAGACGTACGAAGTTAGAACCGTAGCAACTTCCGTGGCCTTTAAGCAAAATATATCTCTGCAAAGTATAATGGACGCAACCTATTGGAGAAGCAAGTCAGTGTTCGCGTCCTTTTACTTGAAAGATGTCCAGTCTCTTTACGAGAACTGCTACACACTGGGACCATTCGTAGCAGCGAGTGCAGTAGTGGGTGAGGGCTCAACCACTACAATTCCCTATTTCCATATCCTTTTAATCTGTCTCTTGAAATGTTGTTTTTTATGGGTTGTCCGGAAGGCTAAGAAGCCTTTCGCATCCTGGTTGATTTGGCGGGTGGTCAAAGTCATTTCTTGAGAGCGCCCAGATTAGGGGGTTTGATGAGGTCCTGTTGTATGGGTTGCAGCCCTTGATACTTCAGCTCCTAGGGATCTGTCAGCATCCTAAGAGGATCACAAGGCTCCGTAAGGAAGACGTACTTATAAGGCAGAGTAATCGTCTAAGTCGACTTCCTTACCAGGTACCTATTTATTTTGTTTTTGTTATTTTGATAACTTCTAAATGAAATAAAAACTCTTAGCTCATAAGATGTAAACATATTTAACTGGTCTCTACCCACCACCCTGGGTGTGAATCAGCTATATATTCACCGGCTAAGTTAAATATTTAAAAATGATATTTTAATTATAAAATAAATTTTTGAATATACTTACCCGGTGAATATAAATTAAACGACCCTCCCTTCCTCCCCAATAGAGACGCAGTGGGATGAGGAGAAAATTGAGTCTTTGTTTACATGGAGTTTGGTATCTGGCCGACAGTTGGCGCTGATGGGCACACCCGCAACCTGTATAGGGATCGCTGGCGAGTTTTTTTTGTACAGTTTTTTGTCTGTCGAGCAACAGAGTTGCAGCTATATATTCACCGGGTAAGTATATTCAAAAATTTATTTTATAATTAAAATATAATTTTTCTAGTCGTATCTATGGTACTTCTAAGAAGGAAGAGGACATATTCTAGTATCTATGCTAAGCAGAGAGATTCAACATACTGTACTTATTTTACATTACAGCTCAAAAAAGCTGAAATATTCTCAAACGTAGCAAACAAGATACTGTGAAATAGTTTAAGGGTAATCAAGTTATTGTATTATAAAAGTTCCTTCTGGATTTCAGGTAGCAGAGCTCCCAAAAGATGCACGCCTTCCTCAAAACCGGGAAATTGGGAACCGACGCGGGGCAGCCGGGTCCGAGCAAGGAGAAGCCAGCGAAGAAAAAGGCGCTGGTACCCTGGGTTGAGAAATAGTAAGTGGGTTTCTCACTTCGTCCTCAACTTGCAAATATTCGGAGATGCAAATCGTCACCCTCATAAACTAACTGCCTCAGTCATTTTCTCCACTTGTTGGGAAATATTAAAAAAACTTCTCATTTCCTAATTCTTTATATCATTGTATTGAGCTTCAATTAACAAATTCTGATTCACAAATTCTTCTGTTAAGAATTTGTGAATTAAAGCTCAAGACAATAATATAAAGCATTGGGAAATGAGAAGGTTTTTTTATTTCCCCACTAAATCCAACTAAAAATAACAAAGATAAATAAAAGAAATGCTGTAATAAAACATATATAACCCTTTTACCTCCAACGCTATTTGGAACTTTCCAACCCTTAACCCCCAGCCTTTTTTTTTTTTTTTCAAGCACATTTTGCAATATATATATTTTTTTAAATTGCTCTAACATTCTTAATATTCGTCATAGCAAGGTCAGGTTGGTCTCATTATTTTGGAAAATGCCTGAAGTTTCTCATAAAGTTATCAAAAAATATGCAAAAAAAAAGTTAAAAAACAGTTTTTTGCATAAAGGGATGAGTTTTGTGAAACGTACCAGTACGTCCATTGGGGGTAAAAGGGTTAATGCAGTAAGCAAAACAACATTTGTGATAACCCGATATCTATTTCATATGTAACCCAACAATTTGTGGACTTTCCTAGCTGGAAGTCATAGGCCTGGGATTCAGGTTAGGCCTACCCTAGGCCATAAGTTGTCAGAATTCTATTTATAAACAATCGACTCGCAAGTAGCTTCTTGGAACCAATTAAGTCTATGAGTTGAGGACCTTCTGAAGATTTTATTATTATTATTGTTGTTATTACCAGATAAGCTACAACCCCAGTTGGAAAAGCAGAATGCTATAAGCCCAAGGGCTCCAACAGGGAAAAGAGCCCGGTGAAGAAGGGAAATAAGGAATTAAATAAAGTACTGTACAAGAGAAGTAATAAACAATTAAATTAGAATATTTTAAGAACAGTAACATTGAAATAGAATCTTTTTCATATATAAACTATAAAAACTTCAGAATAACAAGAAGGGGGGAAATAAGATAGAATATTTTTATTTTTTTTCAATTAATTGGACAAATAGCATAGATTTTTCTTTGCCACTTCTTGTTACTTTTTTTTCCATATATATTTCTTAGTTTATATAATGTTCATCTTAATATTTACAGTTTTTTCATCCTTCATGATTTCTTCATTTATAAATATATGTTCTGAACTGGGCTGCTCGATAATGATGATAATACGACAGTAATGATATACATTGACATATATGTTAATAGTTACGTACAGTCGGCACATAAATCGGTTAACATTTCTAATGTCTAGTAGAGAAATGAGTTTGAGGTTGTTGATATTGAATGCTGTTTATAAATTTACTGTACATTTCTCAATTATAACAAACATTCGGAGGAGAACCCAGCCAAGAAAGTAGACTGAGGTAGTACGGTCATGTCATGAGAAGAGATGAATAGTATATTGGGAGGAGAGTGATGGAAATGGAGGTACAGGGAACAAGAAGGAGAGGGAGACCAAAGCGAAGGTGGGTGGACTGTATCAAGGATGACCTTCGATCAAGGGGATTAACCGGTGATGAGGTGTGGGACAGAGATAGATGGAGAAAGCTGGCCAGAAACATCGACCCCACATAAAAGTGGGAAAAGATGTAGACAAAGAAAGAAAGAAGATTTGGAGGATGTTGAGAGAAACTGAACATTTTCGATCCCCTTTTCAGAACACTCGGCACAGCGTACTGTAAATACTGTATAGTCGTTGAACAAAAGGTTTCATTGTTGCTAATGTTGGGTACTGCTGGTGTGATTTGTAATGCAATTTGCTCTTTACAGCAGGCCAAAGACAGTCGATGATGTAGCATATCAAGATGAAGTGGTTGCTGTTTTGAAGAGCACATTACAGGGAGCTGATGTAAGTCTAACATTTTGACATATTTCTTTTTACAGTACTGTAGTTAGGTCGCTTGGTTAGTTATGTAATACAGTTTGATGAGAAGTTGTCAGTCATTTAAGTAAGAGACGGGCTTGACATCATAGTTTTATTTTTGTTAAACAATTTTTCAAGCAGTAAAATTGTGGTTTGTTCCAACACGAAACTTACCTCGAATTACTTTCTTTGGAGTCACTTGGTGATCTCTCTTTCTCGACCAAGATTTTTGGCGCCGTTATCCCCCACCCCGTTCTCCATACAGGCCTACCCCCGCCGCCAAAGAATGCGCCCCGAGGGCAGGATTAGGGCAGGTCACTGCTTCTCTTGGCCATTCTCCTCATTAAGTTCTTGGTCGTGAGGTGTTCAACACCTCACTCTCAGTCTCTCTCGATCCTTTGTGCGCATTTTGTGTTCCACGTGTTCCCAGCGTGGGGACTTGTGTTTTTTCGCAGTGTGCTTCCCAAGTGTTCCTGTGCGTTCACTTTTCAACCGTGTCCTTACCCGGTGTTTAATTCCTTTCCTTAAGTGCTTGTGTCGTACGTTGTGTGCGTTATGGAACAGTATTCCTTGATTTTCTTCAAGGAATTAATAGCTGAAAGGACCAATTTTTACAATAAATCATTCTTCCTCCCCTTATCCTCGGTGTTAGCCGTGTAGGGGCAGCTTATGTTCCCCTTCAACCACGTGTCAGGACTACTGGTCCTGGAACGTAGTGCAGTGAGTGCACTTCGGCACCAAAAGGAAGAATACATCCAAGAGGCTCATAGGAAGACGTGCCTCTCCTCGCCAACTTAATTCCCGATGCCTCGTCGAATAGAGATTCTTATACAGCCATCTTCCCCTACCCAGAGTAGGGGACGAGGTAAGTCAGTTGCGGGGAAGTGCCCATTGCTCTTCCCCAAGAGTTTGAGTGGGTGCGGTATAGCACCAAGAAGAAGTAGGCGACGAAGGGTTCGCCTAAGAAAACTAGCGCCGGGCGTCCCGCCTCACAGAGCTTCCCTACCACCCTCTCCTACCCAGAGTAGGAGACGAGGTTGGTTTATTGTGAAGAAGATAACTCTTAAGAAGTAGTTCGAGGTAAGTACTACTTTCGAGTGTGTGTGGGGAGACGGAGTCCTGGTGCAAGCAGGCCACGTCTCCTCTGATGACCCCATGTGGGGGAAATGTCCCTAATTCTTCTCCAATCTCTTAGCGTATTTTTCAGTCTCTTCTGCAGCCGAGGGCCTCGCCGAGAAGGAGCCTCCCAGGTCTGTATGGCAGCGTTCCCCGGACCGACAACCCAGGGTTTTTTTTTCTCACCACGAAGGCCATCCTCCAGACGCAGATATAACCCTCGCAGGGAGAAATGCGAGAAGGCCTCTTCAGGCAGGCGTAAGACCGCGAAGCTTCCGGTTCACCCCGCCAACGGGTGTAACCGAGCTTCTTTACGGGCAGCCTGGCCGAATCAGCACAGCTGGTTCGGCCCTCGGACTTAGAAGGAACGGTTCCCTCCGTTGGGTCAGTCCACGGGGATCCGCGTCCGCGTCCCCCAGCCCGCCCGCAGGTGTAACCGGGCTTCTTTACGGGCAGCCTGGCCGAATCAGCACAGCTGGTTCGGCCCTCGGACTTAAAAGGAACGGTTCCCTCCGTCGGGTCAGCCCACGAGGATCCGCGTCCGCGTCCCCCGGAGAGAGTACACGAACAGTAGTCCTCGACGGTACGGCGTTGCCGGTTCTGACCCCGAACCTGGTGCGGAGCTCCCCGCCGGGGAAAACCGGTACCACCGCAAGGGGTTCCTGGTATTCCGGAACCGAAGCGCCCGGGGAGTGCCCGGTGACCCGGCCCCTCGAGATCAAGCGGTAGGAAGGACTCTACAGGTAAGCGTAAGTCCCCGAAGCCTCCGGTTAACCCCGCCCAGCAGGGGAAACGCGCTTCTGGTCGGACGGCCTGGCCGAACCAGCCCGGCTGGTGCGGCCTTCGGGTCAGAAGGAACGGTTCCCGCTGTCGGGTCGGCCCACGGGAACCGCATCCTCGGCACCCAGAGCCTTGGGCCGACGAGAGTCCCCGCTGAACCAGCGTTGCTTGCGCTAACCCAGGCCCCTGGTGCGGACGTCCCCGCAGATGAAATCCAGTACCTCGGCAGGACGGTGCCCCTGGCCCCAAAGAGCTAGACGTCCAGTCGGCGTGCCCGGTAACCCAGCTCCCCGGCCCCAAGCCGGATCCTCGGCTGACGGAGAGGAGCGCTCCCTGACAGAGGACTCCGTCTATAGGAGAGTGGTTAGCCTTTGCAGAAGACACCACAAGTACCGGAACCTGCAACTACGGATGTAGTTTCCTGGAAGTCAAGCCTTTTTGAGGATCAGCAGGACATCCTTAGTCAAGGCGTTTCAGACAGTAGAGCCTCTTCAGCCCCAGTCTGGTTCTCGTCAGCAGGAGCCTCCATGATGGAGAAAATGTCGAGGGACTTGTAAACGTCCCCTCTTGGCTGGACTGGTGGGCTTACTCTTTGGGAGGTGTACAAGCCTCCTGTGACCCCGAGGACCCTGTCCAGCAAGGCCTTCAACCCTTAGGTTATTGACATATTAGTCTCTCACACTAACAGCTAACTGGGTGTTCTGGAAGCGAGACACTGTTCTGGCGAAGGTGTCTTGGAAGGCACCAGACAGGGAGACACGAGCCATTCGCAGCTTTCCCTTGTGGGGAGAGTCTCTGTTTCCTCGGAAGGAACTAGAAACCATAATGGAGAAGGTCTTGAAATAGAAGGAGACTAACGTCCCCAGACCTACGACTCCTAGGAGACCGCCCTATAAGAGGTCTGTCTCGGATAGTGCCGCGACACCCCAAGCATCTACCAGCACTACGAGGAGAGAAGCCCCCCTCTTCCTCCTGGTCCGCAACGCCTCAGCCCCTCCGCAGGGGAGCTCCAGCGCCCTCTAGCTCCTTCAGGTCGGGTTACCCCGCCTCTAGGGGAGACATATCAGGCCGCCCCTCTAGAAGAAGATAAGAGTGGGAAGCCCCCTATCCCCACCCAACCCTCGGGTTGGAGGATGACTCAGACGTCATTGGCAAGCATAGAGGGCTCAAGGAGCGGAACCTTGGACAGTGTCCTTACTAAGAAGGGCTACGGACTTCCATTCCTAACGGAACCACCCACGCTTTTTCCGGCCAACCGGATAGAATGGCTAGATCCCAAAGACCCGTTAAAGAGGACCGCCCTTCAAGAGGAGGTGTCGTCCATGCTAGAGAAGGGTACCATGGAAGGAGTTCTTCTCCCAGGGCCAGGTGTCTACAGTCGCCTATTCCGGGTGGAAAAAGCGACCGGGGGGTGGAGACCGGCTATAGATCTGTCAGCTCTCAACAGGTTCGTCAAGAAGACGGACTTCAAAATGGACACGCAGAATTCAGTCCTGCTGTCCTTGAGGGAGAAAGATTGTAGGATGGCCATTGACCCCAAGGACGTATACTTCCAGATTCCGGTCCACTCCTCGGGTCGGAAGTTCCTCCGGGTGAAATAGGGTTCCCAGATCCTGCAATTCAAGACCCCCTTTTTCTTTGGTCTGTCAACAGCGCCCCAAGTGTTCACGAGAGTCCCCACGGCTGTCGCAGTGGGGGCGCACGAACGAGGCATACGCCTTATCAGATACCTGGACGCCTGGTGGCTTCTTCCCGCCTCAAAGGTCCTCTTGGAGGGACAAGGGAGAAGTCTCCTCCAGTTTTGCAAGGATCTGGGGAACTGAATCAACCCGAAGTAGTCAAATCTATCCCCTTCCACCGGAATGAACTACTGGGGAATAACATTAGACATTTTTCGGGGAGAATTTTCCCCTTCGGAGAATAAGATAAGTAATCTCAGGCTCATTAGTCAACCGTTCCTGTCAGAACACCCCAGGGGGGCAGAAGACGGGCAGAGGCTGGTAGGTCACCTGGTCTCACTGGAGAACCTAGTTCCCCAAGGGAGGGTAAGGCTCAGATCTGTCCAATGGAATCTCAGGAACCTCTGGTGACAGACGGGTTCGCAGCAGGTGCTAATCCCAGTCATTCCAGACACGAGACCCTCCCTAGAATGGTGACATTGCCAGTCGAACTCACTCAAGGGGACGTCCTTCGGGACCGGCCCTCCCGAGTTACTACTGTTCACTGACGCCTCCAACCAGAGATGGGGAGCCCTTCCCCTCGACGAAACGGCACGAGAGACCTGGTTGGAATGGGAGAGGCAACTCCACACAATGTCCTGGAGTTGGAAGCAGTCCAGAAGGCGTGCCTACACTTCACAAGTCTGCTAAAGGGGAATACCGTGGCGTGGATGAGCGACAACGCCACGGTAGTGGCATACATGAAGAAGCAGGGTACTTGTAATCGAAGGAGTTGTGCGATCTCACCAAAGAGAATCTAGATTGAGTGGAAGGAAATCAAGGGGTGATGTTAGCAAGGTTCATTCCCGGGAAGTAAAACGTTCTGGCCGCCGGCCTCAGCAGAATGGGCCACCTAGTAGGGACAGAATGGTCCCTTCTCCCAGGAATAGCCAAGCTCATCATTCAACGCTGGGGTTCCCCGGTGGTTGACCGCTTTGCATCAACCTCAACGCCCAACTCCCAGTCTATTGCTCCCCTGTACCAGACCCGAAAGCTTCCTTAGAAGGCTCTTTTCAGCACAAGTGGGACAATCTTTCCCCCTTTTCACGCTGATAAGACAAGTGCTCAGCAGAGTAAAGACGGCTCGAAACCTACAGATGACTTTGGTAGCGCCCTGGTGGCTGGAGAGAGAGAGTGGTTCGCGGATCTAAAAGACCTATCGAGTCAACCGCCGTGGCCTCTGTCCGTCAGGTCAGACCTTCTGCACCAGCCTCACTTTCTCAAGCTCCACGACAGGCCTCTCTCCCTACGTCTTCACGACTGAAGACTAAGAGCGGCTCCTGAAGAAAGAAGGATATTCTTCCTCCACGGCTAAGAGAATGTCTCTATTCCTAAGAAGTCGCCATCCGCGGTCTTCCAGACAAAATGGACCTCCGTCGCGAAGTGGTGCGCTGAGAGGCACATTAGACCTCTTAAGGCCTCTGTCCCAGACATGGCAGATTTTCTGGTGTTTCTCAAGGACAAAGCGGAGATGTCAATCCCAGCCATAAAAAGGGGTTCGGGCTGCCTTAGACCAAGTCTTCCTCCTGAAGGGCATCGTCCTGGGGGCCTCGAGACACATAGCGGTGCTTGTCAAAAGCTTCGAGCAGTCTTACCCCCCTCAGGCGGGAAAGGTGCCCCAGTGGGACTTAGGCAAGGTCCGGAAGATGATGTGTCGCTCCCACTTTGAACACTTGAAAGATATCGTGAACAAAGATCTCACCCTCAAGGCCGTCTTCTTGCTGGCCTTGGCGTCCGATAAGAGAGTGGGAGAGATACATGGTTTGTCATTCGACTTCTCTCACTCCGACCAGGTATCAGGAACCTCTTCGTTTCCACAGGTGTTAATAGGAAGCAAGTTTCCGAGAACACCATTTCCTGCTGGCTGAGACAAGGCATCGCTAGAACCTATGAAGAGGATAAAATGGCAGTGCCAGGCACTCCCCGGACCCATGACATCAGGGGTCTGAGCACCCCCTTGCCCTTTGAGAGAAACATGGCGGGGAGGCAGATCCTACAGACAGGCACTTGGTCGCACCAGTCAACCTTTACTGCCCACTACCTCAAGGGTTATTCAAGGAAATCCTTGGACGGGTTCTCCATTGGGACAGTCATGGCCGCCCTCCGGGCTGTGTAGCGGTAAGGCCAGAGGCTGTACCTAACGATGAACACATTCTTCGCGACTACATCCGGAGGAAATCGTCAGAAGAATTTTTTAAGAGGTAAAATCTTAGGTAATAGCGTAAGGTTGCGCAGTTACCCTCACTCCCGTACTCTGATAGGCCCCCGCATTCCATAGCCCTCTAGGCCCTACATGCCTAGTCAAGTGTCAGAATAGCACTCCCGCCTCCTAAAGTATAAGTCTCCAAAGAAAGTAATTCGAGGTAAGTTTCGTGTTGGAACAAATCAAAAATTTTAAGTAATTTTTATTTTTCCTAACATACTTACCGAGAATTACTTTCGGGTAATGGCCCTCCCTTCCGTCCCCGAGTGCCATCCTTCCATTGCCAAGTTGGGCTATACGACGAACTTAATGAGGAGAATGGCCCAGAGAAGCAGTGACCTGCCCTAATCCTGCCCTCGGGGCGCATTCTTTGGCGGCGGGGGTAGGCCTGTATGGAGAACGGGGTGGGGGATAACGGCGCCAAAAATCTTGGTCGAGAAAGAGAGATCACCAAGTGACTCCAAAGAAAGTAATTCTCGGTAAGTATGTTAGGAAAAATAAAAATTACTTAAAATTTTTTATTTAAATACTGTAACATTATCGTAGGTTTTGCTTTTATACAAGGATTTTGAGAAATACAAAAGCTGCCCCAGATTTTGCCTTGAAAAACTTACAGACTGAGGCAAGTTTTCTTTCACTGTTTTCCAACACTGTATGGCAGTTCTGGTCCCTTATTAGAACCGAATGAATTGTTGTATCCCTTGCTTACATTACTCATTCTCTCTCTCTCTCTCTCTCTCTCTCTCTCTCTCTCTCTCTCTCTCTCTCTCTTTTTTTTTTGGGGGGGGGCCTCCTTCCACCTAGTTGTCCATCTTTTTCAACTTTGTTTTATTTCAACCTATTGTTATTAGGTAATGTAAATGAACCACTGATTTCATATACATTACTAAATACTTGAGTAGATATAAGGGAATTTTATGCATGAAACTTTTTTTATATTTATTTACCCTTTAAACAGCAATCTCATTTTAACTATTTGATTACTGCACTTTACAATGTCACAATTCACTTCAATTTGGAAGACTATAAATCCAAATTTATACACACCCATGATCTATTTACAGCTCCCCAACTTGCTGTTTTACGGGCCTCCTGGTACTGGTAAAACATCAACAATATTAGCCGCTGCCAGACAACTTTTTGGTGATCTATATCGTCAGAGGTAAGGAGTTTATTACAAACAACTTTTATTTTTGTTAGAGGAGCTTCCTAACTCATAATACAGGTCTTCAACTTACGAACTTAATAGGTTCCAAGAAGCTGTTTGTCGAATTTTGTTTAATTTTGGCCTAGGGTAACTTTAACCTGACACCCGTGCCTACGATTTTCAGCTACAAAAGTGAACAATACTCTCGTTTCATATGAAATAAATATCAGGATATCAGGATATTGATTTATTAGAGTATTTCTTTTTCTTATTACAGTATACAAACTTTTTTTTATATCTGATATTTCTGATTTCAGTTGGATTTGTTTTTGTATCAATGTTTGTAAGTCGAGCACCTTCTCATGTCGAGTTGGGACTGTAGCTTGGTTCATGTCACCCAAAATTTCTAGTGGCAGATGCTGGTTCTGCGTTAAATTTTACCCAAACAGAACTCTGGCCATATTGTTAAGTGATATGGTAACAGTGACGCTTTTCAAGAACCGGGGAAAATTAGGCTGATGGTCCTTTGCAATACTGGTCGTAGGGTCTTCCATTTGTCATAAGAGATAATACAGTTGATTTTCCTGTTTATTCAAAAAGATAGAAAGGTCTTTTCTAGATCCACTCTTTGCAGGTCAAACTCAGAAAATAAATACACCAGTTTATACTCAACTCAAGAAGATTTTAAAGGTTGCTCATTAATGGCAGAGCTAAGCATGTTATGGATAAAAGGTAATTGAAAGATACAAGTAATTTTATACTTCAAGTTGACGTACTGAATTATATTTGGGAAAATGTCAATATTTTGAAAGTTTACTGAATGTTGAGGATAATAGGGAGGCAGATATAATTGCTGTTGCAGGTGTTGAGGTGCCGGTGATGGGAGATGAGAATGAGAGAGAGATTACAATAGATGAAGTGAGGAGAGCACTAGATGAAACGAGAGTAGGAAAAGCGTCTGGTATGGATGGTGTGAGAGCTGAGATGTTGAAGGAAGGGGGTGTGACTGTACTTGAATGGTTGGTGAGATTGTTTAATATGTGTTTTGTGTTGTCAATGGTACCAGAAGATTGGGTTTGTGCGTGTATTGTACCACTATATAAAGGTAAGGGAGATGTGCATGAGTGTTGTAATTCAAGAGGTATTAGTTTGTTAAGCGTAGTTGGAAAAGTGTATGGTAGAGTACTGATTGATAAGATTAAGGATAAAACAGAGAATGCAATCTTGGAAATACAGGGTGGTTTTAGAAGAGGTAGGGGTTGCATGAATCAGATTTTTACAGTTAGGCAGATATGCGAGAAATATTTAGCAAAAGGTAAGGAGGTGTATGTTGCGTTTATGGATCTGGAGAAAGCGTATGATAGAGTTCAAAGGGAAGCAATGTGGAATGTGATGAGGTTATATGGAGTTGGTGGAAGGTTGTTGCAAGCAGTGAAAAGTTTCTACAAAGGTAGTAAAGCATGTGTTAGGATAGGAAATGAAGTGAGTGAGTGGTTTCCGGTGAGAGTGGGGCTGAGACAGGGATGTGTGATGTCGCCGTGGTGGTTTAACTCATATGTTGATGGAGTGGTGAGAGAGGTGAATGCTCGAGTGCTTGGACGAGGATTAAAACTGGTAGACGAGAATGACCATGAATGGGAGGTAAATCAGTTTTTGTTTGTGGATGATACTGTACTGGTTGCAGACACAGAAGAGAAGCTTGGACGATTAGTGACAGAATTTGGAAGAGTGTGTGAGAGAAGGAAGTTGAGAGTTAATGTGGGTAAGAGTAAGGTTATGAGATGTACAAGAAGGGAGGGTGGTGCAAGGTTGAATGTCATGTTGAATGGAGAGTTACTTGAGGAGGTGGATCAGTTTAAGTATTGGCATGCTACTGTTATAAGCACACATTGAGTATGTGTTGTTTCAGATGTATGTAAATGGATAACTGAATACATCTTAATAGTTTTTAAGTATTTATTCTATAAAAACAACAGAGTTAAACATCTCCATCACTGGAGGAAGCTGGGTTGGTCCAGATGACCAATTCTGGTGAAGTATAGATATGAACTGACTAACTTATCGATATCACAGATATCGTATGCTCAGTTTATATTAGTCACGTCACAAACTCGGAAGACACCTGCATCCGGTGACGTCACAAACTTTCACACGCTTGAGACAATGTGTTGACGTTAAGAAGAATGTCAAATTGCCGAGGTTTGCATTGTATGTCCTGTTTATGATTTTGAATGACCACAGCAAGTCCCAGGGTTAGCTCCTTCAACCAACATGACATATTACGTCATTTGTTTTAAACATGTAATATTAACTATTCTAACTATTACATTAGCTCGGCCAGCTATCTCAATTTTTTTTACAAAAATTTAACAACAAGCCAAAACATGGTTATTAGGTGTGATTGGACATACGTATTATTCTTTGTTTAACTTTAGCCATAACCAACCGAGGACGAATGTCCAAATAGGCACATTAAAAAATAATAACAATAATGCATATAAAAAAGATATTACCAAAGCAAAAAGAAAAATGCATGATAAAACCAAGATCATATATATGGTACATTGCTAGCAAATGATTATATGGTACCAAAAAAAAAACTTCTGACTTACATATGATTCGGTAACTTGATAAAGAATAATTGTTACCTTTGTCAGAAACATAATACTCAATTTTTAGTGCACAAACACGAATTCCTGGTACGTACACGTACCACGGTTTCGTACATATATATATATATATATTTATATATAGGGCTGATATATTTTATTAGATGCCCATAGATTCTGTTATATATTTTATTTTTTTTTTCTCTTTTCTTTTTTAACATTCCGGCTTATGTATTTTTATTAGATGCCGAGAGAAAAAATGATTTATATCCTTTTTTTTTTTTTTAAATGTTGTTTTAAATGTATTTTTAACAATGCAAATGTAGAAAATTTCTTTAATTACATATTACTAGCTTACTAATCAGCTTTTCATACAAACTCTTCCCGACAAATTACTCCTTTAGCGAATGAGGTGGCCACTCAAACGGCTTTGAATTGAATCAAATAGGGCGTATTGTCGGGGCTTGGCGAATCGTTCCTTTTTAGCTGCTTGCTGTGCCGTAACCTACGCCAAACAAGGATGTTCACGGCGATAAATATCACCACCGTGATACTCAATCCAGCTAGTAGTATGGGGTGAAGAATTTCCTTATAAGTCGGTGACAGGTGGTCCCTTTCGGTAAGTTTCATCAACCGCTTTGCCACATGTCCGTTGTACGGGAGAGGAAGTGCTGGCATTGTAGAGGTCCACGTGAAGTTCGCGAAGTAGGCTCGTTCTCTGATGATTGTCCGTAGACCAGTCACCATGGAATTCGGGGAAGTCCCGACACAACCATCTGCTGCGACGAAGATATGGGTGAAGGACGTGGATCCGTCAGGGCATGATACATTGAAGCCGTCCTTGTCGTATCGTATCCACGAGCCATTGTTCAGTCTGCAATTGAACTCATTATTGTCAAAGGGATAAAGCTTATCCAGACAATTTTCACTTGTATGGGAGAGAGCACCGTCTAGCACTATACCTAACTCGCATGAATCCATTAAGTTTTTATGGAATTCAAATGAGTCAGCTGTACATATTTTTCTATCCATTGCGTCTGAACAGTGAGTTAATTGATTTAAGTCTTTAATGACCGTATATGTTTCCTTGTCTGGGGAAATCAATACGTGTCCTGTCAAACTGGATATTACTGGATTTGAGTGATTCGTCATGAAAGTCGGAAATGGTGATATCCTGTAAGATTGCCAGGCATCAGAAGAATCAAAGGGAATTGTAATCATAATCTTGTTATTATCTACGTTTACTGTAATTAGGCTGTAATAAAATTCTAACCTATGTTCGTCTAACAAAGGAACATAGCCTAGTTTATCCCTTCCGTTCTCCAGAATTAACTTTAAGTAACTTATAGGCAACAAATGGGGCGACAATACACCTTTAGTTGCTAACGTGATAGCTTCTACATAATCCTTGGATTTCTCAATGAAATGTGTAATTCTGTTATGTATGTGATCTATCTTTGAATCATAATACGTTAATGTTGCCAACAAATCCTGTACTTCCATAATTTGAACGATATTATCTGAATGTTCATTTAACAAATCCATAATTTTATTGATTGAAGCTAACTGATTCCTAAGTCTGAGGCGTCTGTTGCAATGAAGGATTCCTTACCGAAGTCAGGAAATTTTAAGATAGGAGAACTACACAGTTCATCTTTCAAAGTATTAAACGCCTGTTGATGTAGCTCAGACCATATGAAATCTACGCCCTTCTTCGTAAGATCAGTTAAAGGAGCGGCTATTATTGAATAGTTGCGTATAAAACGCCTGTAATATCCACTACAACCCAGAAATTGCTGTATTCCCGTGACATTAGTAGGTATGGGAAAATTATGTATAGCCGACACCTTATCATGGACTACTTTAAGACCTTGGCTTGACACCATGAAACCAAAATATATTACTTCTGTTTTGAAAAATTCACACTTACTAATCTTTACCCTTAAGTTATGTTGTCTTAATCTCTGTAGTACTAGTTCTAACTTACGTAGATGTTCTTCTAAGGTGTTGGAAAAGATTACAAGATCATCCATATAGGCATGCAATATATCCCCTAACAAGTCTCCAAACACTATGTTAATCATTCTTGTAAATGTTATAGGAGCACAACGTAAACCAAAAGGCATCTGTGAAAATTCATAATGTCCCCTGGCTGTGCTGAAGGCTGTGTATGGGATACTATCTTCTTCTAATGATATCTGGTGAAAGCCTTTAAGTAAGTCCAAACTGGTAAAATATTTATTCTGACCTAACAAAGACAAAATATCGTCAGTACATGGCACTGGGAATCGATTAGGGATCGTTTCCTCGTTTAGACGACGAAAATCGACGCAGATACGCCATGTTCGATCTTTTTTCGGTACAACTATTAAAGGAAAATTATAAAGGCTGTTTGATTTTCTAATGACTCCTTCCTCTAACATTTTACCTACTTCATCATTTATTTTATTCTGGAATTTCATAGGGAGTCTGTACGAGGGTACATATATAATTTTCTGCTTGTCCTTTAACCTTATTTGATGCTCGATCACATCTGTTTTTCCTTAGGATCCATCCGTAGTGGAAAAGACATCTTGATATTTAGTTAAAAGTTCAAAAATTTTCTGCTGAATTTCTTCGTCTTGAATGTCCTTACTGATTTTATTTTTAATAGATCGCAAAAGGGATTCATCCGCAACTAATTGAGAGTGATTGATTTCAGCAACGGTAAGAATACGATGTTTATAAACTTCTACATCCAAGATATGTTGATTTTTGTGAATTACTAAAGTGTTATTTAAATGATTACAGACTTCGATATTACATTGCTGATGTGAGCCTACTGTATAAATAGCTTGTGTGACAGACAATCCGTTAGTTTTCAAAGTATCGGAAAGGATTAATATTTCAGATCCCGGTAGTGTTTTCTTTATTTGCACTATTAAATTCGAAGGTATGTTTGGTTCGATAGATTGCGTGCAAGATGATATTACGGGTGAACGAGAATTCTGCTGGGTCGCGTATATTATTTCTTTATTAGTGAGACAAGTTATTGGTTCTTCAACGTACGTTACGGTTACATTTGTCGTCTCCTTTTTATCCAAAACTGATTTTAAGGTATTAGAAGACTTATAGAATTTCCCTTTGATATACACGCCGTGCTTGGCAGGAGCTAAGATAATGTTTTGATTTCCCATAGATGGGTATCCTATAATTACAGCTGGATACATATTAATGTTTTTTACAACAACAAATGTATCGGCAAACGTGCGATTACCGACTCTGAACTGAATATGAGTTATGCCTATGACGTTTAATTCATTATTTCCTATACCTGAAAGTCTAATTCCTGATTTTTCAATCGGAAAGTTCGAAAACAACAAATGATGTGTCTTCAAATCCATAATATTACGTGGACTACCAGAGTCAAAAAATAACGTAAAGGATTTGTGTTCTAAATTTACAGCATATAAGGTTGGCCGTAACTCATTTTGGCTTATTATTGTATGAATTCGTTGCAAATCTATGGGAGCATGCACTGTTTTACTTAATTCGGCCGTGTGTTTCATAGGAAAATCTATTGTCTCACAATTATCTGATAAAACATTAAATTGATTATTCAATACTATTGATGTTGACATGAATGACCTTGACCCAACATCACTCTCTTCCCCTCTAGAGTTAACTATGTGGTATTTGCTTTGCTCTGCACATTCTGAAAATTAGTCTGACCTTGCGAGGTCTGGTTTGACGGCCCAGGCTCAGCGATATTTGAAGAAGTGTTTGTTTGTTTTGGACTCTGAACTGCATCGACATTTGGTTGTTTCTTCTTATTGTTAAAATGAGGATTTTTCTTTTTATTTCCATATGGAACTGACTGTGGAATTGACTGTGTATTTCTAGGATATTGTTGTGTCTTACGCGAGTAACATTGACTATAAGAATGTGTTGCAGTGTTGTGAATTGAGCAAAATTTCGTTCTGCAGTCTGCGCTTATGTGACCTTGACGTTTACAGTTATAACACGTCAATCCCGCTACTGGACTGTTAACTACGTTCACTGTTTGTGGTTTTGTTTCATTCTTTGCAAAAACTTGAGTTAACACGGGATCGAGATCTGGACACTTGGACATGTGTTTCTTTATCTGTTTATAGACATCCAACTCCGTACTTGCAGGCGTTAACTTCTTATCAAAACACCGCACTAAAGCTTCAGGCAACATAAGTGTCATGCAAGTTGAATACATTAATCGTAAAAAATCTTTCACGGAGATGTTATCGTTAGTAACCCAAGTGGAATTACCTAAAATGTCCTGATATTCGTTAAGCCTATCAGCTATGAGAGCTGCTCTCTCAATAACATTAAGCCGATTCATAGTGGCTTGATTAAGTGTATTTCGTAACGTTAAAACTACATCCAAGGCTTCCTCACCCCCATAGATCGCGCGTAACCTAACTTTGAAATCATCCCAAGTAACTGCTTCTTGAAATGAAACACCTCTTAAATACGCACTCGCATCCCCCTTAGAAAAATCTGTAAAACTTTTAGCTTCTTGTAATTGTACAAAAGGGTCTACGATTTGTTTGGCATTTAAATGGGCATCAACGGATGAAATCCATGACTCCACATTTTGTGGCAAGAACCCGTTGACCCGACCTTGAAAAGGAAGGATTGCTGACCTGGCATTTACAAGCGTCACAATTGGAGGAGGATTAGCCTGGCCTACACCACTAGGTCCAGGGGAAGGGCTGACAGGAGGAGTCATGACTGCTGTATTTTTTTTTTCCTATCTCTTTGACCCCTTGCAATTCTATCAAAATATCTATATGAGTACAGACGCCCACTGCGTAAACGCATATGTATAATAAAATTCCCCAAACAATGTTACTAATCCCAAAACATTTCCCGAGAATTTCTGAAAGAAAAAGGAATTAGCACAAAGAGAGAAAAATTCTAAATGAGAATTCGGAGTTTCCGATAACAAAGTTTAGCAATTCACTCACCCCAGTAATAATCGACTAACGACTCGTGATAACTACACTTCACTGCCCAAACTGGAATGAATTCAAAAAATCTGTACTTAGCTTATATATGATGTCGACACGTCCTCTCTCTCTCTTGATGTTTTGTTAGCGATGTCTCGTTCGAGTTTCTTGTTGAATGTAGTTCTTCCTGGATATGTTTTGCAATTGTTGAACGCCAGTCCTTGGGTTTCCTAGGATGTTGATTGAAGATTCAGGTTGTATTCTAACATTTGTTGATGTTAGCTGTTTCGTTGGACTATAATACTTAGTCAAAATTGTAGATTCATGTAGATAATGTTGAGTTCTTGAAGATCTTTCTCAGGTTTTACAGCTTTTATTTTGAAGTCTTGAAGATCTTTCTCTGGTTTTACAGCTTTTATGTTGAAGTCTTAAAGATATTTCTCTGGTTTTACAGCTATTATTTTGAAGTCTTGAAGATTTTTCTCTAATTCTTAGAGTTTAACCGCTGTCTTAGAGTTTAATCGCTGCCACCATTTATTGGCGTGCTACTGTTATAAGCACACATTGAGTATGTGTTGTTTCAGATGTATGTAAATGGATAACTGAATGCATCTTAATAGTTTTTAAGTATTTATTCTATAAAAACAACAGAGTTAATCATCTCCATCACTGGAGGAAGCTGGGTTGGTCCAGATGACCAATTCTGGTGAAGTATAGATATGAACTGAATAACTTATCGATATCACAGATATCGTATGCTCAGTTTATATTAGTCACGTCACAAACTCGGAAGACACCTGCATCCGGTGACGTCACAAACTTTCACACGCTTGAGACAATGTGTTGACGTTAAGAAGAATGTCACATTGCCGAGGTTTGCATTGTATGTCCTGTTTATGATTTTGAATGACTACAGCAAGTCCCAGGGTTAGCTCCTTCAACCAACATGACATATTACGTCATTTGTTTTAAACATGTAATATTAACTATTCTAACTATTACATAAGTACTTGGGGTCTGTTGTTGCAGCAAATGGTGAAGTGGAAGCAGATGTACGTCAAAGAGTGAATGAAGGTTGCAAAGTGTTGGGGGCAGTTAAGGGAGTAGTAAAAAATAGAGGGTTGGGCATGAATGTAAAGAGAGTTCTATATGAGAAAGTGATTGTACCAACTGTGATGTATGGATCGGAGTTGTGGGGAATGAAAGTGATGGAGAGACAGAAATTGAATGTGTTTGAGATGAAGTGTCTAAGGAGTATGGCTGGTGTATCTCGAGTAGATAGGGTTAGGAACGAAGTGGTGAGGGTGAGAACGGGTGTAAAAAATGAGTTAGCAGCTAGAGTGGATATGAATGTGTTGAGGTGGTTTGGCCATGTTGAGAGAATGGAAAATGGCTGTCTGCTAAAGAAGGTGATGAATGCAAGAGTTGATGGGAGAAGTACGAGAGGAAGGCCAAGGTTTGGGTGGATGGATGGTGTGAAGGAAGCTCTGGGTGATAGGAGGATAGATGTGAGAGAGGCAAGAGAGCGTGCTAGAAATAGGAATGAATGGCGAGCGATTGTGACGCAGTTCCGGTAGGCCCTGCTACTGCCTCCGATGCCTTAGATGACCGCGGAGGTAGCAGCAGTAGGGGATTCAGCATTATGAAGCTTCATCTGTGGTGAATAATGTGGGAGTGTGGGCTGTGACACCCTAGCATTACCAGCTGAACTCGGTTGAGTCCCTTGTTAGGCTGGGAAGAACATAGAGAGTAGAGGTCCCCTTTTTGTTTTTGTTTCTTTGTTGATGTCGGCTACCCCCCAAAATTGGGGGAAGTGCCTTGGTATATGTATGTATGTGTATGTATGTATTATTACTAAGCTACAACCCTAGTTGGAAAAGCAGGATAACATAAGCCCAAGGGCTCCAACAGGGAAAAATAGACAATAACATTGAAATAAATATTTCATATATAAACCATAAAAACTTCAAAATAACAAGAGGAAGAGAAATAAGATAGAATAGTGTGCCCGAGTGTACCCTCAAGCAAGCGAACTCTACTATAGTCATTCCTTTGGCTGAAGGACATTCTATGTTGATCTCGGTAATATAGTGATTAAGATACTGTATTATTACTATTGTTATCACCAGCCAAGCTACAACCCCAGTTGGAAAAGCAAGATGCTACAAGCCCAAGGGCTCCAACAGGGAAAATAGCCCATTGAGGAAAGGAGATAAATAAACAATCTGAAAAGTAATGAAGTTAAAATAAAATATTTCAACCAGCAACAAAATCAAAAGAAATCTTTCATAAATAGAATTAAAAGAAAGCCTTAGTCAGCCTGTTCAACATGAAAACATTTTTGGCAAGTTTGAACTTTAAAAGTTCTTAATAATTGAATCGTTACAGTAAAGGGAAGACTGCTTCAAGACATACTTCTTATTTTCAGAGTGTTGGAATTGAACGCATCCGACGAGAGAGGAATACAGGTCGTTCGAGAAAAAGTCAAGTCTTTTGCGCAAACTTCCGTTTCAAGTACCAGACCAGAGTAAGTTCTTTTTCAAGTTGTTGAATAGAAAATTCCTTGTATATATAAAAGATAATTTAAAATTCATAATCATTTGAATTATATGCATCCAACAGTTACTGTGAATGTTAAATTTTAAATATTAAACTTAGCCGGTGAATATATAATAGCTGACGTCTCCGACGGCTCGACAGATTCCCAAAAACTCGGGAGCGATCGCCATGAAGGTAGCGGGTGTGCCCACCAGCGCCAACTATCGGCCAGATACCGCATATACATGTAAACAGCTCCAGTTCTTCTCTGTCGGTTTCATCGACAAGTCGATTCCACTCGCTTTATGACCTCGAGTTTTCTACCGAATCGGTGAAGTACTTGGTTTTGGTTTTATTGCTTTCGCCGTGTTGGATTATTCAATACTATCCTCAAAAGAAATGCTTTTGAAAGGAGAGTAAAAGTGTTTTGCCCTTGCTTTTTTATCTCTGGTTTTTTTTTTCAATTGAGTAAAGATGGCCGACCCTTCCCTCAGTGTACGGAAGTGTGTTTTAGGCTTTTAGTGATTATTTTATCACGTTAAAAATTATTGTTGATAATTATAGATTTTCCTCTATATATTTTATATCTCACCCGCCTTTATTAGGCCTCTTCGATTAGCTTTCCATTTATACTAAACATCAAGATAAATTTTATGTTTTTGTTTATATGCAGCCTTTACCTCCGAGATGTAGGCGGTCCTAACTTGGAAACCGAAGTTAAACAACGTTGAGCCCATTCAACTTTTATTTTCGTTAAGTTTAAATCATTTGCTCTGTAAGAGTTATGAAATGAAATGAATATTTTTTAGAAAATATTTTAAGAAAGATATTCTTTGAATAGTCTTCGTGCTGTTTTTTTTTTCAAAGATGAACTAACGTATGGTTTATTTATGCTACGCAGTTTGCGCTCTATCGTTACGATAGAGAAAGAGAGAATCACGGTTTCACTTTGCAGAAAGAGTAAATCGATTTTGACGTTTTGTTCATTCTTCTTTCAAACTCAAGTGTTTTAAATACTAATTTAAAGGAACTTGTTAATTTTCATTTTCTTAGTCCTTTTAGTTTTTTCCTTTGGTCAAATAACCTGTTTATTGACGAAGGGTGAGTGGGCTTTTCTCTTGTATGTGACAAGAGAGAGAGAGACGGAGAGAGAGAGAGGAAGAGAGAACGATCCGATCTTTATTCTCGTCCCAAGGGAGTTTAGGAGCGAGTAACGTTGTTCTCGATTCAGTTTACTCTCGTCCCAAGTCTCTGTACGGGGAGAAAGGATAAAACGTTTTTAGTTTTTGTTCTCGTCCCAAGGCACTGTACGGTGAGAGATTGAAAACGTAGTCTTTAATGAACTAGTGTTTAGTCTCCTCCCCAGTCACTGATCCTTTTTAACTTTATATATTTCCGTTTTATTCGATATATATGTTTACTGATTTTTGCATGTACTAATGTGCTTACATTATACGACTCATTTCGCAATTATAACCTTTTGATGTAAGGGAGAATTGCGTGCTTCAGGTAGAAATCAGTTTTATTCATGCCTAATGTGAAATTATTGAAAAATACGATATCAGTGAAGTAAGTGCAAAAAAACAGAAAATCGTAGTGATAAAGTGATAAGTGCGCAAAGTGTTTTTAGTGTTGCGACCGAGGGTTCGTCTGTTCGTGCTTGTCGTTCACCTAGTCTGAGACCTCTTGCAAGCTCCCATGCACCAGGGAGAAGTAATGTCGTAGGACTTATGGGGACGAGAGGCTCTAACCAACGAACAGACGTTCCCTCTATGGTTTCGGGCGTGTCTCGTCAAGACCGCCCCTACCGTAAGACGAGCGAGGCGGTTTTCTCCTCGTCATCCGAAGGCTTCTCGCGAAAGAAACCTTGGAGCAAAGTTTCTAGACCCTTAAAGCGGAAGTCAGTCCCTTCAGGACAAGTCCTGCATCCTGGCTGTAGCCATTGGGACAGCTCTGACCCTGTGCAGTCATCGGAAGACTGCTCGCCGCCTAAACGAAAGCGTAACACGGGCTCCGAGCGTCTCAGTAAAGGCAATGTTTTGCCGTCACAGACGTTACCATCGTCTCGGCCCGTACCGACTCCCGTTGATCCTAAATGGGTTGTACTGCAGGATATGCAGAATAAGCTTGCCTCCCTTATGGAGGAGTATACCGTTGAGCAGGTTCACGATGATCCTCGCCGTTACGCTGATCGAGATCCTGGCCTTCAGCCGCCCAAACGAGCCTTTACTCGTCCTGTTGACGTTACAAAGTCACGTCAGTCACGTGACTTGGAGCCTCACTCGATGCAGTCCCGTGTTGACTTTCAGCCGCTTGTTGACGTTCAGCCGCCACCGCATGCTCGTGTTGACGTTCAGGACGTTCGCCAACCAGCTCAGTTGCCTTGTTTTGACGTTGAGCGTCAAGCACCGCAGTCAAGGGTTGTTTTGACTGCTCAATCTAGGCAGTCAAGGCAGTCTCGATTTGACGTCGAGCGTCCTCCCGCCCCTGTTGCTGTTGCTGGTCAGTCCTTTAAGCAGTTACATGACGTAGCGTCCTTGACTGCTACTGATGCTCCTTTGCGTGTGGACTTTGCTTGTCAAGTATTGCCACCACGGCAGGTCTCTTCCTTGCTTGAGACTCATCAATTGTCGGACGAGGTTCCTTCAGATGAGGATGTTGCTGATCCCCTGCCTACTGATAATCCTTTGGACGTTTTATCAGACGTGGAAGAGCCTAAGGCTGCGCAACCTTCCATGGATTTTAAGAAAATCATGATGGTTTTTAAGGATCTTTGTCCGGACCATTTTGTAACTGCTGCTCCTCGTTCGCCTTCGTCAGAGATTACACTAGGCCTAGCTACTTCGAAGCCGTTGTTTTCTAGGCTAGTGCTCTCTCGCTCTTCTAAGAGAGCTTTACGTTTGCTAGGCGACTGGTTGATCACCATGAGGAGTTTGGGGGAGTTTGGGGGAGACAGCCTTTGCTTTCCCTCCTTTTAAACTGGCTTATAGAGCGAGCGTCTGGTATGACACGGGAGAAGTTCTCGGCTTGGGAGTTCCTGCCTCTGCCCAGAGAGACTTCTCAAGCCTCATAGACTCTCCCCGGCGCCTGGCCATGAGACGCTCCAAGATTTTATGGCTAGCTTCAGAGCTAGACCATCTCCTGTTAGTTTTTTTTTCGAGCGTTTGAAGTTTTGCTGTACAATTATGTCATGCTTGAACAAGGCTATCAGGGATGGCTCCAATGATCTGACAGCCACGTTCTCTGCAGGAACAAGACTATCAGGGATGGCTCCAATGATCTGGCAGCCACGTTCACTGCAGGAGTACTTAAGATGTAAGTGCGCTCAATGTGTTCATTGTCAAGACAAACTTCACGATGAAGACTACCAAATCTGTCTTGACAGCATTAAGGGAAGGCGACTGGATGGTCTCTCTCGACCTTCAGGATGCATACTTCCACATCCCGATTCATCCAAACTTTCAACTACATCTGAGGTTTGTGGACGGGAAAGTAATGTACCACTGTTGAGCACTGTACTCCGACCTCATTCCTGCTCCTCTTGTTTTTACAAGGCCCTTGCAAAATGTAGCAAGCTTTCTACATTTTTTGAGGATTCAGAGCCTCCCTTTATTTTGACGACTGGCTAATCAGGGCGTCGTCATTATATCGCTGTCTGGAGAGCCTCTAATGGACATTAGACCTAACCAAGGAGCTAGGTCTCATAGTGAACGTAGAGAAGTTGTAACTTACAGTACCCCATCCCAGACTATTCTTTATTTGGGAATGGAGATACAGTGTCTGATTTTTCGGCCCTTTTCGTCTCCCGCAAGAATGGAACAAGCTCTGTTAAAAGTCCTTCACTTGCAAGAGAAAAACAGTTGCTCTGTAAGAGTTTGAACTAGCCTCGTGGGAACTCTTTCATCGCTGGAGTAGTTTATCTCTCTGGGGAGACTCAACCTATGCCCTTTCCCATTTCACCTAAAACATTGGAACAAGGAGAAGGGCTTAGTGAGTATCTCTTTCCCAATCTCCAACTCAGTCTAGACATGTCTGACTTGGTGGGACAGCAACATCAGACATCGAGAAGGTCTTTCTCTTGCGATCAAGAACCCAAACCATGTGTTGTTTTCAGATGCATCGGATTTGGGTTAGGGAGCTCCACTGGACAGTCTGGAAGGCTCTGGTCTTTGATCCACGGATCAGAAGGAACTCCATTTAAGGCATGTAACATCTCTCCTTTGGCGAGATTTGTGCAAGGAAAATGAATGTCTTGGCGGACGGCCTCAGCAGAAGAGGACAAGTCATCTCCATGGAGTGGACGTTGCATAAGACTGTGTGCGAGAAGCTATGGATGACATGGGGTCAACCCACCATAGATCTTTTTGCGACTCTCTCTGACAAAGAGGCTCTCGACTTACTGCTTTCCAGTTCCAGATCCAGAGGCAGCCCACATAGACGCTTTCCTGCTGGACTGGTCTCACCTGGACGTTTATGCCTTTCCACCTTTCAAGATCCTAGACAAGGTGCTGCAGAAGTTCACCTCTCACGAAGGGACCAGGTTGACATTGGTTGCTCCACTCTGGCCCGCGAGAGAGTGGTTCACAGAGGTACTTCAATGGCTGGTAGACGTTCCAAGGAGTCTACCTTTAAGGATGGATCTCTTACGGCAGCCCCACGTAAGGGATCTTCATCAAAGCCTCCCCGCGCTTCGTCTGACTGCCTTCAGACTATCGAAAGACTCTCAAGAGCTCGAGGATTTTCGAAGGAGGCAGCCAGAGCGATTGCGAGAGCTAGGAGAGCTTCTACCATCAAAGTATACCAGTCGAAGTGGGAAGTCTTTAGAGACTGGTGCAAGTCATCATCTATTTCCTCTTCCAGTACCTCTGTAGCCCAAATCGCAGACTTTCTCCTACATCTGAGAAATGTTCGCTCCCTCTCAGCGCCCACTATTAAGGGCTACAGGAGCATGTTGGCGTCTGTATTCAGACATAGAGGCTTAGATCTTTCCAATAATAAAGATCTCCAAGATCTCCTTAAGTCTTTTGAGACCTCTAAGGAGCGTCGTATGGCAAATCCTGGATGGAACTTAGACGTGGTCCTAAGGTTCCTAATGTCCGACAGGTTTGAGCCATTACATTCAGCCTCCCTGAAGGATCTCACCCTCAAGACGCTTTTCTTAGT
Source organism: Palaemon carinicauda (assembly GCF_036898095.1). Classification (NCBI taxonomy): domain Eukaryota; kingdom Metazoa; phylum Arthropoda; class Malacostraca; order Decapoda; family Palaemonidae; genus Palaemon; species Palaemon carinicauda. The sequence continues at coordinate 154,855,047 of NC_090734.1, forward strand.
GTGCTTGGCTTCGGCTAAAAGGGTCAGTGAGATCCATGCCTTCAGTAGAAACATCGGCTTTTCCACAGATAAAGCCACATGTTCACTTCAGCTTGGTTTCTTGGCCAAAAATGAACTGCCTTCTCGTCATTGGCTTAAGTCATTTGATATACCTTGCCTATCAGAGATCGTAGGCAACGAGCTTGAAAGAGTACTGTGTCCAGTTAGAGCTCTTAAGTTTTATTTATCTCGTACCAAATCCTTACGAGGTGGATCTGAGGCCTTGTGGTGCTCAGTTAAGAAGCCATCATTGCCTATTTCTAAAAATGCTTTGTCGTATTTTATTAGATTTTTAATCCGAGAGGCTCATTCTCACTTGAGTGAAAAAGACCGTTGCTTGCTTAAGGTTAAGACGCACGAAGTAAGAGCTATAGCAACTTCCGTGGCCTTTAAGCAAAACAGATCTCTGCGAAGTATTATGGACGCGACCTTTTGGAGAAGCAAGTCGGTATTCGCGTCATTTTACTTAAAAGATGTCCAGACTCTTTATGAGGACTGCTACACACTGGGTCCATTCGTTGCAGCGAGTGCAGTAGTGGGTTAGGGTTCTACCACTACATTCCCGTAATTCCAATATCCTTTTAATCTTCTCTTGAAATGTTTTTAATTGGGTTGTACGGAAGGCTAAGAAGCCTTTCGCATCCTTTTTGATTTGGCGGGTGGTCAAATGTCATTTCTTGAGAGCGCCCAGATTAAGGGTTTTGATGAGGTCCTGTTGTATGGGTTGTCGCCCTGGATACTTCAGCTCCTGGGAGTCTTTCAGCATCCTGAGAGGATGGCTGGGCTTCTTGAGGAAAGCGGACTAACAAGGCAGAGTAATCGTTAGAGTCGGCTTCCTTACCAGGTACCTATATTTATTTGGGTTTTGTTATGATATAACTGTCAAAAACTCTAAGCATATACGCCGTAAACTGTATTAATACTGGTCTCTACCCACCACCATGGGTGTGAATCAGCTATTATATATTCACCGGCTAAGTTTAATATTTAAAAATGATATTTTGATTATAAAATAAATTTTTGAATATACTTACCCGGTGAATATATAAATTAAAGGCCCCCCCTTCCTCCCCGATAGAGACCCAGCGGGATGAGAAGAACTGGAGCTGTTTACATGTATATGCGGTATCTGGCCGATAGTTGGCGATGGTGGGCACACCCGCTACCTTCATGGCGATCGCTCGCGAGTTTTTGGGAATCTGTCGAGCCGTCGGAGACGTCAGCTATTATATATTCACCGGGTAAGTATATTCAAAAATTTATTTTATAATCAAAATATCATTTCATAATCATTTGAATTATATGCATCCAACAGTTACTGTGAATGTTAAATTCATAATCATTTGAATCATATGCATCCAAGAGTTACTGTGAATGTTAAATTCTAATACTCCATTGAATTATATGCATCCAACAGTTACTATGAATATTGTTTTCTTTTGCATTTATGTCCTCACCAATTGTGACACCATTTAACTTCATATCTATTAATCAATCAATCACTCTTTTGAGTTTTAATCTTGTATGATTCACAAACCTTTTCTAGAAGACTTCCGTTGATTTCAAAGAAATGCTCATCAGTGCATTGGTACGGAGTTTCTCAACTTTTCTATTATATCCAAACAAATAACTAATTGGATTTCATATTCAATCAAATAGCTCTATTTATTTTTCACATTTATCCATCTAGTTCTAATTGAAAACATTTTCTTTCAGCGGCAAATCGTGTCCCCCGTACAAAATTATCATTTTGGACGAGGCCGACTCGATGACACGTGATGCGCAGGCGGCTCTCAGGCGGACGATGGAAAAGCAGAGTAGATCAACTAGGTTCTGCTTGATTTGTAATTACGTTTCAAGGATTATTGAGCCCCTTACTTCGAGGTGTTCGAAGTTTCGGTTCAAGCCGCTGGGTATGTTTGCTTCTCTCGCGCATTCTATTTGCGCATCCAGTTGAATTTTTATTGGGGGAATTTCTATTCATCACTTTCCACTGCATGCAGTTTCATTATTATTATTACAGTATTATTTTTATTGTTGTTATTATTACAAGCTAAGCTATAATCTTAGTTGGAAAACCAGGATGCTATAAGCTCAAAGGGTCTAACAGGGAAGGTAGCCCAGTGAGCAAAGGAAATAAAGAAATAAAATATAAGAGAAGTAATGAACAACTAAAATAAAACACTAAGAACAGTAACAATGTTAAGAATAGATATTTTATATACAATCAATAAAGAGAGACTTATGTCAGCCTGTTCAGCATAAAAACATTCGCTGCAAGTTTGAACTTTTGAACTTCAAACATTTGTTCCTATCAGAAAACAAACCTTCCTCCTCTGATGGAAGTATGCTGTCATGGGAATTGTAAACAACCGATTAAACTTTAGTAAGAAAGGTGCTAGAAGAGCTGGAAAACCCAGGCCTACATGGCTGAGGACTGAAGCACGATATAAGAGATGATTTAGAAGTATTGAATTAAAAGTTCAAGATGGAGATGACTGGCGAAATCCAACTGAAGCCCTTTGCGTCAATAGGCGTAGGAGGAGATGATGATGATTAAACTTTACCGATGTGGTGAGAAACCCCATGAACCCAATAGGCCATTGAGGCCTCACTTTGTTTTCAGCTGTCGAATAAGAGACATACTGCACTTCTGGCTCCCTCAACTGGCTGTTTTATTCTCTTGTTTGCTTTATATTTTAGATAATTGTGTAGGCAGAACATTGTTGGCTAGGGATCTTTAGACATATGAGTGCATGGTACAGAAACTTGTGCACCAAGTACTGGTCCTGGGTTCTCACGAGAACGAGCACACTCACTACGGGAATGGATCAAGTTCGCTGCCCTTCTTTCCATTTACTTAATATCCGATTTCTCTCTCCTCTCGAAAGAGTGAGAAGCCGTGTATGGTGTTACTTTCCCAGGAGAGAGAGAACTATCTGAACTGAAACCCAGGGTTTGGGTCTAGTACGAGACTAAGCCCTCGTTCCTCTTTTACCTCGGGAAGTTTCTGAGATGCTTCGGTGACTCCAATAACATGGTCTTCTGATTCAGCAATTGGAGCACTGATAATGAGATCTGATATAATATTCAGACATAGGGGACACATATTTGTTCCGTCATATACTTTGGCTCACCCTGAAACTCTACTCTAAAGCCATATTACCAGTGGGACTTTGGATCCCAAGAAACACAAGAGAGAGAGAGAGAGACGAACTTGAAGTCCTCCAGATGGTTCTTTAGGCCTTTACAAGGAACTTTTCTGGTAAAGAAGTTGATTTCTTTTTTCCGTTTCTCACTGGGCTATTTTTCCCTGTTGGTGCCTTTGGGCTTGTAGCATCTTGCTTTTCTAACTAGAGTTATAGCTTAACTTGTAATAATAATAATAATAATAATAATAAGGATAAATCTCCTATTAAGGGACACTGGTTTCTATTGTTGTTAAAACAATTCACAAATTTTAAATTAAGTTGTATTTTTCCTTTAAGCTTCACTACCCACCTCAACTATCCCACAAATCCTAACCTGAAAGTCAGTTGGGTTCAATGGCCTATTGGGTTAAAAGGGCATCCCCACCACCCAGAAGTAACTATCATTAACTTCATTGAAGTCTCTCTCCCATTAAAGAACACACAGTAGGCCTGTATGCATACATATACCAAGGCACTTCCAATTTTGAGGGGTAGCTGACATCAAACAAATGAAACAATAAAAGGGGACCTTTCCTCTCTACGTTCCTCCCAGCCTGATAAGGGACTGTATAGTTAGGAAAAATACAAATTACTTTTAAACTGTGATATTGTAAGATACCGGATGTCTAAAACTTGAAACGTAATGGATTGTATCTTCTAGGTCGAGAAATTTTGATCAAGAGGTTGTCATACATATGCGAAGAAGAAAATGTCCTGTATGAAGATGGCGTCCTAGAGTCGTTGATTGAAACCAGCGGCGGTGACTTACGACGGGCCATCACTACCGTTCAGTCGACATCGCGAGTTAGAGGAAAGGATGAAAAGATAACAAAACAGGATGTTTATGAGGTTACAGGTAATGATTTAATTGGTTTCATGTAAAATATTTAATTGTTTTGTGCAGTCAGAATTTTGGTGTGGGATTACTTTTTGAAATGTTTTAGGGGAAAAATATTTCAAGGTTCTTTGCACTGTCTTTTAAGCCCAGTTTACACGATCGATCGGTTCGTCCAACCTTGTTGACGAACCTGCTTGTCAAACTATCAAAGAGGTGGAGTCAGCCACAAATGCATAAGGTGTGTGGACAATGAAGCCCTGCCCACAAAAGTCGGGCAAGAACAGACTTTCTTTGAACTGTTCGATGAGCGTGTTTGACAAGCAAATACCCTGATCACACGTTTGAATATCACTTCAAACACTTGTCTGTCGAACTGTGTACCCACCTTTAGTCATCTTTACCTTATTTCCCTCTTCCATATTGCTGTCTAACCTCTTTGAAATTTTATATGATAGTGCATCTACAGGGTTTTCCCCCATTACACTTGTGATTTGATTGGTCTCTCAGACCCCAGTGCCAGGCTGTATAACCCTAGTTCATAAATGCAATCCAACATCAATACTTGGTGGGCCCTTTGTTCTATGTCCGCTCATTTCTATCAAATCATAGTAGATCTTCCAAAATTTATGGCCCTTTATATGAAATATTCGTTATATAATTTGTTTAATTTTTTGTGGTTATACAAATCCTATATATAGATTATGAATTATTTATTAATTTTTTTGTAATTTAGGTGTTGTTCCTGAATCGTGGCTAAGTGAACTGGAGGTCGTATGTGCAACCGATTCTTACGAGAAGCTTAGTGAGTTTTTGACTAAAATGATGGCAGAGGGTTATGCCGGAAGTCAGGTGAGTCTGGACTTTTATTAGAGTTTGAAGGCTACTTTTTATTGGCTTTCATTTAAAATGCCTTGGCATTGAAGTGTGAATTCATAGAGGTTTATTTGAAGCATTCCATTTAATACTCTAGAATTTAATTCCATTTGATGCTGTTAAGAATTTAATCTAGTGTCTAGATAACTTATTAATTACTTATTTAATGATCCATTTAATGCTCTCTGGAATTTAATTCCATTTAATGCGATTGAAAATTTAATCTAGTGTCCAGATATTTTCTTGTTGTTTATTTAATGACTGGTTAATTTTTTTAATGTTCATGACATTTATTGTTTCTAGTTAGTGATGGCTTTCATCTTTTTTTGTGCTTAACTATATTTTGATAAAAATCTCCATGGATGAAATTTCAGCCACTGGTCCTTTGAACTCGGTATTCAATTTTTAAGTTTATTTTTTTTAGAACTTTTTTACAGTTTTTTCATTAGTAACTTTGCAATGTTTACTCTTCTGCCTCTTTTTTTTTAAGTTTTAGGTCACTTCTGACACATTTCTTAGGTATAAAAGTAAAAACATAATATATGCCACACAATCATTACGACTTCGACCAGCTTGATGAAATCCATCACCCTTGATTCTCATGTCATCCTTTATGCAAGGTGAACTGCCAAAGGCTCAGTTTCATCTTGCAATTGCATTGTTTGTTGATTTCTTTAAAGACAGTAGATTCACTGAATGCTTGCTTTGATTATCAGTGTTTCACAAAGCCATTGTTTTGCAGAATCCATTTAATTACCCAGTTATTATCAATGCTTCTGCATACAAAGCTATAATTTCACTTATATTTATGTTTTACCTGAATAGATTATAGATCTATCCATTACTTGTGGGTAAAATCACTATAGAACTCTTAATACGATGCCAAGGAAACGGATGTCATTCAATATAAATGATAGGAATTTTCATTTGTATAGCTGCTTAATAGTTTATTGCATACTTTTATATTACAATACATATTTATTGCCTATTTTCAATTACTCTATCCAGTAATTTAATGTTTTTTCTTGATTACTTCCAAGTTCTCGTTATTTATTAGCGACCCTTATTGTAAAACCAACTTTTTATTTTCTTCGCAGATATTATCTCAAGTACATGACCAAATTATTGAAAATGATAGGTTAAGTGATTCTGCAAAGGCTGTTATATTGGATAAACTAGCGGTAAGTTGACCATTTTTTGCTTTATAATGATTACTTCAGTTTGAAATATTTCCTCGAACAAAAAATGGTTGTTCCGATATGAACTTAAACCTTCGTCCTTTAATGAGTATGATTTTAGTGTACATGGAAATTGGCTATGATAATTTATTAACAGGTTTCGGTAGTTTAGTTACAGATGGTTGGCGGGAAGTCCCGCCACCATGACAGTACAGAGAGTAGCCACTTTAATTTCAGCCGCGGAGAGGTACGGCTGTACTTTGTGCTAAAACTAATCTGATTTTCTAATAATCCTTTCTTTTCTCTCGTTCAGTATTTGATTTTGGAGAATCCTCATGCAGCGTGTAGTTCTGTCATGGTAAACCAGGCGCAATTGCGGCCGTAATATCAGCAGACAGGTGGTGGATCTGCACTCTTTATGACTGTTTTGCAGGGGGCATTCCTGATCACAGACGTCTGCTTGTGACAAGTGTAGGGTGGAATTGACGGTGGAGTGATCCAAGTATGAATTTCAGGGTCTTCCCGTAATCCAAAGAATTCTTCAGAGTCTTGCTTCTCACTCTCTCGTGCTTGAGTCTGCTCTTTCAGCTTCCTCCAGAGCTGAATCCACTAGCGGGAATCCTAGGAAGATGACTCCTTCCTGCCTTCGGGATAACTTTCAGGTGATATGGCAATATTGCCTTTCCATAATGAAGGTGATATTTCCCGCCCTAGAGACTATACAGTGAACCCTCGTTTATCGCGGTAGATAGGTTCCAGACGCGGCCGCGATAGGTGAAATTCCGCGAAGTAGTGACATCATATTTACCTATTTATTTAACATGTATATTCGGACTTTTAAAACCTTCCCTTGTACGTAGTACTGTTAACAAACTACCCTTTAATGTACAGAACACTTAATGCATGTACTACAGCACCCTAAACTAAAACAGGCACAAATATTAAAGGCGATTATATATCACGCGTTTCCTAAACACCTTAAAAGCACGATAAAAAATGGCAACCAATGTTTTGTTTACGTTCATCTCTGATCATAATGAAGAAACAAACTCATTTAGTGTACACATATATGTATAGGTTAGTTTTTGCATCGATTATATTGATTATACAGTATGTTGATTTTTTTATTACCAATGTTTTATTTTATTTTTCTTAGGACTTCCAAATCAAATGTTTTTCTTTATGTTGCCGCCTGAAACGACGGGGTCATAAAGTACTGTACGCTCAGTAAACAACTACGCTCAGAACAAACAAGGCATTTAACGCGCATGATGATAGTGATAAATAATGATACAGTACAGTATTTACTGTAAAAGCATTTACAAAATATGTTACCTTACAAATATAATTTACTGTATCTATATAAAATCATACAGTACTGTACAGTACATATTGTACGTAGCAAAGCAGGAAAACAATTTGTGAGAGAGAGAGAGAGAGAGAGAGAGAGAGAGAGAGAGAGAGAGAGAGAGAGAGAGAGAGAGAGAGAGACTCTCTCTCTCTTATTTTTTGTTTGGGTTCCCCCAGGTCCCTCAGTGTGAGGCACCTCGTATATCCACCAGAGAGTTGCTAATACATCTTCCGGTGTATTTTGCATCTTCCAGTCTTGGATGGTCTGGGATGCATCTTAGGTATTTATCGAGCTGATTTTTAAACGCATCTACGCTCACTCCTGATATGTTTCTTAGATGAGCTGGCAGCACATTAAATAGTCGCTGCATTATCGATGCTGGTGCGTAGTGGATTAATGTCCTGTGCGCCTTTCTCAGTTTACCTGGAATGCTTTTTGGCACTATTAATCTACCTCGGCTTGCTCTTTCTGATACTTTAAGCTCCATGATGTTTTCAGTAATTCCTTCTATTTGCTTCCATGCTTGTATTATCATGTAGCGCTCTCCTCTCCTTTCTAGACTGTATAGTTTTAAAAATTGCAGTCTTTCCCAGTAATCAAGGTCCTTAACTTCTTCTATTCTAGCAGTATAGGACCTTTGTACACTCTCTATTTGCGCAATATCCTTTTGGTAGTGTGGGTACCATATCACATTGCAGTACTCGAGTGTACTACGCACATAAGTTTTGTAAAGCATAATCATGTGTTCAGCTTTTCTTGTTTTAAAGTGTCTGAATAGCATTCCCATTTTTGCTTTACATTTAGCCAACAGTGTTGCTATTTGGTTGTTGCATAACATATTCCTATTTAAAATTACACCAAGGTCTTTAATTGCTTCCTTGTTTGTGATTGTCTCATTATTAGGTCCCTTGTATGCATACACCATTCCTTCTCTGTTTCCATAATTTATTGATTCGAATTTATCGGAGTTAAATACCATCCTATTTATCTCCGCCCATTCATATATTTTGTTTAGATCTCTTTGTAGTGAGTTCCTATCTTCATCACAAGTAATTTCTCTACTTATTCTTGTGTCATCGGCGAAACTTCTCACTACGGAGTTTTCAACATCACAGTCTATGTCTGAGATCATAATAACAAATAGCAGTGCAGCTAATACCGTACCTTGGGGCACACCAGATATTACCTGGGCTTCATCTGATTTCTCGTCATTTGCAACCACTATCTGTTTTCTGTTTTGCAGGAATTCTTTTACCCATTTTCCTATCTTTCCCACAATATTATGCTTTCTCATTTTTTTCTTCAATATGTTATGGTCTACCTTGTCAAAGGCTTTTGCAAAATCTAGATAGATCACATCTGTGTCTTTTTCATTTATCATATTATTGTATATGTTTTCATAGTGAGCTATCAGTTGGGTCTGTGTACTTTTTCCAGGTACGAAACCGTGTTGACCCATATTAAACAAATTATTTTTGACCAAATGGTTCATTATTTTCTTTTTTATTACCCTCTCATACACTTTCATAATATGTGATGTTAGACTAACAGGTCTATAATTGCTTGCCTCTAGTCTTGATCCACTTTTGAAGATAGGGGTTATATAAGCTAATTTATGTTTAACATATATCTCGCTCATATCTACACTCTGTCTTAGCAGTATTGCAAGTGGCTTCGCGATAGTGTTTGCAGTTTTTTTTAACAATATCGCTGGAACTCCATCTGGTCCGGCTGCCGATCCATTTTTAATTTCGTTTATAGCCGTGACAATATCTGCTTCATTAATATCTATATCCGTTAGATATTCAACATTTTCTTCTCTCATTTCTGTTTCATTATTCTCATTCGCAATTCTTGGCGTGAACTCACTCTTATATTTTTCTGCTAATATGTTGCATATTTCCTTTTTTTCATTCGTTAGCCGTCCTTCAATTCTTAGAGGGCCTATTTCTATTCTCCTTTTATTCATCTTTTTTGCATAGGAGTAAAGTACTTTGGGGTTTCTTTTTATATTTTGAAGTGTCCTTTCTTCTAAGTCCCTTTTTTCATTTTCTTTCGACTGTATAATCTTTTGTTCTGCATTTTCTATCTTACATTTTATTTCCCTCATTTTCCACACATTTTTTTTTTTGCAAGATTTTTCTTCCACTTTTTAATTTTCTGAAATAAGATCCTTCTGTCTCTTGGTATGCACGTCTTTTGTTTATTGTTTTTTTTCGGTACATATTTTTCAACAATTTTCTCCAGTATTTTGTACAGTATATCCGTATTTACCTGTATACAGTATTATCACTTATAAATACATTTTTCCATTCTTTATTCAGTTCTTCATTTATTTCTGACCATTTTATATTCTTACTGTAAAAGTTATATTTCCATATCCTTCCCAAAGTTTTGTGCTTTTATTAATTCTGTGATCACTTGCTTTGGAATGAACTATCAATTCTATGACATTGTGGTCTGAAATTCCCGTGTTATACACTATTATTTCTTTAACATAATTCACCTCATTCACAAATACTAGATCTAGGACATTTTCCTTTCTTGTTGGAATGTGGTTTATTTGTTGCATATTATGTTCTAATAGCATATCTTGAAGCTTTTCAAATTGCCTCTTATCTTCTGCGCTACTATTACTATCTTTTTTATATGTATACATACAACCACTTTCTTCTATCCGTTCTTTCCAATCCACGAAAGGAAAGTTAAAATCTCCGGATAGGAGTATATTCCAGTCTTTATGGTTTCTACATATATCATCTATTTTTTCTATTATTATGTCAAACTCCTTAGTGTTTGGGGGTCTGTAAACTACAATTTGTTCCGACACAGAGACTTACCTCGAAACACTTTATAGGAGATTACTGGTAACTCCTCTCCGACGACCAGATTTTTACGTAGTTTCCCCCTACTTCCATGTTCTATACTGTCCTGAATAACGGGAAATAACATGACCTGGGGGCATTGCCCAGGCAGGTCGCCCGTCTTTGAGAAGCTCTCTCCAGTAAGTTTTCTGGTCGGTTCGTGAACACACGTGCTTCACGAAGCTCCTCATACTCCGTGCGATTCCCTTTGTGTTTGGTTCCACGTGCTTCCCACGTGATCGGGATCTCAGTGTGTGTTTAGTGCTTTTAGTACGTGCTTTGGATTTCGCTCCCTTGTGCTTCCCTAGTGTTTTAGTGCTTTTCCTTTGTGGCTTGCTTGTGTCTACGGCCCTTTGTGTTGCGTTATGGAACGCGTTCGCCGTTGTCCTGGGCCTAGGGCCGGTAGATCATGCGGGGCTTTTCTGTCTAAGCCCGAGGTTGACCCGCATACGTTGTGTACCTCGTGTAGGGGTAAAGCTTGTTCGCCGTCGGATAAGTGTTCCGAATGTGCCGATTGGCCCGAGGTCCAGTGGATAAAATTCCGTACCAAAAAGAAGAAGGCATCGAAGAAGTCCCCTAGGAAGCCTAGCGTTTCTTCCCCTGCGACTTCAGCAGGAGAAGGGTCAGGTAGGGTACATCCGCCTTCCCCTACCCAAAGTAAGGGGCGAGGTAAGTCCAGGGAGAACATGCAGTTGGCTCCTCTTTCCCAAGAGAGGGAATTTGTGGGCGGTCCTTCGTTGGCCAAGGCAAGTCAGGCGACCGTAAGTGAGTGTAGTGGGGGTCCGGGGGACGTGGCTCTCTCTCATAAGGGCCACGTCTCGTCGGGGGACCCCATGTGGTCTAATAGTGTCCCTTTTTCTTCGTCAGGTTCCTGGGTGGAAGTTCCAGGGGCATCAGCGACGAGTGGTGGCGTCGGCAGGGAGGAGTCCCCGCAAGAAGATCCATTGGCTTGGGACGTGCCGAGGACTCCGATGAGGTCCCCACTGGACATGGAGGAAGGCCTTGGCGAGGCCTTCCCCGGTTTGGCGGGCCCGTCGGGATGGTTGCCGCCGAAGACTTCGCTACAGGAGAGTCTCCCCATTCCTTCTCCGTCAGGGGTACGGCGTAGCCCCAAGAAAACGCAGTCACGTGCTAGGTCACGATACGGGGGTCAGTCTTTCTCGTCAGGACGTGACTCTTCGGATTCGTCAAGCAGTGAACGGAGGAGACGACAGAGGAGGAAACGAGATCGGTCGGTGCGGAGGAACTCCCCTTTGCGGTCTCCCACAAGATCTCGGGACAGGGTGAGTCCCAGTTCCCCTCCTCCCTTAAAGCAGGAGAACAACCCCCCCAGTAGGGACGTGGAAACGAGGTCGGTCTGTGCGGAGGAACTCCCCTTCGCGGTCTCCCACAGGATCTCGGGACAGGATGAGTCCCCGTTCCCCTACACCCAAAAGCAGGAGACCAGTCTCTCCGAAAGGGACGTGGGTGTTCGTCCCAGAGAACAACTTTAAAGTCTTTTCCAAGCCTATTGGTTCGACACATGAGCGGGCAGGAGACAGTCCCCCTAGAAGGACCTCCACGTGCCGCGTCAGGGAATCACCAGATGAGCGAAGGGCTACATCTTGCAGGCCTAAGACCCGTCCTGGAGACGTTTATCACGCCCAGCGCAGGGGGCCGTCGTCTAGGCCGGGGCAGCCTCGACAGGTCTCCCCATCGAGACCCCAGAAGGGGAAGGACACCTCCGTCGAACTATCTCACGGAGGACACCGTTTCACCGAAAAAGGCCACGAAGAGGAGAGGGACGGCGGACGTCGAAGGTAAAGGGAACCGTGGACCCCGCCATCACGGCAGAGACCGAGATCACGATTCGCCCCGTCGGTCGGAAGGAGGGGAGGGCGAGTCGGCGGTGACGGAGGACTCAGCGTACAGGAGAGTCCTTGCCTTAATTAGGGGTTATAACAACCTTATAGAACCCGCCACTCAAGAGGAAGAACGCTGGACTTCAGGCCTGAACAAGTTCATAGCGGTCCCCGCCCAGAAAAAGTCCTCTCTCTCTCTTCCCGAGGCCAGTAACGTGGGGATTGGAAAGACTCACATTGATAAGGTCATATCCCGCAATAGCGACTCCTGCAGGGGTCACAGCTCAGCAAAGCTCCTACAGGGTTTGAAGTCGCAGACGAAATACTACTCTTTAGAAAATAGGCCGACCGGTGCGTGCAAGACCGAGGAAACCATAGACATCCTGTGCCAGGGCATCTCCGACGGGAGGGCATTGACAGCATCTACCTTCTTCTCCCCTTCCGAGTCGGCAATGATGGAGGAGATGTCCAAGGACTTAGTTAATGTGGCCTCCTGGCTGGATTGGTGGGCCACCACCCTAGTAGGCACCCAGATTCCTACAGACTCCATGGAACCTGCAAAACGGGAGGCTCTGAATGAGTTGCTGGGGTCAGGTAGCCGCGCCCTTAAATTCCTGACCTTTCAGTCTTTGGCTCTCTCCGCAAACTGGATTCTCCGGAGAAGAGACGCCCTAGTCAAGAACCTTCCCATTAAGATTCCTGACAGGGAAGCTAAAGCCTTGAAGACCTGCTCCGTCTGGGGGGGGAGCAGCTTATCCGACGAAGAAGGCGGAAGAGGTCGTGGAGAAGTTGGCCAAAAAGAGGGAGCTACCTACCCTGAAGCCACAGACGGCACGCCGCCCCATCTTCAGGAGGCCAGTGACAGAAGCACCCATGGCCGCGCGTACCACACCAACTCAAGGAAGGAGGGAACCCTCGTCAGGACATTGGTCTTCCTCTGTGGTTCCCCCCCGAAGAGGTTCATCTTCTAACCCCCCAACGTATAGGTCTTCTTTCTACTCCTCCAGGAGAGGGAGAACAGGCCGTTCTTCCCGTAGGAGATAAGATGGGAGGCCCCCCTCCCCTGCCCAAGCCTCAGGTAGGGGGATGCCTCAGACTCACTTGGCAAGCATGGAAGCTCCACGGAGCAGATCCGTGGACAGTTACAGTACTAAAGGAGGGCTACAGGATCCCCTTCATGGAAGAGACACCCCCCCTAGTTCCAGCAACGCAGGCAGACTGGTTGGTGCCCAAGGACCTGGCGAAGAGGGCAGCGTTGGACGAAGAAGTCAAGACGTTGCTGCAGAAGGGAGCTTTAGAAACAGTGACATTCCCGGGTCCGGGGGTTCTACAGCCGCCTGTTCCTAGTGGAAAAAGCGACAGGAGGGTGGAGACCTGTAATAGACCTGTCAGCCCTCAACAGGTTTCTCAGGAAAGTGACCTTCAAAATGGACACTCCAAGAACGGTCATGGCGTCCTTGAGAGAGGGCGACTTTATGATTTCTATAGACCTCAAGGACGTCTACTTCCAAGTGCCCATTCATCCGTCAAGCAGGAAGTTTCTCCGGGTCAAGTGGGGTACCCAGGTGTTACAATTCAAGGCCCTATGC